>NC_133120.1:56209216-56543514 GCF_033568475.1 Henckelia pumila | reverse complement strand
AGGAATTCGGGGATTCCAATGGGGCTAAACCAGTTTGGATCATCCTGTATTGATCGGACCTAGTTCATGACCTATTAATCTGAAACTTAAGAATTCAGTTAACTTAAACAAAAAAAATTTATCAAAGATAACTGTGGGAACTTAAACAAATAATAATCCGGTAGTATACAACCGGAATAAAAAGATTTACCCATATAATTCGATTATACAACCGAATCGAATAAAACAGATACCAAGAAAAATACTTGAACTAAACTACCAGCAGCCTCCGCTCCCAGTCCCTTACCATTGTCTAACCACTGGACCAAACCTGGTAATCTGCAACCGCCCCGTCGAATGGGGTGTCCATGATAAACAACACAAATGTGAGCGACATTCGCTCAGTACATAAATCCTAGAATACAGACTGACATGATGTATGCAAACGACTGTGTAACTGGTGTTGCATATTTTCTTGCTCGCAAGTGCACGATGTCAAGTTTTAATATATGATAAGTAAAATATCGTTCCTACGAGTAGTATGTATTCAAAATTATATTAATGCTTGTAATTAAAACAGACTAGACTGTATTTAGAAAATTCAAAAAATCAGATTTTTTAAAACTTAAATAAATTAACTAAAATAAATGGCAAACAAAAACACACAATTGAGATATATAAATAAGAGAAAATTATCTAGAGGTTTGAATTCAATTAATTTCCACGATTACTACTTCTATCGAATTTATGTTCATGAATTCCACTTGTTTAATAGTGAAGAGCACTTACTTGTTTCTATTTCCATTTCACAAGTAGCAAATAGAGTGTATCAATTAAGTTTCGATTTCAATATCCCTTTTAAAAATCTAGACTTAATGTATTGTATGAAAACGATGTTCGATCTTACTTAAGCTCTACTGTAGTTATACGTCTCTCGAACTATATAAACATTCAACAGTGTGTTTTTCTATGATCTTATTCAAAATCCTCTCTCCCAAGTGTCGGATTCCAATTAAATTTATCATTCAATCTATGGCTAATAGATTGAAATTAAAGATTTAAAATCTAGAAAACACAAGTAAACTTGAGGAATTCAATCACATAAATAAAAACTCATAGAAATCGATGCAACTAAGCTACGTCATTCCTCTAGAAATAATAACTTAATTCATAATGCAAAAGAAACAACAACAAAACATTTTTATAAGTCTAGACATCAAAATTCAAAAATAAGAGAGAAAAGAGAAAGAATAGCGAAGTCAAATCCACGTCTTTGTCCCCAAATTCAGAATTCTTTGTCTTCGCAATCAATCTTTCTTCCGTGCCGTTCTCTCTCTTGTCTGTCTCTTATGTGTGTGATTTGTGTTCTTGTAACGCCCAAAAAATCCATAAATCCACTTACGAGTATTAAAGTGATTTTAATTTAATTTTAAATGATTTTATTTTATTTATTATGAATTAAAAGTTGTGTTTAATTAAATAATTTTATGCGATGTATTAATAATTTAAAAGTTGTGTTTAAAAGATTTCGTACTATGTATATTGTATGATATTTTATGTTTCAAATTTGAGTTTTTAGGTTTAAAAATATATGTTTAAACTTTGTGTTACATGATTTAATATTATGTAAATTGCATGATGTTTAATGGTTGCAAGTTAGCTTTTAATGTGTTTCAGATATGAGTTTAATCCCGATGACAAAAGAATCGAGACTAGCCTACTAAAGAGGTTTAAGAAATTTTAAGTCGAGTATGTTTTATGAAGAATTGTATTTTAAGAAGTGTTGCATGATATTTACATTAAAAGTTTATGGAGGAAATATTTTAAAAAGAAAGTATTTTAAATTCGACGGGCTAGAGTCTGGCCCATGGGTTTTTCTTTTAAAGTTAGAATCAGGACTTAACACAGTAAAATGTTTGCGTAAAATCTCTTCTCCCTTCCCCCTTCATGCCAGCAACCGCTTCACCCCACCCCTAGGTTTTCCAAATATCCTCTATCATATTTTTAAGGATTTTTGCGCCGTTTGATCGTGAAATGGCTAGAATCGTATTCTTAGAGTCCAGATTTCCATACCAAGCAAGAAAAAGAAAAGTTTTAAACGCTTTTGAAACCACCAATCAAGAATATATATATTTTGATATGAAAAACATGTATGTGACGTGTATGTAATAAATAGTGCATTGATTTTAATAGATTTTGAAAAGCATGATATAGAACTGTGAAACGTGAATCGTTCTTGATGTTTTGGTTTAAATTTTTTTGAGAAATATGTTACAGATTTTTTAGATTTGATGAGAAAGGATGCTTGAATCTGAAAATTTTGTTGGTGCATTTTGAATGAATAGTTTTGATGCAAATCTTTTGAAGATGGATGTTTTTGGGTGAATCTTTTTTGAGTTTTTGAACTTTTTCATGTGTTTGATCATAATTTTTAATGGGTGGGTGAGTAGGTTTGAATAAGGATCGAATAAGACCCAAAAAGACGAAAGAAAATGAGAGTACGACACCTTGCGCCATAGCCTACGTGTGCAGGCAGCATCCCAGGCGCAAAAGAGCCCATCTTGGGCCCCCCGCTCTCAGGGATACCCTCACACTAGTAGAATTTCCAGCTTTTACTTCGCCACCATTTACTTCGTCAATTATTAATTACGAAGTAAAATGCAACAATACACTTCAGTAATTAGACTGCCGAAGTAAAAATGCACCTTTTACTTCGGATTTTAAAAAACCCGGGCTTCACTAATAATTTTATGTCACATTTTACTTCGGCATATTATATCTGCTGAAGTAAAAAGATAAAAAAAATAAAATTTATAATGATTTTGCTGAAGTAAAAAGATAAACCAGATCCTTAGGGTAACCACAATCCTGAACTAAAAAACCCAACTTCATCATGGGACCTACTATAAAACATCATTCATATCACAAAATAAAATTTTTATAACTTCTTTCCACAATCCTAAACCCAACAACAAACTTTTTTGAGGGTCCCATTAATCAATTCTAAACATATTATATAATTCTTATTTATTAACTAATTTAAATTTACTTTTTTTTATAATAAAGTGAAATTAATTTTAATAAAATAATGCTAAATACGTAAAAAAATATAATTAATTAAATTTTGACTTTTTTGTAATAAAATTAAATTATATTAAAAAATAATCAATTGCATGGGCCCATGCATTTCCCAGATTTGGGTTACGTTCCAAGTTCCAGCCATAAGTTAATGTTGAAAAATATATATATATATATATTTTTATTAAAAAATAGATGCTGAAGTTGGCATCCGAATTCGGACGCCAACTTCAGCTTTGAAATTAAAACCTGCAAGCTGCAACGCGTGCAGCTTGCAGGTTCAACTTTTTTTTTTTAAAATAGTTGGCGTTGCAACTACCCTTATATCTGTTCGCTCGTACGTACAGTGAAAAAAGAACCATCGCGATCGATCACCTTTCTTCTTCATCCATAGCGGCAACCGCTTTGCATCTCCAGCCGTCCACCACCGCTGGAAACTGCTCGCCAACTCCGTAATTGGAAAGCTCAAGGTATGAATCCTAGCGGCATTGGCCGGTTCCTCCAGGTTTGATGTTTCCATAGGCAGATAGATCCATTTTTTATGGATCGAAGTTTCTAATTCATGAATTTACTTTTTGAGTTCCTTAATTTCTATTTTCAATTTTTGGGGTTTGAATATATGGAAAGTTCTTATTGTTTCAATCAGTGGTTTATGCGGGAAACAAAATCTACTTCTGGAGCGACTAGAGCAAAGGTTTTTTCCTTCGAATTTTTCAGGTTTGGGCAGTTTTTATTATGAGAACTTTCAATCTCACCGATCATGCGATTATTCCTTTTTATGTTTATTTTTCCTGTCTATTTGTCCTTTAATGATTCTTTTACGTAGTCTAATTTTGATTCCAACACATTGATAAAACTGATACTATATTTAAGTAATTTTTGTATTTTATTTTGAGAGCTAACCAGATTATATTTCAACACACGCACGTGAAATAATAATTTTTTACTTTATGCTATTTTCTTCTATGATCTTGTTAATTCTCAAAATTAGATTATCAGCTGCTACGGACACTACAGAAGAGAAGACACTAGCAATGATAAAACCAGATGGAGTTTCTGGTAACTATACTGATGCTATTTAGAAAACCATTTTAGACTCTGGTTTCAATATCATCAGGAGATGCTGCTTCAGCTCAATGAGGATATGGCAAAAAGTTTTTACTAGGAGCATGCTGCAAAGAGCTTTTTCTCAAGTCTTGTACAATACATGACAAGGTATCTTTTCTCTATCTTCACTTTGATATCTCTAGTTATAGTTGACTACTTCATTAGAAATTTTAAATTAATGCATAATGAGAAATTGATGTTGGTAGCTCAGATTAAATGGCTTAGAGAGTTGAAGTTGGCATGTTACCATGTGATTCATATGAGTAAATTAATGAATAATCTTTTGATTGTTACAATGCATGTTAATTTAAAGCTCAATATGTTAGGATTTTATTCCTCTTCCTCTGGACATGTTTGTATGTGTGAGTTACTAATACATACGTATCCTTAATTAACCAGTGGTCCTGTGCTGATAATGTTTTTAGAAAATAAAAATGTTGTAGTTGATTGGCTTTCTATGATTGGACCTACATATGCAAACAAATCTAAGATGACTCAGCCAAAAAGGTGTGTTTTATGTGCTTTTGTTATTTCTCTCCTTTTTATATGATGGTAGACAACTATGAAATCATGAATACTTGACATGGCTCGTGCTTTTATCTCTAAATAAATATCCTTTTTTACTAAGTGTATTTCCTTTTCATTCCCAGTATTAGAGCCTTTTGCGGGCTTGATTCACAAAAAAAATTGTGTTCATGGTTCGGATTCACCTAAATCTGCTGCCAGGGAGATAAAAGTTTTTCTTTGAGAGATCATCTTCAGGTCAAATTTTATTCTCGTTCAAAATAAAATGAATCTGCATGAAATGTGTGCCCATATATTCCTGATGATTTAATTACTTTAATTCTTGCACCGATGTTCTCGGATGGATCTCATGCTTCTGAGAAATCTATACGCATCCACTGAGACATTATTTAATATTCGATGTTGATGCTACTGTTAATTATTTACTCAAGGGTGGGGAAGATATTCTATGAGCTTTTTATGACTATGGCTTTATTAACATCTATGGTTCATCTTGTTAAACAGATTTTGGGCTAATGATTAGTCTCATGTATTTACCCTTTAACAGTTCTTAAATTGCACCTGAAAAAGTCACTTGGCAATCATCAAATTAGTTATTCTGTACTTGGGTTTTGCTTTGTGAGCTCGAACGCTAATTGGTGTTACCTAACATACATTTCTCCTTTCATTTTGTGGGTGGAACTTCAAATTAATTTGACGTACTTTACACATCTGCTTGAGACATGATAAAGCTTTATGATTTCATCATTCATGGAGTTCTTGTCCTAGCCATTCCTCAAATGTAAAGATTCTGAATGTAAAATGCCTCGTGTAATAATTCGTATCTGCTTATATGACTGTAATTTTTTTTTATTGTTCTACAAATAGTTTGTAAATCATATGTTAGATGCAATGTGACATTTTTGGTATATTCATTTTCTTGGGAGAGTTGGCTGGAAATTTAAATTGTTATCTGGTATAAGTTAAAAATAAATTTTGAGCGCTTTAATTTCCCTTATCCACGCTTTCATCCACATTTCAGGTTTTCAATTTTAGGGGAAACATAAGCCCGGAGCCCTATCTGCCGTCGTCGTTGCTGGTTGAAATCCCCTGAGGTAAGCATTTTTAATTTATCGGACAGACTCAAATTGATTTTTTCTTCGATTCTATATCGGGATTTGATGGGAATTTTGCAGTATTTGCGTTTGTGTTGGATATCAATTTGAAAGATTTGGCTTTTGAAATCAAGGATTGGATAAGGTTTTTTTTTTTCTCTTCCTGGTGGTGGACTTTTGTTATCTCAGAGTATTTTGGGTCACACTTGTTGCTACCTTTGGTGTTTGATTGAAATGCATGTGGATTTCTGTTTGAGTGTTTGGAAAATCATTCATTAATGGAATTATTTGTTTGCTTAAAAATACTTACAATTTTATGTGGTTTTTGTTTTTTTTCATCAGCTGAGCTTAAAATATCTTGTTTTGTCCAATATACAATCAAATATAGAGTTCTAGACCTGTGGCTTCAATGTCTGATTTTACTATAATTGTTGTGCCTGAATTTAAGGCTTGAATACCAAAGAACGACGCTATAAGCATACTTAAATATCAAGTTTATTGAACATTGTAACAAATTTCGGCATATGGTTATGTTTCCCTTGTTTCTATTTTCCTTCGAGCTTGTCAAACTTGCTATACATGTATGTTTATTGAAGAAAATCATCATAAACTTCTTCGTACGATGATGCACAGTACCTCTAAAATAGACCCTTATAGGTACCGATGCCAGACATTTACTGAACATTTATAATAGATGGACATAAGTTGGATAAATATATAATATATTGATGATATCCGATATGGTTAAGGGTTTTATCTTCATTGTGCTGAATATCATAAAACATTTTTTAGTTCAGTTATTATTTATATTTTTTTTGTTCTAAACATTTCTTAAATTCGTTGCTTAGAATCTATTTGTATATATATATATTTATAAAACAAATTAATATATAACTATGAAGCAATAATCCTTTGTGTGTGTGTGTATATATATATATATATATCTGTGTGTGTGTGTGTAATGTTCTTTGATACATGTACATCAACTAAAAGATTAAAAATATTAGCAAATTACAACTAAGAAAGTGATTATAGTGCTTGTGGTACCTCCTTCACTGTTCTGTATTTTATTTATTTCTTCTACAGTAGCCATTTTCATACACTAGCATGCTTAACTTTTCTTTTCTTTTTTTTAAATTTCTGCAGGTACAAGGAATTTGTTTAATTTTTGCAGCATAGCAAGGGTTGGAAATGTAAGTGGAAATTTTCGAGTTGTTTAAATCCTTGTATTAATTCTTAGTTTCAAGCATTTGACATGGATATTGATTATAATAATAGAGTTGATTTTATGTGTTTTTATGGAACATACTATGCAAATCTGTTTGTCCAATTCTTTGTTTGCTAAATAGCTTGTATCAATCCTGCAGTATATATCATAGATGTTTTTACATTTAAGTGACTTCACCAAGAAAACAATACTCGTTTACTTGTTTGCTGAAGATGATGACATTCCTATTGACATTGAGCTATTCATTTTTACATTTCAGTTTGCAGGATCCATCAAGAACCAATATTACAACCAAGATAAATTTGATAAAGTTAGAAGTGAATGCATTGAATTCGCCTACTCCTATGTAGGTGCCTAAATGTGTCATGCACGTTAGGATAATATTTTGTTTTGTATTTGCGGATATAATTTTAGTTTTGTGGAGATAATTCGTTAATTAATGAAATTGCTGAAGTAAAAGATATGTTTTTACTTCGGCATCGGCCCAATTTTGGCTCCATGAACCGACCAAAGACTTCGGTAATTTCAGGGCTAAGACTTTGGTTATAACGCGAAGTAAAATAGTACCCTATTACTTCACGTGACACTACTTTGGTAATTATATACCTACGACTTCAGTTAATAACCGAAGTCTTTTGCGATTTTTCTACTAGTGTTGGGGTGCCCCTTTTGGGCACCCCCATGCTCGGGGCTGCGCTGGCGTGCGCGAAAAATCGCGCCCCAATTCCGCGAGGTCTGCCAAATGATGTTTTTTGTATGTTTTAAGTTATAAATTCATGATTATGATCTTTTAATGTGTTTTAAGTATTTTTAAGAGTTTCTATGCAAAACTTTCAAATTTTGATGTCAAGAACTAAAAGAACAACCCGCGTGGATCAGTTTAGTTTGGAAAATCATTCATAAATGGAATTATTTGTTTGCTTAAAAATACTTACTATTTTCTGTGGTTTTTGTTTTTTTTTCATCAGCTGAGCTTAAAATCTCTTGTTTTGTCCAATATACAATCAAATATAGAGTTGTAGACCTGTGGCTTCAATGTCTGATTTTACTATAATTGTTGTGCCTAATTTTAAGGCTTGAATATCAAAGAACGACGCTATAAGCATACTTAAATATCAAGTTTATTGAACCATTGTAACAAATTTCGGCATATGGTTATGTTTCCCTTGTTTCTATTTCCTTTCGAGCTTGTCAAACTTGCTATACATGTATGTTTATTGAAGAAAATCATCATAAACTTCTTCATACGATGATGCACGGTACCTCTAAAATAGACCCTTATAGGTACCGATGCCAGACATTTACTGAACATTTATAATAGATGGACATAAGTTGGATAAATATATAATATATTGATGATATCCGATATGGTTAAGGGTTTTATATTCACTGTGCTGAATATCATAAAACATTTTTTAGTTCAGTTATTATTTATATTTTTTTTGTTCTAAACATTTCTTAAATTCGTTGCTTAGAATCTATTTGTATATATATATATATATATTTATAAAACAAATTAATATATAACTATGAAGCAATAATCCTTTGAGTGTGTGTGTATATATATATATATATATATATATATATATATATATATATATATATCTGTGTGTGTGTGTAATGTTCTTTGATACATGTACATCAACTAAAAGATTAAAAATATTAGCAAATTACAACTAAGAAGGTTATTATAGTGCTTGTGGTACCTCCTTCACTGTTCTGTATTTTATTTATTTCTTCTACAGTAGCCATTTTCACACACTTGCATGCTTAACTTTTCTTTTTTTTTTTTTTAAATTTCTGCAGGTGCAAGGATTTTGTTAAATTTCTGCAGCATAGCAAGGGTTGGAAATGTAAGTGGAAATTTTCGAGTTGTCTAAATCCTTGTTTCAATTTTTAGTTTCCAGCGTTTGACTTGGGTATTAATTATAATAATATAGTTGATTTTATGTGTTTTTATGAAACATACTATGCAAATCTGTTTGTCCAATTCTTTGTTTGCTAAATAGCTTGTATCAATCCTGCAGTATATATCATAGATGTTTTTACATTCAAGTGACTTCACCAAGAAAACAATACTCGTTTACTTGTTTGCTGAAGATGATGACATTCCTATTGACATTGAGCTATTCATTTTTACATTTCAGTTTGCAGGATCCATCAAGAACCAATATTACAACCAAGATAAATTTGATAAAGTTAGAAGTGAATGCATTGAATTCGCCTACTCCTATGTAGGTGCCTAAACGTGTCATGCACGTTAGGATAATACTTTGTTTTGTCTTTGCGGATATAATTTTAGTTTTGTGGAGATACTTCGTTAATTAATGAAATTGCTGAAGTAAAAGATATGTTTTTACTTCGGCATCGGCCCAATTTTGGCTCCATGAACCGACCAAAGACTTCGGTAATTTCAGGGCTAAGACTTCGGTTATAACGCGAAGTAAAATAGTACCCTATTACTTCACGTGACACTACTTTGGTAATTATATACCTACGACTTCAGTTAATAACCGAAGTCTTTTGCGACTTTTCTACTAGTGTTGGGGTGCCCTTTTTGGGCACCCCCATGCTCGGGGCTGCGCTGGCGTGCGCGAAAAATCGCGCCCCAATTCCGCAAGGTCTGCCAAATGATGTTTTTTGTATGTTTTAAGTTATAAATTCATGATTATGATCTTTTAATGGGTTTTAAGTATTTTTAAGAGTTTCTATGCAAAACTTTCAAATTTTGATGTCAAGAACTAAAAGAACAACCCACGTGATCAGTTTAGTTTGGAAAATCATTCATAAATGGAATTATTTGTTTGCTTAAAAATACTTACTATTTTCTGTGGTTTTTGTTTTTTTTCATCAGCTGAGCTTAAAATCTCTTGTTTTGTCCAATATACAATCAAATATAGAGTTGTAGACCCGTGGCTTCAATGTCTGATTTTACTATAATTGTTGTGCCTGATTTTAAGGCTTGAATATCAAAGAACGACGCTATAAGCATACTTAAATATCAAGTTTATTGAACCATTGTAACAAATTTTGGCATATGGTTATGTTTCCCTTGTTTTTATTTCCTTTCGAGCTTGTCAAACTTGCTATACATGTATGTTTATTGAAGAAAATCATCATAAACTTCTTCGTACGATGATGCACGGTACCTCTAAAATAGACCCTTATAGGTACCGATGCCAGACATTTACTGAACATTTATAATAGATGGACATAAGTTGGATAAATATATAATATATTGATGATATCCGATATGGTTAAGGGTTTTATCTTCATTGTGCTGAATATCATAAAACATTTTTTAGTTCAGTTATTATTTATATTTTTTTTGTTCTAAACATTTCTTAAATTCGTTGCTTAGAATCTATTTGTATATATATATATTTATAAAACAAATTAATATATAACTATGAAGCAATAATCCTTTGTGTGTGTGTGTATATATATATATATATATATATCTGTGTGTGTGTGTGTGTAATGTTCATTGATACATGTACATCAACTAAAAGATTAAAAATATTAGCAAATTACAACTAAGAAGGTGATTATAGTGCTTGTGGTACCTCCTTCACTGTTTTGTATTTTATTTATTTCTTCTACAGTAGCCATTTTCACACACTAGCATGCTTAACTTTTCTTTTTTTTTTTTTTTAAATTTCTGCAGGTGCAAGGAATTTGTTTAATTTTTGCAGCATAGCAAGGGTTGGAAATGTAAGTGGAAATTTTCGAGTTGTTTAAATCCTTGTATTAATTCTTAGTTTCAAGCATTTGACATGGATATTGATTATAATAATAGAGTTGATTTTATGTGTTTTTATGGAACATACTATGCAAATCTGTTTGTCCAATTCTTTGTTTGCTAAATAGCTTGTATCAATCCTGCAGTATATATCATAGATGTTTTTACATTTAAGTGACTTCACCAAGAAAACAATACTCGTTTACTTGTTTGCTGAAGATGATGACATTCCTATTGACATTGAGCTATTCATTTTTACATTTCAGTTTGCAGGATCCATCAAGAACCAATATTACAACCAAGATAAATTTGATAAAGTTAGAAGTGAATGCATTGAATTCGCCTACTCCTATGTAGGTGCCTAAATGTGTCATGCACGTTAGGATAATATTTTGTTTTGTATTTGCGGATATAATTTTAGTTTTGTGGAGATACTTCGTTAATTAATGAAATTGCTGAAGTAAAAGATATGTTTTTACTTCGGCATCGGCCCAATTTTGGCTCCATGAACCGACCAAAGACTTCGGTAATTTCAGGGCTAAGACTTCGGTTATAACGCGAAGTAAAATAGTACCCTATTACTTCACGTGACACTACTTTGGTAATTATATACCTACGACTTCAGTTAATAACCGAAGTCTTTTGCGATTTTTCTACTAGTGTTAGGGTGCCCCTTTTGGGCACCCCCATGCTCGGGGCTGCGCTGGCGTGCGCAAAAAATCGCGCCCCAATTCCGCGAGGTCTGCCAAATGATGTTTTTTGTATGTTTTAAGTTATAAATTCATGATTATGATCTTTTAATGTGTTTTAAGTATTTTTAAGAGTTTCTATGCAAAACTTTCAAATTTTGATGTCAAGAACTAAAAGAACAACCCGCGTGGATCAGTTTAGTTTGGAAAATCATTCATAAATGGAATTATTTGTTTTCTTAAAAATACTTACTATTTTCTGTGGTTTTTGTTTTTTTTTCATCAGCTGAGCTTAAAATCTCTTGTTTTGTCCAATATACAATCAAATATAGAGTTGTAGACCTGTGGCTTCAATGTCTGATTTTACTATAATTGTTGTGCCTAATTTTAAGGCTTGAATATCAAAGAATGACGCTATAAGCATACTTAAATATCAAGTTTATTGAACCATTGTAACAAATTTCGGCATATGGTTATGTTTCCCTTGTTTCTATTTCCTTTCGAGCTTGTCAAACTTGCTATACATGTATGTTTATTGAAGAAAATCATCATAAACTTCTTCATACGATGATGCACGGTACCTCTAAAATAGACCCTTATAGGTACCGATGCCAGACATTTACTGAACATTTATAATAGATGGACATAAGTTGGATAAATATATAATATATTGATGATATCCGATATGGTTAAGGGTTTTATATTCACTGTGCTGAATATCATAAAACATTTTTTAGTTCAATTATTATTTATATTTTTTTTGTTCTAAACATTTCTTAAATTCGTTGCTTAGAATCTATTTGTATATATATATTTTATAAAACAAATTAATATATAACTATGAAGCAATAATCCTTTGAGTGTGTGTATATATATATATATATATATATATATATATATATATATATATATATATATATATATATATATCTGTGTGTGTGTGTAATGTTCTTTGATACATGTACATCCTAAAAGATTAAAAATATTAGCAAATTACAACTAAGAAGGTGATTATAGTGCTTGTGGTACCTCCTTCACTGTTCTGTATTTTATTTATTTCTTCTACAGTAGCCATTTTCACACACTTGCATGCTTAACTTTTCTTTTTTTTTTTTTAAATTTCTGCAGGTGCAAGGATTTTGTTAAATTTCTGCAGCATAGCAAGGGTTGGAAATGTAAGTGGAAATTTTCGAGTTGTTTAAATCCTTGTTTCAATTCTTAGTTTCCAGCGTTTGACTTGGGTATTGATTATAATAATATAGTTGATTTTATGTGTTTTTATGGAACATACTATGCAAATCTGTTTGTCCAATTCTTTGTTTGCTAAATAGCTTGTATCAATCCTGCAGTATATATCATAGATGTTTTTACATTCAAGTGACTTCACCAAGAAAACAATACTCGTTTACTTGTTTGCTGAAGATGATGACATTCCTATTGACATTGAGCTATTCATTTTTACATTTCAGTTTGCAGGATCCATCAAGAACCAATATTACAACCAAGATAAATTTGATAAAGTTAGAAGTGAATGCATTGAATTCGCCTACTCCTATGTAGGTGCCTAAATGTGTCATGCACGTTAGGATAATACTTTGTTTTGTCTTTGCGGATATAATTTTAGTTTTGTGGAGATACTTAGTTAATTAATGAAATTGCTGAAGTAAAAAATATGTTTTTACTTCGGCATCGGCCCAATTTTGGCTCCATGAACCGACCAAAGACTTCGGTAATTTCAGGGCTAAGACTTCGGTTATAACGCGAAGTAAAATAGTACCCTATTACTTCACGTGACACTACTTTGGTAATTATATACCTACGACTTCAGTTAATAACCGAAGTCTTTTGCGACTTTTCTACTAGTGTTGGGGTGCCCTTTTTGGGCACCCCCATGCTCGGGGCTGCGCTGGCGTGCGCGAAAAATCGCGCCCCAATTCCGCGAGGTCTGCCAAATGATGTTTTTTGTATGTTTTAAGTTATAAATTCATGATTATGATCTTTTAATGGGTTTTAAGTATTTTTAAGAGTTTCTATGCAAAACTTTCAAATTTTGATGTCAAGAACTAAAAGAACAACCCACGTGATCAGTTTAGTTTGGAAAATCATTCATAAATGGAATTATTTGTTTGCTTAAAAATACTTACTATTTTCTGTGGTTTTTGTTTTTTTTCATCAGCTGAGCTTAAAATCTCTTGTTTTGTCCAATATACAATCAAATATAGAGTTGTAGACCCGTGGCTTCAATGTCTGATTTTACTATAATTGTTGTGCCTGATTTTAAGGCTTGAATATCAAAGAACGACGCTATAAGCATACTTAAATATCAAGTTTATTGAACCATTGTAACAAATTTTGGCATATGGTTATGTTTCCCTTGTTTTTATTTCCTTTCGAGCTTGTCAAACTTGCTATACATGTATGTTTATTGAAGAAAATCATCATAAACTTCTTCGTACGATGATGCACGGTACCTCTAAAATAGACCCTTATAGGTACCGATGCCAGACATTTACTGAACATTTATAATAGATGGACATAAGTTGGATAAATATATAATATATTGATGATATCCGATATGGTTAAGGGTTTTATCTTCATTGTGCTGAATATCATAAAACATTTTTTAGTTCAGTTATTATTTATATTTTTTTTGTTCTAAACATTTCTTAAATTCGTTGCTTAGAATCTATTTGTATATATATATATTTATAAAACAAATTAATATATAACTATGAAGCAATAATCCTTTGTGTGTGTGTGTATATATATATATATATATATCTGTGTGTGTGTGTGTGTAATGTTCATTGATACATGTACATCAACTAAAAGATTAAAAATATTAGCAAATTACAACTAAGAAGGTGATTATAGTGCTTGTGGTACCTCCTTCACTGTTTTGTATTTTATTTATTTCTTCTACAGTAGCCATTTTCACACACTAGCATGCTTAACTTTTCTTTTTTTTTTTTTTAAATTTCTGCAGGTGCAAGGAATTTGTTTAATTTTTGCAGCATAGCAAGGGTTGGAAATGTAAGTGGAAATTTTCGAGTTGTTTAAATCCTTGTATTAATTCTTAGTTTCAAGCATTTGACATGGATATTGATTATAATAATAGAGTTGATTTTATGTGTTTTTATGGAACATACTATGCAAATCTGTTTGTCCAATTCTTTGTTTGCTAAATAGCTTGTATCAATCCTGCAGTATATATCATAGATGTTTTTACATTTAAGTGACTTCACCAAGAAAACAATACTCGTTTACTTGTTTGCTGAAGATGATGACATTCCTATTGACATTGAGCTATTCATTTTTACATTTCAGTTTGCAGGATCCATCAAGAACCAATATTACAACCAAGATAAATTTGATAAAGTTAGAAGTGAATGCATTGAATTCGCCTACTCCTATGTAGGTGCCTAAATGTGTCATGCACGTTAGGATAATATTTTGTTTTGTATTTGCGGATATAATTTTAGTTTTGTGGAGATACTTCGTTAATTAATGAAATTGCTGAAGTAAAAGATATGTTTTTACTTCGGCATCGGCCCAATTTTGGCTCCATGAACCGACCAAAGACTTCGGTAATTTCAGGGCTAAGACTTCGGTTATAACGCGAAGTAAAATAGTACCCTATTACTTCACGTGACACTACTTTGGTAATTATATACCTACGACTTCAGTTAATAACCGAAGTCTTTTGCGATTTTTCTACTAGTGTTAGGGTGCCCCTTTTGGGCACCCCCATGCTCGGGGCTGCGCTGGCGTGCGCAAAAAATCGCGCCCCAATTCCGCGAGGTCTGCCAAATGATGTTTTTTGTATGTTTTAAGTTATAAATTCATGATTATGATCTTTTAATGTGTTTTAAGTATTTTTAAGAGTTTCTATGCAAAACTTTCAAATTTTGATGTCAAGAACTAAAAGAACAACCCGCGTGGATCAGTTTAGTTTGGAAAATCATTCATAAATGGAATTATTTGTTTTCTTAAAAATACTTACTATTTTCTGTGGTTTTTGTTTTTTTTTCATCAGCTGAGCTTAAAATCTCTTGTTTTGTCCAATATACAATCAAATATAGAGTTGTAGACCTGTGGCTTCAATGTCTGATTTTACTATAATTGTTGTGCCTAATTTTAAGGCTTGAATATCAAAGAATGACGCTATAAGCATACTTAAATATCAAGTTTATTGAACCATTGTAACAAATTTCGGCATATGGTTATGTTTCCCTTGTTTCTATTTCCTTTCGAGCTTGTCAAACTTGCTATACATGTATGTTTATTGAAGAAAATCATCATAAACTTCTTCATACGATGATGCACGGTACCTCTAAAATAGACCCTTATAGGTACCGATGCCAGACATTTACTGAACATTTATAATAGATGGACATAAGTTGGATAAATATATAATATATTGATGATATCCGATATGGTTAAGGGTTTTATATTCACTGTGCTGAATATCATAAAACATTTTTTAGTTCAATTATTATTTATATTTTTTTTGTTCTAAACATTTCTTAAATTCGTTGCTTAGAATCTATTTGTATATATATATATTTATAAAACAAATTAATATATAACTATGAAGCAATAATCCTTTGAGTGTGTGTATATATATATATATATATATATATATATATATATATATATATATATATATATATATATATATATATATATATATCTGTGTGTGTGTGTAATGTTCTTTGATACATGTACATCCTAAAAGATTAAAAATATTAGCAAATTACAACTAAGAAGGTGATTATAGTGCTTGTGGTACCTCCTTCACTGTTCTGTATTTTATTTATTTCTTCTACAGTAGCCATTTTCACACACTTGCATGCTTAACTTTTCTTTTTTTTTTTTTAAATTTCTGCAGGTGCAAGGATTTTGTTAAATTTCTGCAGCATAGCAAGGGTTGGAAATGTAAGTGGAAATTTTCGAGTTGTTTAAATCCTTGTTTCAATTCTTAGTTTCCAGCGTTTGACTTGGGTATTGATTATAATAATATAGTTGATTTTATGTGTTTTTATGGAACATACTATGCAAATCTGTTTGTCCAATTCTTTGTTTGCTAAATAGCTTGTATCAATCCTGCAGTATATATCATAGATGTTTTTACATTCAAGTGACTTCACCAAGAAAACAATACTCGTTTACTTGTTTGCTGAAGATGATGACATTCCTATTGACATTGAGCTATTCATTTTTACATTTCAGTTTGCAGGATCCATCAAGAACCAATATTACAACCAAGATAAATTTGATAAAGTTAGAAGTGAATGCATTGAATTCGCCTACTCCTATGTAGGTGCCTAAATGTGTCATGCACGTTAGGATAATACTTTGTTTTGTCTTTGCGGATATAATTTTAGTTTTGTGGAGATACTTAGTTAATTAATGAAATTGCTGAAGTAAAAAATATGTTTTTACTTCGGCATCGGCCCAATTTTGGCTCCATGAACCGACCAAAGACTTCGGTAATTTCAGGGCTAAGACTTCGGTTATAACGCGAAGTAAAATAGTACCCTATTACTTCACGTGACACTACTTTGGTAATTATATACCTACGACTTCAGTTAATAACCGAAGTCTTTTGCGACTTTTCTACTAGTGTTGGGGTGCCCTTTTTGGGCACCCCCATGCTCGGGGCTGCGCTGGCGTGCGCGAAAAATCGCGCCCCAATTCCGCGAGGTCTGCCAAATGATGTTTTTTGTATGTTTTAAGTTATAAATTCATGATTATGATCTTTTAATGGGTTTTAAGTATTTTTAAGAGTTTCTATGCAAAACTTTCAAATTTTGATGTCAAGAACTAAAAGAACAACCCACGTGATCAGTTTAGTTTGGAAAATCATTCATAAATGGAATTATTTGTTTGCTTAAAAATACTTACTATTTTCTGTGGTTTTTGTTTTTTTTCATCAGCTGAGCTTAAAATCTCTTGTTTTGTCCAATATACAATCAAATATAGAGTTGTAGACCCGTGGCTTCAATGTCTGATTTTACTATAATTGTTGTGCCTGATTTTAAGGCTTGAATATCAAAGAACGACGCTATAAGCATACTTAAATATCAAGTTTATTGAACCATTGTAACAAATTTTGGCATATGGTTATGTTTCCCTTGTTTTTATTTCCTTTCGAGCTTGTCAAACTTGCTATACATGTATGTTTATTGAAGAAAATCATCATAAACTTCTTCGTACGATGATGCACGGTACCTCTAAAATAGACCCTTATAGGTACCGATGCCAGACATTTACTGAACATTTATAATAGATGGACATAAGTTGGATAAATATATAATATATTGATGATATCCGATATGGTTAAGGGTTTTATCTTCATTGTGCTGAATATCATAAAACATTTTTTAGTTCAGTTATTATTTATATTTTTTTTGTTCTAAACATTTCTTAAATTTGTTGCTTAGAATCTATTTGTATATATATATATTTATAAAACAAATTAATATATAACTATGAAGCAATAATCCTTTGTGTGTGTGTGTATATATATATATATATATATCTGTGTGTGTGTGTGTGTAATGTTCTTTGATACATGTACATCAACTAAAAGATTAAAAATATTAGCAAATTACAACTAAGAAGGTGATTATAGTGCTTGTGGTACCTCCTTCACTGTTCTGTATTTTATTTATTTCTTCTACAGTAGCCATTTTCACACACTAGCATGCTTAACTTTTCTTTTTTTTTTTTTTAAATTTCTGCAGGTGCAAGGAATTTGTTTAATTTTTGCAGCATAGCAAGGGTTGGAAATGTAAGTGGAAATTTTCGAGTTGTTTAAATCCTTGTAATAATTCTTAGTTTCAAGCATTTGACATGGATATTGATTATAATAATAGAGTTGATTTTATGTGTTTTTATGGAACATACTATGCAAATCTGTTTGTCCAATTCTTTGTTTGCTAAATAGCTTGTATCAATCCTGCAGTATATATCATAGATGTTTTTACATTTAAGTGACTTCACCAAGAAAACAATACTCGTTTACTTGTTTGCTGAAGATGATGACATTCCTATTGACATTGAGCTATTCATTTTTACATTTCAGTTTGCAGGATCCATCAAGAACCAATATTACAACCAAGATAAATTTGATAAAGTTAGAAGTGAATGCATTGAATTCGCCTACTCCTATGTAGGTGCCTAAATGTGTCATGCACGTTAGGATAATATTTTGTTTTGTATTTGCGGATATAATTTTAGTTTTGTGGAGATACTTCGTTAATTAATGAAATTGCTGAAGTAAAAGATATGTTTTTACTTCGGCATCGGCCCAATTTTGGCTCCATGAACCGACCAAAGACTTCGGTAATTTCAGGGCTAAGACTTCGGTTATAACGCAAAGTAAAATAGTACCCTATTACTTCACGTGACACTACTTTGGTAATTATATACCTACGACTTCAGTTAATAACCGAAGTCTTTTGCGATTTTTCTACTAGTGTTGGGGTGCCCCGTTTGGGCACCCCCATGCTCGGGGCTGCGCTGGCGTGCGCGAAAAATCGCGCCCCAATTCCGCGAGGTCTGCCAAATGATGTTTTTTGTATGTTTTAAGTTATAAATTCATGATTATGATCTTTTAATGTGTTTTAAGTATTTTTAAGAGTTTCTATGCAAAACTTTCAAATTTTGATGTCAAGAACTAAAAGAACAACCCGCGTGGATCAGTTTAGTTTGGAAAATCATTCATAAATGGAATTATTTGTTTGCTTAAAAATACTTACTATTTTCTGTGGTTTTTGTTTTTTTTTCATCAGCTGAGCTTAAAATCTCTTGTTTTGTCCAATATACAATCAAATATAGAGTTGTAGACCTGTGGCTTCAATGTCTGATTTTACTATAATTGTTGTGCCTAATTTTAAGGCTTGAATATCAAAGAACGACGCTATAAGCATACTTAAATATCAATTTTATTGAACCATTGTAACAAATTTCGGCATATGGTTATGTTTCCCTTGTTTCTATTTCCTTTCGAGCTTGTCAAACTTGCTATACATGTATGTTTATTGAAGAAAATCATCATAAACTTCTTCATACGATGATGCACGGTACCTCTAAAATAGACCCTTATAGGTACCGATGCCAGACATTTACTAAACATTTATAATAGATGGACATAAGTTGGATAAATATATAATATATTGATGATATCCGATATGGTTAAGGGTTTTATATTCACTGTGCTGAATATCATAAAACATTTTTTAGTTCAATTATTATTTATATTTTTTTTGTTCTAAACATTTCTTAAATTCGTTGCTTAGAATCTATTTGTATATATATATATTTATAAAACAAATTAATATATAACTATGAAGCAATAATCCTTTGAGTGTGTGTATATATATATATATATATATATATATATATATCTGTGTGTGTGTGTGTAATGTTCTTTGATACATGTACATCAACTAAAAGATTAAAAATATTAGCAAATTACAACTAAGAAGGTGATTATAGTGCTTGTGGTACCTCCTTCACTGTTCTGTATTTTATTTATTTCTTCTACAGTAGCCATTTTCACACACTTGCATGCTTAACTTTTCTTTTTTTTTTTTTTTTAAATTTCTGCAGGTGCAAGGATTTTGTTAAATTTCTGCAGCATAGCAAGGGTTGGAAATGTAAGTGGAAATTTTCGAGTTGTTTAAATCCTTGTTTCAATTCTTAGTTTCCAGCGTTTGACTTGGGTATTGATTATAATAATATAGTTGATTTTATGTGTTTTTATGGAACATACTATGCAAATCTGTTTGTCCAATTCTTTGTTTGCTAAATAGCTTGTATCAATCCTGCAGTATATATCATAGATGTTTTTACATTCAAGTGACTTCACCAAGAAAACAATACTCGTTTACTTGTTTGCTGAAGATGATGACATTCCTATTGACATTGAGCTATTCATTTTTACATTTCAGTTTGCAGGATCCATCAAGAACCAATATTACAACCAAGATAAATTTGATAAAGTTAGAAGTGAATGCATTGAATTCGCCTACTCCTATGTAGGTTCCTAAATGTGTCATGCACGTTAGGATAATACTTTGTTTTGTCTTTGCGGATATAATTTTAGTTTTGTGGAGATACTTCGTTAATTAATGAAATTGCTGAAGTAAAAGATATGTTTTTACTTCGGCATCGGCCCAATTTTGGCTCCATGAACCGACCAAAGACTTCGGTAATTTCAGGGCTAAGACTTCGGTTATAACGCGAAGTAAAATAGTACCCTATTACTTCACGTGACACTACTTTGGTAATTATATACCTACGACTTCAGTTAATAACCGAAGTCTTTTGCGACTTTTCTACTAGTGTTGGGGTGCCCTTTTTGGGCACCCCCATGCTCGGGGCTGCGCTGGCGTGCGCGAAAAATCGCGCCCCAATTCCGCGAGGTCTGCCAAATGATGTTTTTTGTATGTTTTAAGTTATAAATTCATGATTATGATCTTTTAATGGGTTTTAAGTATTTTTAAGAGTTTCTATGCAAAACTTTCAAATTTTGATGTCAAGAACTAAAAGAACAACCCACGTGATCAGTTTAGTTTGGAAAATCATTCATAAATGGAATTATTTGTTTGCTTAAAAATACTTACTATTTTCTGTGGTTTTTGTTTTTTTTCATCAGCCGAGCTTAAAATCTCTTGTTTTGTCCAATATACAATCAAATATAGAGTTGTAGACCCGTGGCTTCAATGTCTGATTTTACTATAATTGTTGTGCCTGATTTTAAGGCTTGAATATCAAAGAACGACGCTATAAGCATACTTAAATATCAAGTTTATTGAACCATTGTAACAAATTTTGGCATATGGTTATGTTTCCCTTGTTTTTATTTCCTTTCGAGCTTGTCAAACTTGCTATACATGTATGTTTATTGAAGAAAATCATCATAAACTTCTTCGTACGATGATGCACGGTACCTCTAAAATAGACCCTTATAGGTACCGATGCCAGACATTTACTGAACATTTATAATAGATGGACATAAGTTGGATAAATATATAATATATTGATGATATCGGATATGGTTAAGGGTTTTATCTTCACTGTGCTGAATATCATAAAACATTTTTTAGTTCAGTTATTATTTATATTTTTTTTGTTCTAAACATTTCTTAAATTCGTTGCTTAGAATCTATTTGTATATATATATATTTATAAAACAAATTAATATATAACTATGAAGCAATAATCCTTTGTGTGTGTGTATGTATATAACGCGAAGTAAAATAGTACCCTATTACTTCACGTGACACCACTTTGGTAATTATATACCTACGACTTCAGTTAATAACTGATGTCTTTTGCGACTTTTCTACTAGTGTCGGGGTGCCCTTTTGGGCACCCCCATGCTCGGGGCTGCGCTGGCGTGCGCGAAAAATCGCGCCCCAATTCCGCGAGGTCTGCCAAATGATGTTTTTTGTATGTTTTAAGTTATAAATTCATGATTATGATCATTTAATGTGTTTTAAGTATTTTTAAGAGTTTCTATGCAAAACTTTCAAATTTTGATGTCAAGAACTAAAAGAACAACCCACGTGGATCAGTTTAGTTATGTAATACCTTGGGCACCGAGCATTGTCCTCAATGAACAGTAGTAAATCAAAACAAGGACACATACCTTGGGCACCGAGCATCAGTACTCGGCACCATCTTAATCACTCAAAGCTCTTCATGCAGGGGTGGCGTCTAAACTCTTTTAGCTCCATACTTTTTCACCTACACAACTCAAAATCATTATTGATGTCTAGTTTCCTCATGATAAAAATAAAAACAAAAACAACTAAAAGAAAATAGAAAACGCAAAAAAACTAGCTTGGGTTGCCTCCCAAGAAGTGCTTAGTTTATAGTCCATAGCCCGACTGTAATCCAATTCTAGCCCGGTTCCGCTTTGTTGAGGGTATTCCCATTCGCTTTCACCCTCCAAATATATTCAACAATCTTTTTAAATTTTGATTTCTTCTTCGTTCTCTTCTTCTTCTTTGGCACCTTCAGATTATTCTTCTTTGAATCTACCTCATGAACAAATTTGGGATTGTCATCTAGCTTCACAACTCGCTCAATCATGCATAATTCCTCGATGGGTAGATTACTTGATTTCCTGAATATGTTTAAAATAACTCTTTCGCCGTCCACACCCATCGATAAATCACCACTCTTCACCTCAATCTTGGCATCAGTAGTGGCCAAGAATGGTCTCCCCAATATCAGTGGCATATTTGCATCCTCCTCCATATCTAGAACAACAAAATCCGCCGGAAAAATAAATTTATCTATTTTTACCAAAACATCTTCAATGATTCCAAGCAGATATGTAATAGATCTATCAGCCAACTGCAAAGCGATCATTGTGGGCTTCACCTCACCAAGTCCTAAACTCCTGAAAACAGACAAAGGCATTAAATTAATGCTAGCTCCTAAATCGCAAAGTGCATTATTAAAATAAAAAGAACCAATTGTGCAAGGAATAGTAAAACTCCCTGGATCCTTAAGCTTTTATGGCAACTTCTTTTGGAGCACAGCACTACATTCTTCAATTAATTTCACCAACTTATTCTCTTGAAGTCTCCTTTTCTTGGACATCGCCTCTTTGATGAATTTTGCGTAGTTTGGCATTTGCTCCAAAGCTTCAGCAAAGGGGATGTTGATGTGAATTTTCTTGAAAATCTCCAAGAACTTGGAGAACTGCTCATCCAATGCCTTCTTCTTGAACCTCTGCGGGTAGGGAAGTGGAGGCTTATACATCGGTTTTGGTTCATTTTTAAGCTCCTTCTTTTCGACTTTCTTCTCAAATTTCTCCACTTCAACAGCAGGTACTAGGACTCCAAATTCTTTCCTACTCCTCAACTCTATGGCATTGCACTGCTCCTTGGGATTTAACTCAGTGTTGCTCGGAAACTGGCCTCTGTTATTATCCTTCAGTGCGTTCGCCAACTGCCCAATGCTAGTCTTCATGGATTGAAGTACAACACCCATGTTGGCCATGTGCGTCTCCATGCTGTCAAGGAGAGATTCAGTTCTCGCCATCCTCTTACCTGATTCCTACACAAAGGTACTAACCACATCCTCCAAAGACAAATTACCATCACCCTTATTAGTATTGTTAGCATATGAAAAATTTTCATTATTACGCAAGCTAGGATGATAAGTATTTGGGACAGGGTTACCTCTATAGCCTCCATATCCTCGGTAGCCATTAGGATTGATATAATTAACTTCCTCTAGGGTATGTGATCCTTCAACTCTAATTGAATCTGCAACATTAATCTTATTCAAAGAAGCTACCTGTGTAGTCAGTGCAGATAATTGAGCAGTGATGGATGTGAGAGGATCCACTGCTTACACTCCAGCTGGCTTCTTATCTCCCATATGCTCAGATGGCCATTGAAAACTATTGACCGTCATCTGCTCCAGCATATCATAAGCAGGGCCTTGGAGTTGGGAGAAATGAAATCGACTAAGATTTCATTGCAATTGGCGGATCGGAGCATTAAATATCCACTAGGAATTGTTGAAGATGTTCTATTCAAGGTGGATAAATTCATCTTCCCAGCGGATTTTGTGGTATTGGATATAGAAGCAGATCATGGTGCTCCGCTAATTTTTGGGAGACCATTCTTGGCCACAACGGATGCAAAAATTGAAGTGATGAAAGGGGAGTTATCAATGGGTGTGGAGTCGAACGAGTATTCTTCAACTTATTTACGAAAGCACCTAATCCACCCATCGAAGAATTATGCTTAATTGAACCGGTTGTGAAGTTGGAGAGCTATCAAAGAGCTGATTTTGCGGTTGATTTATCGAAGGAGAGAGCGCCAAAATTACCAAAGAAGAAGGCCACGAAAAAGAGAGCGAAATTTAAAAGGCGGTTCGTGAAATTTATTTGGCGAGTAAAAGAGAAAGGGAAGATCTAACACCGGTGAAAGTCAAGCTGATGACTTTAAACCAAGCGCTACTTGGGAGGCAACCCAAGCATTTTATTTTATTTTATTTTATTTGCTTTTATTTTCAGTTTATTTAATTTTTGTTATTTAATTGTTTTAAGGTTTTTTTTATTTTAAATTTTTGAGCTTAATTTTTCTTAATTTTCAAAATTTTCAGACTCCAGAAATCTCAAATTCGAGCAGACGGGGCGCCCGCCCCGTCAATTGAGCGCCCGCGCTGCATCTGGAAAGAAAATAGTGTTGAATTGCGAACTAGCGGCGCGGGCGTGCCAATTTTCTCGAGCGCTCGCGCATACTCTACGATGTGCTACTACTCAACCGCGCAGCCCATCAGCACTTAATCTCGCGCAATCGTGCTACCAGCTCCACCATCTGCGCTATTACAAGCGCAATCGAGCTACAAGCCATCATCTGCGCTGCCTCAAGTGCTATCGCGCTCATCACCTCCATTCCGCGCAACAGCAAGCGCCAACAATCCAAAGTGCGCCTCCTCTTGGGCTAACGCGCAATCAATCAACAGCCTTTTAGCGCTATCGTGCCTCTCCATTGCCCATCTGCGCATCACCATGACAAAATGCTCCTATCAGCGGCTGCACCTCTGGCGCAATCCATCTAAGCTAGCTCCATGCGCAGACCAGTTTATTAGTGCATCCCTTACCTAGCGCGAACAATACTCAGCAACGCAATACCCAGCTGCTAACTCCATGCGCAAAAATCCTTATCAGCGCAACATTCAAGAGCAAACGCGCATGCCAACTTCCCAATTACGCAGGTCCTTGTGAAAATGTGCATCTCCACCCACCTCCTTGCGCAAACAATCTTCATCAGCAGCGTCCTTCATGCGCGATTGTGTTCTCGAGTTTCTTCACCTTGCACTATTCACCCTGAGCAATCACACTCTCCACAATTATCTCACTTCCATGCGCCATCAAAGCTTCGGAACAGAGCATGATGCCCCACACTCTTCTTATTACCCCATACATTAAGCGAGTTATTTTGTTTTGATTACTTTGGGATTTAATTTTGTGTCTTATGTTATCGTGAGCATGGCTTCTTTCCAGGTTAAATTGGATGCTAAGTCGTGTATCTCCACCACCACTCTAATGGTCTTGCGCCTGCGAATTTTTATGACTATTTTAATTACATCGAGTACTGATGCTCGGTGTCGAAGGTATGAGTCCCTTGTTTTTTTTCTTGTTTTTAATCATTAGGTACAATGATTATATTAAGTTTGGGGGGTGAATCAGTGTTTGATTGAATTGTTTGGTTGGAAGTTGAGTAGTTAAGTTTTGTTGTGTGCTTCATAGATAAATTTTTGTTGAATTTAGTAGTGTAGTTGAGAGTTGAGTTGAAAAGAAGTCAAGAAAGAAATGGATGCATGGCTGAAAAATATTTTTGTGCTATAACTGATATCCATGATTGTCTACCTATCTGATAAATATTTTTGAAAAAAATGGAACCAATTAGATGAAAAATTTCCTATATATTCGGTGATTAATGCTTGAATTTGATTTTGGAGACATACAGACATAGATATGATTGAGGCATTGTTTGGATTTTTTGGGCCTGATTTTCATTGAATTAATTTATCCCTAGTTGCACATTTGAGCTTACACGTATATTTGTACTATGAGGTACGAAAAATCTGAAATTTGTTTGAAAATCATCGTTTACTGTTGATGATTAATCTTTTATGCACTGATTGAGATTTGTATGATTTAATTGTGGATTGATACTTGTCTAGAACTAGTTCGGACACTCTTCGAGGCGAAATACGGGCAAAACTGTGATTAGGGATGATTTAGGCGATTTTTCTGAATTCGTTTGAGCCTTTCAAACTACCTATTAATCTATGTTATCCCTAGTACCTTGTTTGAGCTTTATTGAAAATCGAATGGCATGCGTGTAAACGTGTGATTAAACCCCCATTCGTCATTTTTTCAAGGTCCTACATTGACTACCTGAATAGCCTAAACACTAATTCCTACCTTTAAAGGAGTAATTTGAATGCTAAAATGTTTTATGCTCCTAGTTTTATTTGTGAAAAATGGAATGGTGTGGTGGATGAATTGAAAATGATGAAAAGAGGGAGTAGAAAAAAAAAGAGTTGAAAAATGTGGTTGAAAAAGTTGTGAAAGAAAGAAAAAATTTGTGAAAGAAGAAGTGAAAATTTGAAAAAATCAATGAAGTGAAAAAGAGCGTGAAATTGTGAATGAAAAGGAGTCGAAAATAGAGCATAAGTATAAATTACTCCTTATTTTGAATTCTTAATCCTTCGTTTGTAGCCATGAGCCAGGTCTTACACTATAAGCTAATTAAGTCCTATTGACCGAGTCTCAATTGCCCAATATACTAGTGGAGAAGAGTTGAGAGAATTTAGTCTATGGACTGTTGATTGATGCTTTTAATGATTATGAATTTTGATCGAAACACGCACACACTCTTATTTCTTGGCATTTACCTTATTTGTGAGTGTTTTTGATTAATATCCTATATTTTGATCTCATGATACTTTAAAAAGTCCTCATGATCTATGAATGTTTGAATTGAACTTGGATAAGGGTATTTTGAACATGAGTTGCGGATATTGTGAGTTTATGCGGTTATTTTGTTATTGGCTGAAATTTTCAAGTGTTAGTTGGGTGTGATATGATTGGATTTGAAAATTCTTTGAAATTATTGCTGATGCCATTGCTCCATAATATTTCTTGACTATTCTTGTTGGTTTTAGAGATTGAGTTTTTGGAATTTATTGGTTTTAATAGTTTTGCTCGGGACTAGCAAAAGTCTAAGTTTGTGGGTATTTGATAAGTGTATTTTATACACTTAATTTATATATGATTTTATTTGTTAATTGTTTGTTTCGAGCATATTTATGTGGTTGTTTTGTTGTTTTTGTGCTTGCAGAGAATTATTAAATTTATTTGGAAAAGAAAAGGAAAATAGAATAAAAATGAGATTTTATGGAGAAGAGGAAGAAAATGAGAATTTAGAAGAGAATAGAAAAGAATAAAAGAAAGGAAAAAGAAAAGAAGGAAAGAAACGTACAGAGAAGAGAAGAAAAGAAGAGGAATAGTGTTGGGCTTTCTTAATGGGACAATTTTCAGCGCTTTTTTTTAGCGCTCAAATAAGAGCTATCGCGCTGCTGCTCTGAAGATTGGAGAATTGGATTTTCGAACTCAAGGCGCGTCCGCGCCGTTCCTAGAGCGCCCGCTCCATTGCTGTTTGGAAAGTTTTAATTATCTCGGGCAATTAATTCTTGGGCTTGATTTTGTGGGCTTTTGCTGAACGATATAAAAAGGAATTGAATCAGACTTGTAAAGGGAGGAGCCGCCACAGATTTTTACATGCATATCAGAGAAATATTTGAGAAGTGATCGTGAGATTTCTGGGAAGAATCTGGAGTTTTACTTGAAGAACGAAGACGGAGATCGATAGACCGGACACGGCGTCATCAATGGATTTGATTCTTATCTTATCTTTTTATTTTAATTCTGAATTTATGTTGAATTTTCTGAACATGATTTGTTTTATTCAGATTTTTATTATGAACTAATTTTTTATAGTCTAGAGGTCGGATGGAACCTGGTGTAGACACTTTCATGAATTTTTGATTTTATTGAATTGAATTTCTTCTAGATTAATTGTTTTTTTAGAATTGATTGTCTTTTCAATTATCTGATCAATAATTGATTTGTTATATTTATTTGAAATCATTGCTCGGGAGAGGGGATTTTGAATAGGACCATTGGAAAATACACTGTTAATTATTTATACAGCTCGGGAGAGTGTATAATTTTAAAAGATCTTTTAAAAAGAACATTGTTTTGTGATAGATCACTGCGATAAATTCTTAATATGGATATTGGAATTGAATTGTAGTTGATAAACATTATTTGTTGCTCGGGAGAGGGAAATAATAAACTTGAGTGTTCTTGGCTATTAATTGACTGAAATTCATAAAGATTAATTAATTAGGATTGATTGTTGTTGAAACCAGGTGAAATCTATACCTCTAGACCATTTTTCTCTGATTGATTTTATCTGAAAGTTGTGTGCGTTCTTATCAAAACTCATTGATTATTTATTTTCTGCGAAATTTTGAAATTTTGATTTTCTAGATAAAGTTTAGACTATTTTAATTACAAGCACTAAATATTTTCATTTTACTCCCTGTGGGATCGATATTTGAATTATTCACTATATTAAAACTTGACACTCGTACGCTTGCGAGAATTTTCACAACAATAAGTCTCGAAGCCCGATGAATAAATCCCTACAAGTCTGGTCTTTGAATTGCAAAAACTCTATGTAGTAGCCCGACTCCTAATGTAAGGCCCGGGATTATTTTATTTAATCCAGGATTATTTAATATAATCCGAGATAATTTAATTTTAATCCGAGTATATTTAATTTGGGAATATTTAGAGTTCTGATTTAAATTCTAATATTATTAAATTATTTAGGATTGAAATTGAATTAAAATAAGGGCCGGGGACCGAATTGCAAATAGTGAAGTTTGAGGGACTAAACTGCAATTTTGTTTGAAGTTATCAGATGTTATTTGAGTAATCAGCATGTATACGTGTATTTCACATGTTTATTCAGCACTTGGAACAGAGCGAAGCCGAGAGCCTATCTTTTTCATTTGATTTGATCTTTGAATCCTCATAACTTTTGCTCCGGATATCCGATTTCGATTCCGTAAATTGTTCTGGAATCCTTACGACGAGGGCTTCGATCTCGTGTAAGTGTTATGCCGTTTTTGTGAGGTTTCGAAATCAGTTTATGAACAGAGATCAGATTTTATGGTTTGATTATGTTCTTGAGATTCTATTGCTCGTATATTCGGAACCGGATTGAATAGCTTATGTTATTTGTACCCAACCATGAATTCCAGCTTATATTTGATATGTATAATGGTTGGTATGAAGATTTAGATGCTCTTTATTGAGTTAGATGCAAGTATGAATGGTTTTGAAGATAGAATTGATGTCAATATTTTGTCGGTTACCGATTTTCAATTGTTATGCTGTTGAATCGTGTTTTGAAGCTGTTTTAATAGCCTATGTTTGAGCTGAAGTCTTTATCTAGTTGTTATGAATGTTATAACATTTTTATTCTTCAGTTTCAGTTGAGTTGAAAGGCTAACGATACAAGACGCCGAGTTGAATCGAATAAGAAGAAGTTGAGGTTTGAAATGAGATTGATTAACGATATATTGATGGTTTTGATTCCTTTCTGATATAATAAGCTTGAATGAAGTTTGATATGAGTATTTTGATTGTTGTATTTCAAATTGAAGAATTCAGAACCGAGATATTCGAAGGTATAATGACGACATCGCGAGTTAGGGACTTTGAAACTCAAGAACGACTATTCTTGAGTTGGCCCGCAAAAACCACATACTTGATATGTTTTGATTTATGTTTGATGTTGTCGATCCATCTCAGGTAGTGGATCTTTGAGTTTGAGTCGATATGATAGTATATTGAATTGATTCTATGCCAAGGTTGCGGTTAACCTTATTTTTTATCCGGGATGGCTACGATAGATGAATATCCATGTCAAGATCGGTTACGAATCTTGATGGCAGTGACGTTTTATGAATCAATTCTTAATCTATATATGCGTTATTTACTCTATTTTTGAGTCGAGTATGAATAGAGTTGATATGATTTCGTTAACGCTTTATATATGTCGATTATACTGAGAATGATTTCTCACCGAAGTTTATCCGGCTGTTGTCTTGTTTTGTATGTGTGCATGACAATAGATGGGGCAGAAGCTAGTCATCGACGTCATTGACAGCTAGGAGAGAGTCTAGCATGTGAGGACTTGGGTTGTAGATGTACTTAGAAGTTTGGCAAGCATGATAGAATACTTTAGCATGATGTGTTGGAAGAACTTTTAAAAAAATTGTGTAATCTCATGCTTTTAATTAGTTTGTGATCTAGAAGTGGTTGTAAAAGCTAGTATATTATGCTTGAACTTGATTATATGTATATGTTCATGTTCTTAGCTTTTATAACAGGTTGGAATTGATTTTTAGTGAAGTTCTTGCCATGGTATCAGGTTTTGACAGCAAGAGGAAGTTGCTGTGTTTTTCTGGAAATGAAGCCCGCTCGATCGGCAAGATTTCACCGATCGAGCGAGGACTGTTTTTCTTAAACAAAAACTTGATTTTTCTTGCTCGCTCGATCGGCAGGATTTGACCGATCGAGCGAGACCAAAATATGCTCAGACCCGAGAAGAGAGATTTTTTTTTCGCTCGATCGGTAGGATTTAACCGATCGAGCGAGGTGCAGGTTTTTTTAAATTTTTTTTTTATTTGGTTTGAGTATTCTTTTAAATACATGATTAATTGTGTATTAATCGTTAATTGCCCTAAGATGAGATTAGCAACCCGAGGTCCCCACAACAGGTGGTATCAAAGCGATAAGTTTCTCGGACTGAGAATAGATGAGCGGGGTAGATCGAGTCATCTATTCTGATTTATTTATTTCTTTCATACTTTTATGGTATATGATTCATTGATTACAGATGTTAAATTGTCACATGATGCTGTGATAATTTGCGAAGAATATGCCATACAATGTTTTGAATTACATGCTATCTGATTATCTGATTGAAGTAATAGCATGTATTGAATAAGTATGAATCAGAACTCAATCTTGAGAAGGCATAATTGTGCTAATCAGAGGAGGAACTGAAACAGAAATGTGTTATGATATGATGATTTGTGCACTAATTTGTTTGTTTATCAGATATGCCTCCCCAACCAACACCGAGAGTTAGACAGACATTGGCAGTGAATGAACCAGAACAGACAAATGCTGCACAGGTCCCAGTGATAGCAACTGAACATGGACATAGTAGTACTTATGTTGATCTGTTTGGTGATTCCAATCCGATGGAGAAGCTTTTGAAGCGATTTTAGTCCTTCAAACCACCGACACTGCAAGGGACTGAGAACTCTGTTGACTGTGAGAACTGGCTGGAGGATATAGAGCAGTTATTTGAGTCACTTGATTATGCAGATGAACGACGAGTGAGATTGGTAATCCATCAACTACATGGCCTTGCGAAGAATTGGTTGGTAGCGACAAAGAAAGCATTTGAAAACCGAGGTACTGTTATTACTTGGGTTGTATTTAAAACTGCTTTCTATCAGCGTTTCTTTCCTGTGTCTTATCGAAAGGACAAGGGAGCGGAATTCGCAAGTTTGCAATAGGGCCAAATGAATATCAAAGATTATTTTGCAAAATTTACGAGTTTGATGAAGTTTGCTCCACATGTTGCTGCCAGTGACGAAGCTCAAGCCGATCAATTTATAAATGGCTTGAATCCTGACGTGTTTACTCTTGTAAATTCGGGAAGATCAAGTACCTTTGCTGATGCTCTGAATCGTGCAAAGGGTGCAAAAGCAGGAATACTGAAACAAAGAGGAGCTCAGTTTGTTCCCCAACCTATGAAGCAACCACAAAAAAAGCCACAGATTCCACAGCCACCTCGATTTGAAGCTAGAGGTAGCAGCATTGGAAAGAAAAGTTTCTTCAAGGGTAAGAGCAAACAGTTCAAGAGATCAGGTGGTAGTAGCTCTTCTAGTTCAGGTAGTTCCCGATAGTCTAGAGCTGGACAGAGGTCAGATGTTTATAGCACCAGATGTGGAGTTCGACATACCAGTGAACAATGCCGAGGTGTATTTGGAAGTTGTCATATTTGCAACAAAATGGGACACTTTGCAGGAGTCTGTCCACAATGAGGTTCTGAAGGTGCTCAGGGTACTGGATCGTCTAGACCAGTAGCTCAGACTGATAGACAAGTAACTTCAGTACAATCTTTCCAACCACAGTCTGAAGCACAGAGTATAGGAGGAGGTCAGACGGTGAATCAACCTCCGAGGCAACGAGCACGAGTGTTTGCATTGACAGAGGAGCAAGCACAAGCGGCACATGACGATGTGATTGCAGGTAACTGTTCTCTTTATGGTTTGCCTACCTATGTCTTATTTGATACTGGTGCGTCGCATACCTTCGTTTCTGAACAATTTGTTACATTGTTTTCATTGCCTGTTGAGTGATTAACTGCTGTAGTGTCTATATCTTCACCGTTGGGAAAAGGTATAGTATCAGTGAAGTTTGTTAGAAACTGTGTACTACAGTACGAAGGTAATGAAGTTGAGCTTGACTGTATCATTCTTGGTTTGTCTGATTTTGACTGTATAATCGGTATTGATATGTTAACCAAGTACAGAGCAACAGTTGACTGTTTTCAGAAGATAGTGAGGTTCAGACCAGTGATGGCTGATGAATGGAAATTTTATGGTAAGGGTGCTAGATCTAAATTTCCCTTGATATCTGTTATTGCTATGACTGATTTGTTACAGAAGGTAGCAGAGGGATTTCTGATCTATGCAGTTGATGTACTGAAGACTAGTCCAAAATTTACTGATCTGCCAGTGCTAAATGAGTTTTCCGATGTATTCCCTGACGAGATTCCGGGATTTCCACCATTCAGAAGGGTAGACTTCGGTATTGAATTGATGCCAGGTACACAGCCGATATCAAAAGCACCGTACCGAATGACACCGATTGAACTGAAAGAACTGAAAGATCAACTTGAAGATTTGTTGGCCAAAGGATATATCAGACCGAGTGTATCCCCATGGGGTGCTCCAGTATTATTTGTTAGAAAGAAGGACGGATCATCGATGAGGTTATGTATTGACTACCGACAATTGAACAAAGCAACAGTAAAGAATCGTTATCCTTTACCTCGTATCGATGATTTATTTGATCAATTGCAGGGATCGTCGATATATTCGAAGATTGATCTACGATCTGGTTATCATCAGTTGAGGGTTAGAGACGAGGACATTCCTAAGACTGCATTTAGAACTAGTTATGGTCATTATGAATTCATAGTCATGCCTTTTGGTCTAATGAATGCACCAACAGTTTTTATGGGATTGATGAATAGAGTATTTCAAAGATATTTAGACGACTTTGTGATTATCTTTATCGATGATATTTTGATATACTTTAAGAATCTGTGTGAACATGCTGATCATCTCCGAATTGTACTGAGAACATTAAGAGAAGAGAAATTGTATGCCAAGTTATCCAAATGTGAATTTTGGTTGCAGAGAGTTGTTTTTCTTGTCATATAATTTCAGGAGATGGCATTTCAGTTGATCTAAGTAAGGTTGAAGCTGTGATTAGTTGGCAGAGACCGACATGTGTGCCAGAAATTCAAAGTTTTATGGTCTTAGCTGGTTATTACCATCGATTCATTCGAGATTTTTCATCAATTGCAAAGCCTATTACACAGCTTACACAGAAGAATGCACCATTTATTTGGTCTGAGGCGTGCGAAAGGAGTTTTATCGAACTAAAGAAGAGATTGACTACAGCGCCGGTTTTGAAAATCCCTACAGATACTGGTGATTTTGTTGTATATTGTGATGCTTCTCACCAGGGTTTGGGATGCATTTTAATGCAGAAAGAACATGTTGATGTTGTCGATCCATCTCAGATAGTGGATCTTTGAGTTTGAGTCGATATGATAGTATATTGAATTGATTCTATGCCAAGGTTGCGGTTAACCTTATTTTCTAGCCGGGATGGCTACGATAGATGGATATCCATGTCAAGATCGGTTACGAATCTTGATGGCAGTGACGTTTTATGAATCAATTCTTAATCGATATATGCGTTATTTACTCTATTGTTGAGTCGAGTATGAATAGAGTTGATATGATTTCGTTAACGCTTTATACATGTCGATTATACTGAGAATGATTTCTCACCGGAGTTTATCCGGATATTGTCTTGTTTTGTATGTGTGCATGACAACAGATGGGGCAGAAGCTAGTCATCGACATCATTGACAGCTGGGAGAGAGTCTAGCATGTGAGGACTCGGGTTGTAGATGTACTTAGAAGTTTGGCAAGCATGATAGAATACTTTAGCATGATGTGTTGGAAGAACTTTTAAACAAATTGTGTGATCTCATGCTTTTAATTAGTTTGTGATCTAGAAGTGGTTGTAAAAGCTAGTATATTATGCTTGAACTTGATTATATGTATATGTTCATGTTCTTAGCTTTTATTACAGGTTGGAATTGATTTTTAGTGAAGTTCTTGCCATGGTATCAGGTTTTGACAGCAAGAGGAAGCTGCTGTGTTTTTCTGAAAATGAAGCCCGCTCGATCGGTAAGATTTCACCGATCGAGCGAGGCCTGTTTTTCTTAAACAGAAACTTGATTTTTCTTGCTCGCTCGATCGGCAGGATTTGACCGATCGAGCGAGACCAAAATATGCTCAGACCCGAGAAGAGAGATTTTCTTCTCGCTCGATCGGTAGGATTTAACCGATCGAGTGAGGTGCAGGTTTTTTAAAAAAAAAAATTTTATTTGGTTTGAGTATTCTTTTAAATACATGATTAATTGTGTATTAATCGTTAATTGCCCTAAGATGAGATTAGCAACCCGAGGTCCCCATGCCTAATTAAGTTAATATACTACCTAAACATGATTAAGGGGTTCTTAGTTGGGTTTAAGGAATTGGAAATCGGATTCAGGATGAACAAAAGTGGTTCCAAGTGTTTCAAGTGTTGGGACAGTTCGGAATCCAGTGTTGTTAATCGAAAGTACCGAGCTAATCGGAAGCACAGAACTACAGATCGGAAGCTCCGATCTTGTGTCAACCAGGCAGGATATATATTTGTGATTGGACTTGAGAGAGTTCGGAAGCTCCGAACTAGAGTTCGGTAGATCCGAACTGTGTCAACAACAATGTGTTGTCCAATCAGAGACACACATTCAGTGGAGAGAGTTCAGAAGGATGATTGAAAGTTCATAAGTACGTTCGAAAGCTCTAAACAAGGGATCGAACATTGCGATCGAGGTCTATATATAGGGGCCGAGAGAATCATTTTATTCACTCATTTCTCAAGATTCTCTCTCCTTCTTAGCTAGTATCGAGGCTTTCGAGGAATCGTATTCGAGGGCTAGGTGGTGACGAGGTGCTACCGGGATCGTAGCATTGTTGTGCCTTGAGTTTAGGGCAATCACCATCAAAGGCCTGACTATTGATGCATGTATATCGCTAGACTTAAATTAGCTTCAGTGAGTAGCTATTAGTATAATTAAGGCTTTTAGTAGACTTTTAGTGATACAGTGATTGTATGCTATAGGCTTATACTAGAGAGCCAGTATTGCTAGGTTGCTTATTTTGAGGTACGGGCGTACTATCCGAGATACCCTGGTTGAATATGCATGTTCTATGTTTGCATGGTTTATATGGCATGATTTATGTGCATTTATTATGCCACAATTATTATTCTGCATGCATTTTTACGTTGAGCCTATACCTTGATATTACCAGTACAAGGGTTGCTCTTCCCCGATGTTTTATGGATGGATTCCATGGATTTGGGTCCGGATATTCCACGTATTTTATGGTAAGGGAGTACCTCCTAATGCGACGGCTCAATGTGCTGTTGGAGAACGCGGCGATCAGATCAATTAGGATTGATACCCGGTGCAGCGGAAGTTTAAAAATTTTATATGGAACAATTCCATAATGGGTATCAACCTTACGATTAAATTATGTGAGTGTAAAAATTAAATAACGATTATAAATTTTTACCTCAATCTCGAATCGAGATTATGGACACCAACAGATTTCTCTGCTCTTGTTGTATATCCCTGGAACTGATGGACGAACTGTTCTTCAATCAGGTCCACGAACGGATATTTAATCCCTCTGATAGATTGCACTAGAAAATCTATCAGAAGTTTCTACGAAGAGATTAACGAATTTGATCCGTTAAACCAGACTGCAATTCAAAATTCACAGACTGGATTTTACCGAGCAGAGGGGAGAGGGGGTCGGCCACTTCAGAGAGAAAAATAGGGTTTTTTCGAAAATTGTGACCTTTTGTGTGTAATTTTTGTACTGCAATAACTTATTTATAATGTAGGCCACTAACAGTTTAGGGCCCATTAGTCATAAGTTCAAGCCCGACAAGCAAAGCCCGCATGTTCAGAAATTAATATAAAATTCATCGTGACTCCGATTGATAAACCGATTTCACCAATGTGCACAGAAACCATTTCTGCACCTTTTAAAGTCAAGATAAATTTTTCTGAATCCGAATTCAGTGGTTTCCAAAAATGTCCATCCCTATGTCATTTTAGGAAATCTTACTCCTCTACTCATAATTAAGAAGTCCAACTTCTTTGTTCATTAAATTTAACTCTTTAAATTTAACTATCTCAACGGGGATTAAAAATCCATTACTCTGTGTGACCCTCAATGGTTCAGGGATACAGCTAGCCGTGGGCTCACAACTCCTTGTGACTCGGAACAACAATTTCCGACTTGCCCATCGAATCATGGTAAGAGCGCCTAGCAACATCGCCCCATGATTCCCTAGGTATCACTGATAGTGCCTACAAGAACCAATAGATTTTGGTTAGCGTACAGTACGGTCCCTTCATCCATATATCCCGATCGAATCAACAACCATTGGTATATCGAGAGTCGTTCGAGATTCGATAACTATGCAATACATCTTGAAGATCAAATAGTGACATCGCATGTGCTACTAAGAAACCATTTCTTAAACCACATCATGTACTCTGGCCAGAGATTCGTCACTCTAATATCTCCTCAGATCGCATAGGATATCCACACTTGCAAGTATGTGGTGAATCCTTGACAACAAAGCATCGACTCCTATATGTTTTGTAACTGTACCCAATTCCGACACCTGATGACCCCAATAGAGTCGGTAAACGAGTCAAAGCACAGTACTAGCATATAGAGTCTCAATGATGTTTCAAGTAGTAAGGACTAATGGTGTACAACCAAAACCGCGGACTTTATCCACTCGATAAGTGATAACCACTTGGAAAGTCCGGATAGGGTAGTTCAATCATTCATCATATGAATATCCATTTGCATGCTTCGAACATCTCTATGTTCCTTACCAATGAAATGTGGTACTCTGCATCGCAAATGCTAGTCTCAAACTCGAGCGATCCTTATCCTTATTATCGGACGACTCAATCGACTAGGAACAGTTTAGAATATGCAGTGACTATAAGATGTGTTTCATGATAGACATCTCCATGTTCTACCACATCTTACATACACTATAGTATATTCAAGGTCTTTATCAAAACAACAAAGTATATCGCAATATAACAATATGAAGTTAGATAAAGTCATTGCCATTAATTAAAAGTGTAAATAATATTAAACAAAAGATTGTTTATACAAAGAGTCATCAAAGCCCTTAGCCACAAGTTGGCTCACCGGGCACCCACTCTATCAATCTCCCACTTGCCCTAAAGCCAACTAGTCATACTACATAGACCCATTGCTTCGCGATGTTTGTCAAATAATGGTCCTGGCAAGGGCTTAGTAAGTGGATCAGCGATATTTTCTGCAGAGGCCACTCTTTCGACAGTGATGTCTCCTCTTTCCACAATCTCCCGGATGATGTGGTATTTCCTCAGTACGTGTTTGGATCTTTGATGAGACCTTGGTTCCTTTGCCTGAGCAACGACACCCGTGTTGTCACAGTACACCGGGACTGGACCAACAACTTCTGGAATAACGCCCAACTCTTGGACGAAATTCCTCATCCAAACGGCCTCTTTAGCAGCAGCTGATGCCGCAATGTATTCTGCCTCAGTGGTGGAATCCGCTGTGGTGTCCTGCTTGGAACTCTTCCAAGAGACAGCACTGCCATTGAGCATGAACACAAATCCAGAGGTTGACTTCGAGTCATCCACGTCACTTTGGAAGCTAGAGTCGGTATAGCCTTCCAATTTTAGTTCTCTTCCTCCATATACCATGAACATATTCTTAGTCCTTCGTAAGTACTTAAGAATGTCCTTCACGGCTTTCCAATGCATTTGACCGGGATTAGCTTGATATCTGCTCGTGACACTCAGAGAAAATGCTACATCCGGTCTGGTAGATATCATCCCATACATGATACTACCTATGGCTGACGCATATGGTACATGTGTCATTTTCTCTATCTCTTCATCCGTCTTGGGACACATAGACTTGGATAGAGAAACTCCATGACACATGGGTAGATGTCCACTCTTGGACCCATCCATTGAAAACCGTTTCAATATGGTGTCGATGTAGGTTGATTGAGTGAGTCCTATCATTCTCTTAGATCTATCTCTATAGATCTGTATTCCTAGAATATAGGATGCCTCACCCAAATCCTTCATCGAGAATCTACCTGATAACCATATCTTTGTTGACTGCAACATCCCTACGTCATTCCCAATGAGTAGGATGTCATCAACATAAAGTACTAAGAATGTCACAGCATCCTTAACTACTTTCTTGTACACGCATGGTTCCTCCGGGTTCTTGATGAAACCAAAATCCTTTATTGTTTCATCAAATTTCTGGTTCCAACTTCTTGATGCTTGTTTTAGACCATAAATTGATCTCTGAAGCTTGCATACCTTATGCTCGCTTCCCATGGATGTGTACCCCTCAGGCTGCTTCATATAGATTTCTTCCTTAATGTCTCCATTAAGAAAAGCAGTCTTCACATCCATTTGCCATATCTCATAGTGTAACGCCCCGTTTTTATCTTAAATGAGTTTATTTGAGTTAATCAGAGATTACAGAGTTCTCGAGCCGGTTTGATTTTGATCAGGGTCCTTTTTGCAAATTTTGGAAATTTCAGGGACTAAAACGCAAATAGGGGATTTAATATATTATCTACACTTAGATTTTTATTTAGATCACTTCTCCTTCCTCCCCAAAGCGTGAACCTCCATTGTAGGCGCCCAAAACGTTTCTTCAAGCTTTGGAATTCTCCGATTTTGTCGATCCGTCCGTTAGAAATTATTTCTGAAGGCAGATTAGCAATCACAGCAACGAGAGCTTCGTTATATCGTAAGTTCTTCTTCGATCGGATACATTCTAGTTTTTGGATGTTGTTAGAATCGATTTATATTCGAGTATGTTGTTCTCTACAGAGTTCTGATCGTTTATTATCTGTCAGTTTTGAAATAGAGCGACGTTCGGATTTGTTATGATTTTTGGAAGCCATTTTCGAAAATCATGGTTTTGAGATTTGTTGGGTTTGTCTTGTTGTTGTTGTATTAGCATTGAATTGAGTTGTTATCAGTATTGAACTGCTGTCTGCGTTGCCGGTTGTTCAGTTATAGCCGTTATGCCGTCGGTTTGAGTTTTTGGAGATTTTGAACCGTTTTTTGAGTTTGAACTTGGCTTGTAAGTTGATCGTGGTTATTGATCAATCATCTCTTGTATCTGAACAGATTCGTTCGGAGTTGTCAAGCCCAGAGTTAGCAGCTGTTTGATCATTTCAGAGAATTGGACGAAGAACGGTATAAAGAGTTTTCCTTGAACCGTTGCCTTGTTGTTGTTAGATTGTGTAGTTGTTTATACAATCTCTTTTGTAGCTTATCCAGAGTTGGAGCTACTGCATTGAAAGGTAAAAGCAGTCATCGTAGCGGGATAGCATACTCGGGACTGTGGTTCTCGAGTTTTCCCTTTTGAAATCACATACTTGCATCTACACTTGTTCTAGCATGAGGAACTTGTGTTTTGTTTGATTGTTTTGGCTTATGTTTTATGTTTCTGTTATGCATTCATCTTGAGCCAATCTTGTTTTCAGCGGGCAGAACCGCCCTTTTTGTTTAGACGTTTGGGAACTATGATTGAGTGGCCCAGGTCGTAGTCGTTTCGTCTGGTGCTAGCATACTCATTATAGTTGCTCAAAGTCTAGAGGAGTGAGATACGTGGCACCACCTCGATTGGGAGAGTCGGTGAGTTGTTACGTGATCTTATCCTCGGGATCCCAAAGGCACAACAGCAATCCCTCGTTATCAGATTTGATATCCCTGTTTAAAGACATGCATCTCATTACGATGTTATTGATTTCGTTATTGTATTGAAAGCATGTTTGTTACTTGTATTACTTGTTATGTTGCTTTTACTGGGAATGTCGTTCTCACCGGTTATCCGGCTGTTGCTTTGTTTTGTATGTGTACTTGGCAACAGGTGGGGCAGGAACAAGTCAGAAGAGGCATGGTTAGCTTCGAGGGCAAGTAGTAGAAGTGAGACTCGGTTTAGAAATCGAATTAGCATGTTTATCTAGTTTAAGATTGAAGCATGTTAGAACTCGAACTTGATATGTTTTGTTATTCGAATTAGTTTGTATTCGGATTGTAATCTGAAATCGAAGTATGTTGTTGTTGTATCGATTTAGACTTCTGGTTGTTTTTAGGCCTTCTGAAAGCATGACTTGTTATGGCATGTTTCCCTACACCCTGTTATTGCATTTGTATTTGAAGGCATGTCGGACCAAGCGCGGAATCCTTTTTTTTTCTGCAGCCTGAGCATTTTCTGCCCAGGCCTTCCGCGCGCGGGCGAGGCGTTCCTCGCGCGCGCGCGAGGCCTCCGTTGGGCCTCGGATTTGTTTGCCCGCGCGCGCGCGAGCTTGGTTCCTCGCGCGGGCGCGCGACGTTTTAAAAAAAAAAAAAAAAAACTTTGACTTGTTTTACTCTTGGATTCTTGTTCGCTTAATTGTTGTTTAATCCGAGATTAGTGGTTTAGAATCGAGGTCTCACATTAAGTGGTATCAAAGCGTTAAGATTCTTGGTCGAACTAGAGTGAGCGGGGTAGATCGAGTCTGTGTGTAATGACTCCTCGCATGTGTTTGAATTATTTAATTGTGTACTTAATTCCATGCGAGCATGCTTTATTGTTTGAGCATTATTTGAATTACATGGTTGTGTGATTTAAATTAATAAAGCATGATCTACTTGAGATATAACTGTTTCTGTTCTCGACTGGTATTCGGTATTCCAAGCGGTTGTAAGGGCACTGATGGTAGCGATTGAGATATCTCGTGTGCTAACCTTTGATTATCAGATGGGTCCTCGTCGAGTGATAAACAGAAACACACCACCAGTTATCCCTGCGACTGAGCAAGCTAGCACTGAGGTTGATCAGTTGGATGCTTCAGCGACTCCTATGGAAACCTTGCTGAAGAGGTTTCAGTCGTTCAATCCGCCATTGTTGATGTGTTCAGAAAATCCAGTTGACTGTGAGAGTTGGTTGGATGATATGGATCAGTTGTTTGATTCCATTGACTACACAGATGACCGCCGAATCAGGTTAGTAATTCATCAGCTGCGTGGTGGTGCTAAGAGCTGGTGGATCATGACAAAGAAAGCAATTGAGAGTAGAGGTACAGAGGTTACTTGGACTCTTTTTAAATCTGAGTTTTATAAGCGGTTTTTTCCTATCTCGTATCGTAAGGATAAGGGAGCAGAGTTTGCAAATCTGAGGCAAGGGAATCTGAACATTGAAGAGTACGTGGCTAAGTTCGATAGTCTGTTGCGTTTTGCACCGCTAATTTCCGGAGATGAAGAAGCTAAGGCAGATCAGTTCATCAACGGGTTGAACCCCGATGTCTTCACGTTGGTTAACACTAACAGGCCTAGCAACTTTGCGGATGCCATGAATTACGCAAAGGGAGCATAAGCAGGCTTGTGGAGGCAAAGAGGTAATCAGGGGGCACCTCAGCAGCAGAGGCAGTATCAGAACCAACCATCTCAGTACCAGAATCAGCCACCTCAACATCAGAACCAGCAGCAGAGGTATGAAGGTGGAAACAGTGGGGGAAACAGAAAGGATCAGTACAAGGCAAGAGGTAAACAGTTCAAGAGACAGGGGAACAGTTCGTCCAGTTCCAGTGGTTCGAAGCAATTCGGTTCAGGACCAAGTTCTGGGTCATCATCCTTGTACTGCAGCAAGTGTGGAGGAAGACACTCACCGGATCAGTGTGTGGGAGTCTTCGGCAATTGTAACACATGTCAGCAACCGGGACACTTCTCTAAAGTGTGCCCTCAACGTAATAGAGATAGAGCTCAGAGTGGGAGTTCGTCTAGACCTGCAGCTCAGCCGGAGAGGCATTCGTCTGCAGTGCACTCTTTCCAACCCCAGCAACAGCAGAACAGGCAAGGAGGTAGCTCTAGTGCAAATCAGCCTCCGAGACAGCAAACACGAGTCTTTGCATTGACAGAGGATCAGGCTCAGGCAGCACCTGACGATGTCATAGCAGGTAACTGTTCGATTTTCGGTCATTCTGCTCATGTCTTGATAGATACAGGTGCTTCCCATTCCTTTATCTCTGAGAAATATGTGTTATTGCATGCTTTGCCAACTGAATTGTTGCCTACAGTAGTAGCTGTTACTTCACCTTTGGGTGGAGGAATTGTTTCTGTCCGACTAGTCAGGAACTGTGAATTTTGTTTCGAGGGGAATTTGTTAGAATTCGACTGTATTGTGCTTGGGTTGTCAGATTTTGATTGTATTGTCGGTATAGATGCTTTGACCAAGTACAGGGCAACAGTTGATTGTTTTCTGAAAGTTGTCAGGTTCAGACCTGAAATGGCAGACGAGTGGAAATTCTTTGGTAAGGGTTCTCGATCTAGAATTCCTTTGATTTCAGTGTTATCTATGACTCGTTTGTTACAGAGAGGTGCAGAAGGATTTTTGGTTTATGCGGTTGATGTACTGAAATCTAGCCCAGCTTTGGTTGACTTACCAGTGGTTAGAGATTTTGCTGATGTGTTTCCGGAAGATGTTCCTGGATTGCCACCCATTCGAGAGGTTGAATTCAGCATTGACTTAGTGCCAGGTACTCAACCTATTTCAAAAGCTCCTTATCGTATGACACTTGTTGAATTGAGAGAGTTGAAGGAGCAGCTTGAGGATTTGATTGCCAAGGGATACATCAGACCTAGTGTATCGCCTTGGGGTGCTCCTGTTCTATTCGTTCGGAAGAAGGATGGTTCTATGCGGCTCTGTATCGACTACCGCCAATTGAATCAGGCTACAGTTAAGAACAGATATCCTTTACCCCGAATAGATGACTTGTTTGATCAACTGCAGGGTTCTTCTGTCTACTCTAAGATTGATCTGAGGTCAGGCTACCATCAGCTGAGAGTGCGAGAGGAAGATGTTCCTAAGACCGCATTCAGAACGAGGTATGGTCACTTTGAGTTTATAGTCATGCCGTTCGGTTTGACTAACGCTCCAGCTGTTTTTATGGGTTTGATGAACCGTATCTTTCAGCGTTATTTAGATGAGTTCGTCATTATTTTCATCGATGATATTCTTATCTACTCGAAGAACCGTACTGGCCATGCAGAGCACTTGAGAATCGTCTTACAGATTTTACGAGTTGAGCAGTTGTTTGCCAAGCTATCGAAATGCGAATTCTGGTTAGATCGAGTTGTCTTTCTCGGTCATATCATTTCTGAAGATGGGATTTCTGTCGATCCCAGCAAAATCAAAGCGGTTATGAATTGGCCTAGACCGACATCAGTACCTGAGATCCGAAGCTTCATGGGTTTAGCTGGTTATTACCGTCGTTTCATCGAGGGTTTCTCGTCTATTGCCAAGCCTATTACCCAGCTGACTCAGAAGAATGCGCCTTTTGTCTGGACTCCAGATTGTGAGGCTAGCTTTGTTGATCTAAAGAGGAGACTGACCAGTGCTCCAATTCTTACTATTCCGAAGGGTACTGGAGGGTTCACAGTCTATTGTGATGCTTCTAACCGAGGCTTGGGTTGTGTTCTTATGCAGCATAAGCATGTGGTGGCGTATGCATCAAGGCAGCTGAAACCGCACGAGACTCGTTATCCTGTTCATGATCTTGAACTTGCAGCGATTGTATTTGCTTTGAAGATCTGGCGTCACTATCTTTATGGTGAGTCTTTCGAGATCTTTTCTGACCATAAGAGTCTTAAGTACTTGTTTTCTCAAGCAGAGCTGAATATGAGACAGAGGAGATGGTTAGATCTGTTGAAGGATTTCGACTGTGAGATCAAGTATTATCCAGGGAAGTCTAATGCAGTTGCAGATGCCTTGAGCCAAAAGCTTTGTTCTTTATCTCTTTCTACTATGGGTGTTTCCCAGTTGATCGATGATTGTTGCACTTCTGGTTTAGAGTTTGAAACAGATAGGGAGACTATCAGAGTGTTTGCTATTCAAGCCGAGCCGGAGTTGTTTGTTGCAATCAGAGAAGCACAGAAGTCTGAGCCGAGCATCCAGATTTCAGTAGAGAAAGTCAGAACTGGGCATCAGTCAGAATTCCAGGTTAGAGATGACGTTTTGTTTGTGAATAACCGTATTGTTGTGCCTGATATTTCGGAGTTGAGACAGCGTATTCTCCGAGAGGCTCATTGCAGTCGGTTTAGCGTTCATCCTGGAGGTCGTAAGATGTACAACGATCTGAAGAGTCAGTTCTGGTGGAAGAGAATGAAGGACGATGTTGCGAGATTTGTATCTCGGTGTTTGAATTGTCAGCAAGTGAAAGCAGAGCGGAAGCGACCAGGTAGTCTTTTGCATAGCCTATCTGTTCCTGAATGGAAATGAGATCACATTTCTATGGATTTTGTCACGAAGCTACCACGATCCGTTCGAGGATGCGATGCTATTTGGGTAGTGATTGACCGATTGACGAAGTCTGCGTGTTTTATTCCGTACAGGATGACGTATCGTCATGATCAGATGACTGAGTTGTATGTTAGCAATGTTGTGAGATTGCATGGTGTGCCGAAGTCGATCGTTTCAGACAGAGATCCTAGATTCACTTCTCACTTCTGGAATAGTCTTCAGGGGGCACTTGGTACTCGATTGCATCTGAGTACAGCTTATCATCCTCAGACAGATGGACAGTCAGAGTGGACTATCCAGACGCTGGAGGATATGCTGCGAGCGGTAGTGCTAGACTTTGGCACTAGTTGGCAGGATTCTTTGCCTCTTGTCGAGTTTTCTTACAACAACAGCTTCCAAGCGAGTATCGGTATGGCGCCTTTTGAGGCTTTGTATGGTAGAAAGTGCCGATCTCCGTTGTTTTGGGATGAATTGTCCGAGTCACCAGATTTGGGACCGGAGATGCTTAGAGATATGGCAGAGCAGGTTAAGATCATTCAGACCAGAATGAAGTCAGCTCAAGATAGACAGGCGAAGTATGCGAATGTCAGACGTCGACCTCTGAGTTTTGAGCAGGGAGACCGTGTATTCCTTAAGATTTCTCCGTTCAGAGGCACCGTCAGATTCGGTAAGAGAGGAAAGTTATCTCCGAGATTCATCGGTCCGTACGAAATTCTCGAGAAAATAGGCGATCTTGCCTACAGACTTGCACTTCCTCCGTCTTTATCTGGTATTCACGACGTTTTTCACGTCTCTATGCTGCGAAAGTATCAACCAGATATTTCTCATATCCTTCAGCCTGACGAAGCCGAGTTAGACGAGACCCTGAGCTATTTTGAGCGACCGATTCAGATCCTTGATCGGAAGGAGAAACAACTCAGAACCAAGTTGATTCCGTTGGTGAAAGTGCAGTGGAGTCGTCACGGCGTAGAGGAAGCGACTTGGGAGACAGAATCTGACATGAGACAACGTTTTCCAGAGTTGTTCGGATGACGTGAGTTCTTCTTACTGTCTTTAGTTCTTTATTCTATCTTATGAGTTGTGGTTCTCGTTGATTTCGAGGACGAAATCTCTTCTTAGTGGGGGAGAATTGTAATGCCCCGTTTTTATCTTAAATGAGTTTATTTGAGTTAATCAGAGATTACAGAGTTCTTGAGCCGGTTTGATTTTGATCAGGGTCCTTTTTGCAAATTTTGGAAATTTCAGGGACTAAAACGCAAATAGGGGATTTAATATATTATCTACACTTAGATTTTTATTTAGATCACTTCTCCTTCCTCCCCAAAGCGTGAACCTCCATTGTAGGCGCCCAAAATGTTTCTTCAAGCTTTGGAATTCTCCGATTTTGTCGATCCGTCCGTTAGAAATTATTTCTGAAGGCAGATTAGCAATCACAGCAACGAGAGCTTCGTTATATCGTAAGTTCTTCTTCGATCGGATACATTCTAGTTTTTGGATGTTGTTAGAATCGATTTAGATTCGAGTATGTTGTTCTCTACAGAGTTCTGATCGTTTATTATCTGTCAGTTTTGAAATAGAGCGACGTTCGGATTTGTTATGATTTTTGGAAGCCATTTTCGAAAATCATGGTTTTGAGATTTGTTGGGTTTGTCTTGTTGTTGTTGTATTAGCATTGAATTGAGTTGTTATCAGTATTGAACTGCTGTCTGCGTTGCCGGTTGTTCAGTTTTAGCCGTTATGCCGTCGGTTTGAGTTTTTGGAGATTTTGAACCGTTTTTTGAGTTTGAACTTGGCTTGTAAGTTGATCGTGGTTATTGATCAATCATCTCTTGTATCTGAACAGATTCGTTCGGAGTTGTCAAGCCCAGAGTTAGCAGCTGTTTGATCGTTTCAGAGAATTGGACGAAGAACGGTATAAAGAGTTTTCCTTGAACCGTTGCCTTGTTGTTGTTAGATTGTGTAGTTGTTTATACAATCTCTTTTGTAGCTTATCCAGAGTTGGAGCTACTGCATTGAAAGGTAAAAGCAGTCATCGTAGCGGGATAGCATACTCGGGACTGTGGTTCTCGAGTTTTCCCTTTTGAAATCACGTACTTGCATCTACACTTGTTCTAGCATGAGGAACTTGTGTTTTGTTTGATTGTTTTGGCTTATGTTTTATGTTTCTGTTATGCATTCATCTTGAGCCAATCTTGTTTTCAGCGGGCAGAACCGCCCTTTTTGTTTAGACGTTTGGGAACTATGATTGAGTGGCCCAGGTCGTAGTCGTTTCGTCTGGTGCTAGCATACTCATTATAGTTGCTCAAAGTCTAGAGGAGTGAGATACGTGGCACCACCTCAATTGGGAGAGTCGGTGAGTTGTTACGTGATCTTATCCTCGGGATCCCAAAGGCACAACAGCAATCCCTCGTTATCAGATTTGATATCCCTGTTTAAAGACATGCATCTCATTACGATGTTATTGATTTCGTTATTGTATTGAAAGCATGTTTGTTACTTGTATTACTTGTTATGTTGCTTTTACTGGGAATGTCGTTCTCACCGGTTATCCGGCTGTTGCTTTGTTTTGTATGTGTACTTGGCAACAGGTGGGGCAGGAACAAGTCAGAAGAGGCATGGTTAGCTTCGAGGGCAAGTAGTAGAAGTGAGACTCGGTTTAGAAATCGAATTAGCATGTTTATCTAGTTTAAGATTGAAGCATGTTAGAACTCGAACTTGATATGTTTTGTTATTCGAATTAGTTTGTATTCGGATTGTAATCTGAAATCGAAGTATGTTGTTGTTGTATCGATTTAGACTTCTGGTTGTTTTTAGGCCTTCTGAAAGCATGACTTGTTATGGCATGTTTCCCTACACCCTGTTATTGCATTTGTATTTGAAGGCATGTCGGACCAAGCGCGGAATCTTTTTTTTTTTCTGCAGCCTGAGCATTTTCTGCCCAGGCCTTCCGCGCGCGGGCGAGGCGTTCCTCGCGCACGCGCGAGGCCTCCGTTGGGCCTCGGATTTGTTTGCCCGCGTGCGCGCGAGCTTGGTTCCTCGCGCGGGCGCGCGACGTTTTAAAAAAAAAAAAAAAAATTACTTTGACTTGTTTTACTCTTGGATTCTTGTTCGCTTAATTGTTGTTTAATCCGAGATTAGTGGTTTAGAATCGAGGTCTCACACATAGTCATACCAAGCAGTTATGGCAATAAGGATTCTTATGGACTTGAACATTGCAACTGGTGAAAAGGTTTCATCATAGTCAACTCCTTGTCTTTGAGTATAACCTTTCGCCACCAATCGCGCCTTGTAGGTCAATACCTTACCATCAGGCCCAAGCTTTCTCTTGTAGATCCATTTACACCCTATTGGAACAATTCCATCGGGAGGATCTACTAAAGACCAAACTTGGTTTGTATGCATCGAATCTATTTCCGACTGCATAGCTTCAAGCCATAAATTTGAATCCGCATCAGAAATTGCTTCCTTGAAGTTTCTTGGATCACATCCAACATCGGGTTCATCTTGATCCCCTTCAAGAAGAAGACCATATCGAATAGGAGGTCTAGAAGTCCTCTCGGATCTTCTAGGTATAGGCGTGTCCAGCAATGGTTCCTGAGGTGTAGGATTGTTATTTTGTATTTCGGGTTCTTCTCGAATTTCTTCGAGTTCCATCATCTCGCCTTTCTTATCCAATAAGAACTCCTTCTCCAAGAAGGTGGCATTCCTTGAAACAAACACCTTTGTTTCAGCAGGATAATAGAAATAATATCCGATTGAATTCTTCGGATACCCTACAAAATAACATAAGCTGGATCGACTATCCAACTTATCTCCCACTGTCCGCTTCACGTAAGCAGGACATCCCCAAATCCTCAAGTACGAATACTTAGGAGCTTTGCCATTCCATAACTCGTATGGTGTTTTGTCCACTGCTTTAGTGTGGACGTTGTTCAACAACAATACCGCCGTTTCAAGCGCATAGCCCCAAAACGAAGGTGGAAGCTCAGTGAAGCTCATCATGGATCGAACCATGTCCAACAAAGTTCGATTACGACGCTCCGATACACCATTAAGCTGTGGTGTCATAGGAGGAGTCCACTGAGAGAGAATCCCATTCTCTTTTAGATAGTCCAAAAACTCGGTACTCAAGTATTCTCCACCTCGATCTGATCGAAGTGCTTTAATACTTTTACCTAGCTTGTTTTCTACTTCAGCCTTGAATTCTTTGAACTTTTCAAATGCTTCAGACTTATGTTTCATTAAATATAAATACCCATACCTCGAATAATCATCAGTAAAGGTAATGAAGTAGGTGTGGCCATATTGAGTACCAACTCTAAATGGACCACAAACATCTGTATGGATCAAATCCAACAGATTTTGACTACGCTCAGGTTTCCCTTTAAAAGGAGATTTAGTCATTTTTCCTTTTAGGCAGGATTCACAAGTAGGTAGAGAGTTAATATCAGACATATCAAACATGCCCTCTCCTACTAGCTTGTTCATCCTCCTTGAGGAAATATGACCTAGCCTAGCGTGCCAAAGGTTTGCCGGGTTTTGGCTATCGATTTTCCTTTTGTTTGTTGTTGCCGGTTTATCAACATAATTTATTGGAACGTCTTTTAGTTTTAAGTTATATAGATCATTTTCAAGTTGTCCATTTCCAATCAAACATTCATTCTTGTAAATATTGCAAATCCCATTCACAAAATTGCAAGAATAACCATCTCTATCAAGCATAGAAACAGAAATAATGTTTTTAATCAAATCCGGAACAAATAAAACATCTCTCAAAAGTAACTTAAAACCGTTCTGCAAAATTAAATAAATATCTCCCACAGCTTTAGCTTCAACTCTGGAACCATTTCCGAGCCTTAGCTGGGTCTCACCCATCCTTAGCTTATTACTTCTTGTCATCATTTGCAACCCATTGTAAATGTGAGATCTGTATCTGGTATCCAATACCCAAGAAGTAGTATTAAGTAAAACATTTATTTCAATGTAAAACATACCCTTTGCAGTTCTCAACTGCTCGAGGTATTCCTTGCAGTTACGTTTCCAATGACCGGGTTTCTTGCAGTAATGGCAAACTTGTTTAGACTTGTCGAATTTTGCATGTAACATTTGGCCTTGAGATCATGGTCCAACCATTTCTCTAGTTCGGCCAACCTTACGGCAGTTACATCAGCTGAGGCTGTTTTCGGAGAAGCCTTTTCTAACACTTAGAAATTTTTTTCCGAACTCATGACAATCTTAACTTATGGAACCATTCCGTATAGTTGCGCCAGAAAGTTTGTTTTGTTCGAGAACATGTGGATTACGAATTCATTGTAATGAAATACTGAGTTGAAACAGACAAATATCAGTGATTGTTTAAGTAATTTACTAAAACATAAAATAGGCGAAATTTATTTTATGAATCTCACTCCCACTATTTTAACGATTTCACTACCCTCTAGTGAAAATGGGAAACTGTTTTCCTTAGTGAGAACATGGAGTCCAATTGACAAACTATGGTCCCGAATAATATCAGCCAACCATAATTTTAAAAAGGTAGAGCCCAATTGCTTCCAAAGCAACCTCCATGTTTTTACCTCATGTCCAATAAGGGCCCAATAATATGACGCCGTTTATTGTGACATGTCAAGATGACCCATCAATATTAAGTTGTGATGGACGGTCGCCATGTGGATCCCCCAATAATATGAGCCGATCCCATGGGAGTTCCACCCAACTTACAACATGTGTCGATCCAATGTACAGCTTTCCGACGAACGGGCCCCCCCAATAATATGAGCCGGACCGTATCCGCGGGTAGCATCTCATACATTGATCGTTGATGGAAGGTAGGAACATTTAAACAAATTTAAATTTCCTTTATTTATCTTGATATCAATTTTAAATCATATTTAAAATGAGGGATTTTAATTATAAAAATTTGTCTCATCATTTTTAAAATTTTGTATGCTTGCCGGATTCACACAATTATGTCTAAAACATGCATACAACAATAATATCACATATTATATAGGATGATCGATTCCATTTCTTAATCGACCCGTGGTTGCCAATCACGACTCTTAGTCCAATCCTAGGTAATATGCAGTATGCAATGCAATCCTATTACATTTGCTTCCAATTTACATTTCTTCTGTCTTTATTGTCTGCTGGGCCCACCACCGTCTTCAAATCTTCATCTCCCACTAAATCTAATGTATTTACAATAAATAACAATGACAAGTAGGGGATACATTTTTAAGGGGTGGAAACGGGCCATAAACCAAGCCCACTTTTATTACATATGACAATTCATATTGGGCCATAAACCAGGCCCATTAATAAAACCAACAACAATAAAAACAAATGTAAATTCCTAACATACACCTACAAAATTGGTCATGGCAATCGATCATCCTTATCCAATAACATTTAATTCAAAATTAATTTATTGGATAACATGCAATGGCAATTTAAATTTAAAAGGATAAAATCATATTTCATACATAAAATCTTATTTTACATACAAAATCATATTTTATCTTTTTATCAAATAAAATCATATTTTATCTATAAAATCCAATTTTATACATAAAATCATATTTTACTCAATATATCCATAAGATCATATCTTATCATCAATTGTACCAAAAATAATTAATTTCAAAATTCAATTTAATGGATAAAATATTTAAATTTTCCAAAAATTCAAATTTATCCAAAAATCAATTTTAAAATTTTCGGACTCGAACAATTTGATCCGACGCCTCGTGGACCAATCAAAAACGATTTTCGATCGGACCAAAAATAGAATTTTAACATATTAAAATTTAATTTAAAAATTAAAAATTAATTTTTCCCGCGGGCCGCCCGGGACATTCCCGGGCTGCCCGCGCCCTAATGGGGTCGGGCCGGGCAGCCCGGCTGCCCCTAGGGCAGCGACGATCGATGCCCTGGGCAGCGCCCAGCGCTGCGCTGGGCAGCGCCGTGCGTTGCCCCCCCCCCCCCCCCCTGAGGCTTAAAAATTTTTGTACAATCGATTAATTTAATCGCTTAATCTGAGCAACCTGGCTTTGATACCACTGTTGGAGAACGCGGCGATTAGATCAATTAGGATTGATACCTGGTGCAGCGGAAGTTTAAAAATTTTATATGGAATAATTCCATAATGGGTATCAACCTTACGATTAAATTATGTGAGTGTAAAAATTAAATAACGATTATAAATTTTTACCTCAATCTCGAATCGAGATTATGGACACCAACAGATTTCTCTGCTCTTGTTGTATATCCCTGGAACTGATGGACGAACTGTTCTTCAATCAGGTCCACGAACGGATATTTAATCCCTCTGATAGATTGCACTAGAAAATCTATCAGAAGTTTCTACGAAGAGATTAACGAATTTGATCCGTTAAACCAGACTGCAATTCAAAATTCACAGACTGGATTTTACCGAGCAGAGGGGAGAGGGGGTCGGCCACTTCAGAGAGAAAAATAGGGTTTTTTCGAAAATTGTGACCTTTTGTGTGTAATTTCTATACTGCAATAACTTATTTATAATATAGGCCACTAACAGTTTAGGGCCCATTAGTCATAAGTTCAAGCCCGACAAGCAAAGCCCGCATGTTCAGAAATTAATATAAAATTCATCGTGACTCCGATTGATAAACCGATTTCACCAATGTGCACAGAAACCATTTTTGCACCTTTTAAAGTCAAGATAAATTTTTCTGAATCCGAATTCAGTGGTTTCCAAAAATGTCCATCCCTATGTCATTTTAGGAAATCTTACTCCTCTACTCATAATTAAGAAGTCCAACTTCTTTGTTCATTAAATTTAACTCTTTAAATTTAACTATCTCAACGGGGATTAAAAATCCATTACTCTGTGTGACCCTCAATGGTTCAGGGATACAGCTAGCCGTGGGCTCACAACTCCTTGTGACTCGGAACAACAATTTCCGACTTGCCCATCGAATCATGGTAAGAGCGCCTAGCAACATCGCCCCATGATTCCCTAGGTATCACTGATAGTGCCTACAAGAACCAATAGATTTTGGTTAGCGTACAGTACGGTCCCTTCATCCATATATCCCGATCGAATCAACAAACATTGGTATATCGAGAGTCGTTCGAGATTCGATAACTATGCAATACATCTTGAAGATCAAATAGTGACATCGCATGTGCTACTAAGAAACCATTTCTTAAACCACATCATGTACTCTGGCCAGAGATTCGTCACACTAATATCTCCTCAGATCGCATAGGATATCCACACTCGCAAGTATGTGGTGAATCCTTGACAACAAAGCATCGACTCCTATATGTGTTGTAACTGTACCCAATCCCGACACCTGATGACCCCAATAGAGTCGGTAAACGAGTCAAAGCACAGTACTAGCATATAGAGTCTCAATGATGTTTCAAGTAGTAAGGACTAATGGTGTACAACCAAAACCGCGGACTTTATCCACTCGATAAGTGATAACCACTTGGAAAGTCCGGATAGGGTAGTTCGATCATTCATCATATGAATATCCATTTGCATGTTTCGAACATCTCTATGTTCCTTACCAATGAAACGTGGTACTCTGCATCGCAAATGCTAGTCTCAAACTCGAGCGATCCTTATCCTTATTATCGGACGGCTCAATCGACTAGGAACAGTTTAGAATATACAGTGACTATAAGATGTGTTTCATGATAGACATCTCCATGTTCTACCACATCTTACATACACTATAGTATATTCAAGGTCTTTATCAAAACAACAATAGTATATCGCAATATAACAATATGAAGAAAGATAAAGTCATTGCCATTAATAAAAAGTGTAAATAATATTAAACAAAAGATTGTTTATACAAAGAGTCATCAAAGCCCTTAGCCACAAGTTGGCTCACCGGGCACCCACTCTTTCATGTGCTACATACCATGGCGCCATTTGTTGAGAAAGAGTTTCTACCGTGATAGGTTCCAGTACCCGTTCATTTTCATTTAGCAATCATAGAATGTGTATACTCATACTTTCGTACTAAGCATTGTTATCTCACGTCCTCGGTTTTGGTTCTGGACACCCCATTCCATGGGGCATGACTTAGGTTAGACATGAGGTAGTGGTCATTGAGCTGCATCAGGGTGGATTGTACTATACCAGGTTTCCATTGTGCATTTAGTATTACTTTTAATGGGGTTGTAAACATTTATCGATACTTGCTTTGGGGCCGGTTGTATTCTTGTCGGTAATTTTAGTTGAATTATTTAATTTTCCGCTAGATTTATTGATTATTGTGTCTTGAGTTATTTTGCATGTTTAAGTGTTTCTTAGTTAGTGATTCCGGGATGGGTAACTATATTTTTGGCATCAGAGCCAGGTTTTGAGATTTGAGATCTAGGTAAACAGTCTTAAGGTTAAAATTCTGTTAATTTTACAGATGGAAGAACACGGAGATGAGAGACATGGGAGTGTTGGTGGAAGTTGGGGAGACTAATAAGATAGGGATCATCCTCGGAGACACCGTCACCATAGAGATGACAGACACCACTTCGACTTACACAGGTTTGTGCAGATGACTACTAAGCCATTGGAGGGTGGCGAGACTCCAGGTCGCGAAGAACTGGTTAGAGAGAATGGAAAATCGCTTCCAGGTGTATCACTGCACCGATGACAGAAGATGCAGACCATTAACATCCTCATTGAAGGGAGTGCCCGCAAGTGGTGGAAATCCACATCTGCGCCCTTAAGATGCAAGCGAGGCGCAGCTACTTGGACAGAGTTTTGTGAGGCGTTCAGGAAGCTGTATTTCCCTCCATCACTCTGTCAAGCGAAGACGAACGAGATGATGAACTTGAGGAAAGACAACATGACTATAAAAGAGTATCAGCAGAAGTTCTTTGAGCTGATACTGTATTGCTCGTACATTGCAAATAGCTTCGAGGCCAAGTATGACCATTTTATGCAAGGCCTTGATCCAGAGATTCATGACCGAGTGGCTATCTCTGAAGATCCGACGTCGTATGAAGTGTTGGTTAACCGCTTCGACAGACAGAGGACAATATCAAGCGTAATAGGAATTTCTCTTTCTTTCAACCAGGTAATTATTTGGGGCCTAAAGCCCAATCTTACAAGATTCTTTGTGCTTATTCTTATTCAGGTTCAGGTTCTGGTGGAAGTGTGTTCCATTTTGGGAAGAAGAGAGGTCAGTGCGAGAAGTTTAGGGTACATTGTCCTTCAGAAAAATTCCGTGGAGCAGGATGTGCTTGTTTTCGTTGTTGCTAGAAGGGACACATGAAAAAGGATTGCCCGCAGACGAGTGGAGTATCAACATCCAGCTTGGGTTCTCAAGCATCGGTTTCGTAGAATCCATCAGGACAGTCAGTTTGGAGCACCAACCAGAGGCCACATATTCCCAGACAAGTCTTTGCACTGAGCCAAGGACAGGTTGAGAAAGAGAATGAGGAGGTTATCGTAGGTACATTTATTTTGTGAAGAATTTCTTATTTCGTTCTCATAGATACTGGTGCATTGAATTCATCCATTTCAGCACATTTTGTTAAGAATAATAGATTGTCGTACATATCCCTACACATAGTACTTTCTGTATCTACGGTCATTCGGCTTTGGCCAAGCATTTAGTCTTGAGTTTTTCTTTAAATTTTGAGGGCTATGAGTTATCGGAGAATCTTATGATTCTTGCAATGGAGGATTTTGACTGTATTTTGGGTATCGAAGTTTTGATTTCTAATCGAGCTACTATGGATTTTTATCAAAAGGTTGTTTAGTTTCATCCAGTTGAGGGCGATAGTTGGTTTTTCTATGGTGCAGGATTGTGATCCCTTATCCCTCTAGTATCAGCTCTGAAGGCTTGCCAGGATTTGGAAGTGGGTGGGGAAGGCTACATTATCTATGCGATTGATACGTCCACATGGAGCAGGTCGGTTGAGGACTTACCAGTAGTTTGTGAGTACCCAAATGTTTTTTCGGATGAGATTCCAGGGTTTAATCCAGTTTGAGAAGTCAAGTTTGGGATCGAGCATGTGTTCGAGATGACACCGATTTCTCGTGCATCTTATCGTCTAGCACCAACAGAGATGAGGGAATTGCAGGAGCAGTTACAAGACTTTTTGGATAAGGGATATATCTAACCGAGCGTTTGACCTTGGGGAGTGCCAATGCTTTTCGTCAAGAAGAATGATTGTTCCATGCGTCTCTGTATTGACTAAAGACAGTTGAACCAAGCGATGGTTAAGAACAAGTATCATTTGCCTTGCATTGATGATTTGTTTGAACAAATTCAGGGTACCTATGTGTATTATAAGATTGACTTGGCGTCAGGGTATCATCAATTGTGTGTTCGAGATGCGGATGTTTCAGAGACAACATTTCATACCAGCTATGGTCACTACGAGTTTTTAGTGATGTCTTTTGGACTAACAAACGCACCTGTACTGTTCATGGAATTGATGAACATAGTCTTCCGCAATTATTTGGACAAGTTTGTCGTGGTTTTTATTGAAGATATATTGGTCTACTCGTGTAGTATTGACGAGCATGCGCAGCACTTGAGAGTTGTATTGCGAATTCTCCATGAGAAGCAGTTATATGCTAAGTTCATTAAGTGTGAATTTTGGATTGACCGAGTGGTATTCCTTGGTCATTTAATTTCTCGGGAGGGTGTATCAGTGGACCGGAGTAAGACTGAAGCTATATTGAACTGGTTGCGTCCTACGACAGCTTTAGAGATTCGTAGTTTTTTTCGTTTGGTATGCTATTACCGATGATTCAACGAGAATTTCTCACAAATTGCTAGGCCGCTGACACACTTGACAAGGAAGGATGTTCCTATTGTCTGGTCGAGGGAGCGTGAGAATATCTTCGACGATTTGAGGATTCGACTGACTACCGCGTCTGTTCTTGCGTTACCATTTGGACCCGGAGGCTATGTGGTTTACACCGATGCATCTCTTCAAGGGTTGGGATGTGTTCTGACATAGAGAAGGCATGTGATTACCTACGCTTCCATATAGTTGAAAACTGGGAACTACCAGTGCACGATCTAGAGCTTGCAGCGATCGTATTTGAACTAAATATTTGGCGCCATTATCTGTATGGCGAGCGGTACGAGATCTTTTCGGAACACAAGAGTTTGAAATATTTGTCCACTCAGGAAGAGTTGAACATGTGGCAGTGTCATTGGATGGATATTCTTAAGTAATATGATTGCGAGATTAAGTAACATACAGGTTCTGCTAATCCAGTATCAGACACACTTAGCCGTAAGTTGAGTGTTAGTTCTCTCCGCACTAGTGCAGTGGCTAGTACAATTCAAGATTATTGTTCTTTGGACTTCATGTTCTGGCACAAGAAATGAACGTAGATAATCCGAGTGTTTTCTTTAATAGCTGAGCCATCATTATTTTCCAGCATTCGTCAAGTGCAGTTTTTTGATCCGAAGACACAAAAGTTAGCGAGACTTACTCATGGAGACAACACATCCGATTTCCATTTTCAGATAGACAAAATGTTGTGTTTGTCTGGTAGAGCGGTGTTACCTGACGATCCAACCTTGAAAGATGAGATTCTGTCTCAGACTCATCGCAGTAGATTCACCGTGCACCCAGGCAGTGCCAAGATATATAAGGATCTACATACAAGATTTTGGTGGAAAGGTCTGAAGTGTAGAATTTACCAGTTTGTCTCTCGATGTCTTGTTTGTCAGCAATTCAAGGCTGAGAATCGTCGACCGGGTGGTCTAATGTAGAGCTTAGAGATTCCATAATGGAAGTGGGAGCATGTGACGATGAATTTTGTCACCAACTTACCAATGTCCTCTAGGAAGTTTGATGTTATTTGGGTTGTTGGACACATGTTGTCCAAATCTGCTCACTTTATTCCGTATACCCGCGAGTTCACCTTCGATCGCATGACAAGGTTATACATCCAGGAGATCGTGCGAATGCATGGAGTTCCTTTAAGCATAGTCAGCGACGAGGTTCACCTCACAGTTTTGGGATAGCTTTCAGTGAGCTTTGGGCACTACTTTGAGTTTGAGTATTGCGTATCACCTCAAGACTGACGGTCAGTCCGAGAGGACTATTCGGACATTGGAATATATGCTGAGGACTTCAGTGATGGATTTTGGGTTATCCTGACTCGATCACTTTCTGATGATAGAGTTTTCTTAAAACAATAGCTATCATCGTAGTATTGTCATGACACCATTCGAGGTTTTTTATGGCCGCCCTAGTCGCACACCCTTATTTTGGGACTAGTTAGGGGAACGATAGGTCAAACGACCGAAAATGATCCAGCCGATCGTGGAAAAGTTTGAGTAGATCAAGAAAAGGATCAAGACCGCACAAGACAGGCAGGACATTTATACGAACACCAAGCGCAAACCATTGCATTTTGAGGCTGGATAACATGTTTTCCTGTGAGTATCGCCTTTCCAAAAGGTGATGAGATTTGGTCTAAAGGGAAAGTTAGCGCCTAAATTCATTGGCCCGTTCGAGATAATAGAGAAGGTTGGATATGTGTCATACCATTTGGCGTTACCACCATATCTCTCTAGTATTCACAATGTCTTCCACGTATCGTTACTCCATCAGTATATTGTAGAAGATTCGCACATTTTTCATACGACATAGGTTCAGCTAGAAGACGATTTTTTGTACGTGGAGAGACCGCTTAGTATTCTTGACATGAAAGACAAGGTACTTCGTAATAAACGTATTCCTTTTGTTTTCTTGAGCAATAGTTGTATTTGAAACTGCAGTATTTTATTAAGGTTGTTCCAGTGATGTTTTATTCCATCTTAGTTTGGATTTCGATGACGAAATCTCTTAAGTTGAGGAGGATGTAGTAGCCCGACTCTTAATTAAGTTAATCTACTGCCTAAACTTGGTTAAGGGGTTCTTAGTTAGGTTTAAGGAGTTGGAAATCAGATTCAGGACGACCAAAAGTGGTCCAAGGGTTTCAATTTTTGGGATAGTTGGGAAGCTCCAAAGAGTATTTCGGAAGAATTGAACTAAGTTCAGAAGCCAGTATCGAAAGTACCGAGCAATTCAGAAGCACCGAACTGCATATCGGAAGCTCTGATCTTGTTTCAGCCCAAAAAGCTATGGGTTTTGATTTGTGATTGGACTTGAGAGAGTTCGGAAGATCCAAACTGGAGTTTGGTAGATCTAAATTGTGTCGGTAGCTGTGTGTTATCCAATCAGAGACATGCATTTGGTGGAGGGAGTTTGGAAGGACGATTGGAAGTTCCTAAGTACGTTCGAAAGCTCCTAACGAGGGATCAGATGTTTCTATCAAGGTCTATATATAGGGGCCGAGAGCCTCACTTTCTTCACTCATTTCTCAAGCTTCTCTCTAATTCCTAGCTAGTATTGAGGGTTTTAGGGTGTCGTATTCTAGGCTAGGTGGTGACGAGGCGTTATCGGGATCGTTGCAGTGTTGCGCCTTGAGTTTAGAGAAATTGTCATCAAAAAGCGTGACTACGAACATAGGTATATCGCTAGACTTTGATTAGCTTCAGTGAGTAGCTATTAGTCTAACCAAGGATTTTAATAGTGTTTAGTGATACGGTGATTGTCTGCTTATAAGTTTGGACTAGATATCCAGTATTGCTAGGTTTCTTATTTTGTGGTACAGACGTACTATCCTAAATCTCCTGGTTGAGTATTTATGTTCTATATTTGCATGGTTTATATGGTATGATTTATGTGCATTTATTATGTCACGATTATTATGCTACATGCATTATCACGTTGAGCCTATATCTTGATATTACCAATAGAGGAGTTGCTCAGCCCCAAAGTTTTGTGAATGGATTCCGTGGATTTGAGTCCAGATATTCATCATATTTCTTATGGTATGGGAGTACCTTCTGAGGTGACAGTATATAACATGAAGCCATTTGTTGAGCAAGAGTTTCTACCGTGATAGGGTCCGGTACCTGTTCATTTGCATTTAGCATTCATAGCATGTGTATACTCATACTTTTGTACTGAGCATTGTTAGCTACGTCCTCGGTTTTTGTTCTGGACACCCCATTCTACATGACAGGACTTAGGTTGGACGGACCGGGAGGTAGCGGTCATTGAGCTGAAGCAGGATGGATTGTAATGTATCAAGTTTCTATTTGTGGAATTTAGTATTATTTCGATGGGGTTGTAAACATTTATCGAAATTTTCTTAGGGGCCGGTTCTATTCTTGCCTGTAGTTTATTTGAATTATTTAATTTTCCGCTGGTTTTATTGATTATTGTTTCTTAAGTTATTTTTTCATACTTAAGCTTTTCATAGTTAGTGATTCTGGGACGGGTCACTACGCTCTCTTTCTTCATATTGCCGTGCAGCATCAGTGCCTAGGCTATTCTGTTTCGTAGGTATCAGCGCCTATGTGCCTCATAGTGGTGCCTAGGCGCCATACTCACGCGCTTATGCACCTCTTTTGGTGCATAGGATCTTTCTTTGTGCTGCCAAAATTGTAACTTAATTCTTCTTCAACCTCCTTTGTATCCTCGACACCTCTCTTTTCGTGCTATTCATATATATTATCCACTTCCTGCATTCCCACATAACCAACAGTGAAATACGCATAGTACCACTCGATTTATAACAAAAGCTAAGCCAAATTATATAACAATTTATTGCGTAAATTGCACTTATCAAATTCCCCCAAACTTTTACTTTTGCAAGTCCCGAGCAAAAAAAAATGCAGAAAATAAAATAAATCACATGAAAATAAAACACACAACCAGACATGATATCTTATAATAAAATAGGCCTCAGACTTTAATATTCCATCATTAAATCCACATGTTGACTGATTTCATCAAGAGTTATCGTGTGTGTGATTTTCCAATCTCATCTAACTACCTATCATTCGATAAAATTATGCAAACAGTAAGTTTCATAAATTCATTAACTCCTCTCTCAAGTTTCAAAACGCAATCAACCAAGTTCAATTTTTATTTGCACAGATCAAAAATACTTTTTTGGTTATCATTGGTTCAAACAAAGTAGGCTGGAAAACAAGTATTCAAGAGTATATCAAGGTCAATGAATCAGGTTTAAAGCAAAGGGATTTGATCAAGCTGTCTTTTTATACTAATCATAGTGGGAAGTTCGAGTAGCAAAAAAAAATTATTTGTACAGCCAGATTTTGCATCAGACTTTCTTTGACTCCATACATTCTTCTTATTTTTAGCCTTATATTTGATTGGATTAGAATTTCAATCCTCTTTTTTTTCTAAGGCCTTCCCTCACCTTAATTTCTCTGTCGTTACACATTTTTCATTGAAACTTTTTAGCTACTCGTTTTTTTGTACTTCCCATGATTATATGGTGGATAAAAAGACTCAACTGGTTCAAAAATTTCCTAACTCGCTTCTCTTTTCATAAAAATCTACCCCAGGTTCAAACAAAAATCACAAGAGTTAAGAATTAGTGCATATAAGTGATAACTCAAGATACAATATAGTTAATACTGGAATATTGGAAATCATGGCATTAGTGCATATAAGTGATAACTCAAGATACAATATAGTTAATACTGACTCTCGATCTTCCCTGATATTTTAGCACAACACTTATTTTCATCATCATATGCCAACACATTTACAAACTCATGCACTCGACTCACCAATGATCAAGAAACTAACTCAACATCTATCAATTCAAGCATAAACCAATCACAACTTTCAATTAACTCATTAATTTTTTTCACACACCTCCCAAAACATAGATACGGGCATTGTCCTCAATGTACAGCAATCAATAAAAACTAGGGACATGTACCTCAGTTACCGAGTATCAAGACTTGGCGCTATCATCATCATTATCCGTCTCCTATTTTATTTTATTTTTTTAGAAGTGTTGGAAAAAACTGGCGGTCAGATCAATCACGATTGATACCCGGTGCAGCGGAAGTTTAAAAATTTTATCATGGAACAATTCCATGGTGTGGGTATCAACCATTCAACGATTAAATTATTGTGTGTGTAAAATTCAAATAACAATTAATTAAATTTTACCTTCAATCTCGAATCGAGATTAATGGACACCACACAGATTTCTCTGCGCTTCTTGTATCTCCCAGGAACTGATGAACTCCTTCAATCAGGTCCACGAATGAGGTTTAAATCCCTCTGACAGATTGCACTAGAAAATCTGTCAGAAGTTTTTCTGCGAAGAGATTAAACGAATCTGATTCGTTATTCCTGACTGCAATTCAAAATCACAGACCGGAATTTTCTCTGACAGAGCAAAGGGGGGCGGCCGAAAATATTAGAGTGAGAGCTAGGGTTCGAAAATTTTGTCTCTCAAAATAATGACCTGTTGTCCCTAATTTCTGTACTGCAATAACTTATTTATAATGCAGGCCACTAACACCTTAGGGCCCATTAGTCATAAGTTGAGGCCCGACAAGCAAAGCCCGCTCGTTCAGAAATTAATATAAAATTCACCGTGACTCCGATTGATAAACCGATTTTACCAATGTGCACAGAAACCATTTCTGCACATTTTAAAGTCAAAATAAATTTTCCTGAATCCGAATTCAGTGGTTTCCTAAAATGTCCATCCCTATGTCATTTTAGGAAATCCTACTCCCTTACTCTTATTTAAGAAGTCCAACTCCTTAGTTCATTAAATTTAACTCTTTAAATTTAACTATCTCAACGGGGATTAAAACTCCATTACACTGTGTGACCCTCAATGGTTCAGGGATACAGCTAGCCGTGGGCTCACAACTCCTTGTGACTCGGAACAACACTTTCCGACTTGCCCAACGAATCATGGTAAAGCGCCTAGCAACATCGCCCCATGATTCCCTAGGTATCACTGATAGTGCCTACAAGAACCAGTAGATTTTGGTTAGCGTACAGTACGGTCCCTTCATCCATATATCCCGATCGAATCAACAACCATTGGTATATCGAGAGTCGCTCAAGATTCGATAACTATGCAATACATCTTGAAGATCAAATTAGTGACATCGCATGTGCTACTAAGAAACCATTTCTTAAATCACATCAAGTACTCTGGCCAGAGATTTGTCACACTAATATCTCCTCAGATCGCATAGGATATCCACACTCGCAAGTATGTGGTGAATCCTTGACAACAATGCATTGACTCCTATATGTGTCGTAACTGTACCCAATCTCGACACCTGATGACCCCCATAGAGTCGGTAAACGAGTCAAAGCACAGCACTAGCATATAGAGTCTCCATGATGTTTCAAGTCGTAAGGACTAATGGTGTACAACCAAAACCGCGGACTTTATCCACTCGATAAGTGATAACCACTTGGAAAGTCCGGATAGGGTAGTTCGATTATTCATCCTATGAATATCCATTTGCATGCTTCGAACATCTCCATGTTCCCTACCAATGAAACGTGGTACTCCGCATCGCAAATGCTAGTCTCAAACTCGAGCGATCCTTATCCTTATTATCGGACGGCTCAATCGACTAGGAACGGTTTTTAGAATATACAGTGACTATAAGATGTATTTCATGATAGACATCTCCATGTTCTACCACATCTTACATACACTATAGTATATTCAAGGTCTTTATCAAAACAACAATAGTATATCACAATATAACAATATGAAGTAATATAAAGTCATTGCCATAAAAGTGTAAATAATATTAAACAAAAGATTGTTTATACAAAGAGTCATCAAAGCCCATAGCCACACAGTTGGCTCACTGGGCACCCACTCTTACAAGAAGGGTCAGCGCCTAGGCGCTACATCTTCATATTTGGGTTCCATTTATCGTTGAGGCGCTAATATGCAATGCCCGGATGCTGCAGCTTCGCATCTTGGCTTAAATTAAGTGCTTAGTGATAGAATTCAGGATTTTCATGAAATGAGTACATTATTTGTCTATTATCAACATGAAATATTGTGCATTCCGTATTTATGTCCGAAATTTGATTTTTTGTGCATTAAGGTCTCTACTCATATATTTAAGACTTCTTGTAGGAAAAATACAAAAATCGGAGCTCGGGAAGGCATGAAACGGAACTCGGGACAGAACATTTTCGGCCTAGGTGGAACCCAGGGCGCCCCAGCGCTGAAAATAGGGCGACCCCAGCACTGTTGTTGAAGAACCTGCAATGCCCCATCGCTGAAAGAGGGGCGCTCCAGTGCCCCTTGGAGAAAAACTTGAGCGCCTAGGCGTGACACGGAAGGGAGAAATTTTGAAGATTTTCGAAAATTTAAAAGTCTTGATTTGTGGGCTTTATTTGACGGGCTTTCAAGTACATATAAAAATGATAGAAAAGAACGATTAGAGGGGGATTTTTTTGGACGACTGAATTGAAGAGAGGCGGCCATCAAGAGGAAAAGGAGAAGAGGGACGCCACATAAAGAACTCAAGAAGAATCAAGAACCACAAACACTAGTTTTTTCTTTTCTCTTTTATTTTGTTGGGATAGGGGATCCTACCCTCAAAACTATGTTTGAATTATTTTTGAAAATTGAATTTGGTTTTTATGCATTCTTGATTATATTATTGTGTTTATTGAATCTTTGGAGATTGATCAACTTCGAAGTAATTTTATATGTTATAATTGATACCAAAAGAAAATTTTATAACATGATAGAGTAATATAATTCATGGATCTACAACTTTCATAGAAATATGAGGTTGGGTACATGTTGATAGTCATAGTCCAATAGGTAGAAATATATAGGATTCCACGATTCGCTATTGCAATTGCAATTGTTAAATAACACAAGGACACTTGGTTATTGCAATTTGACAATTAGATTAATATAACTCGACATAATATATTGATAGATCAGGGAATCCCGTCAAAATCATGGTTTGAGAATTGAAATTCAATAAATACAGAGGATTAATGGGTAGGTGAACCGAGATCCTAACAATCATTTATTTATTTTATGAATTTAATTTATTTATATTGTCTTTGTTTTATCCTATTTTTCTCATTCATTAATTTGTTCTCCATCTCATCTTAATTAACTAAAGAATAATACTTGAGTAATTTTGTCATAAATCAATATCTGTGGGACGATACTCGTACTTGGTACACTATATTATTATTTGACTCGTGCACTTGCGTTATATTCGAGCTTAATTGATATATATATATAAGTTGATTTTATGCGGTAGTATTTGCTTGATCAAGTTTTTGGTGCTGTTGCCGAGTATTGAAATTGACAAATTATACTTTTTTTTATTTTCTTTAGTTAATTTTCTCTTTTTCTTTCTTTATATAGTAATTTATTCCTGCATGATCTACCGTTTTCTTTTTTTTTTTTTTTTTTGCAGGAATTCATCTGGTGTAATACTTCGAGATGTCTCATCGACAAGTATTCACAAGTTTTAACCAACAACATAGAGAGCCATTCTACGCAGCATGGGAGAGAGTTAATAATTTAGCCGTTACTTTCCGATATCATGATTTTGTAACTACTATTTCCTTAATTTTTTTCTTGATGGTTTGGATGTAGTGACAAGAAGATGGGTGATCAATGGAGCTTTGACAACCGGTAATCCATTATTTTGCCAAGATGATGATAGTTTTTTACATATGTTGGATGATATGGCAGAATTTAACTACCATCGGTATTGGGATCTTTCACCACAGATTTGGAACCACCAATACCCACAAGATACTCATTATCCGGATTTTACAAACCAACCATTCGAGCTTCAATTGATCTTACATTCACTAGAGGATATGTTGGACAAGTATGTGGAATTGACTGAGACAGCGATATAAGATCAAATCAATTCTATATGCCACCTTGTGGAGAAAATGGATAATATCAAGATATCAATTCTCCATGAACACCGAGAACATGAAGTGAAGCAAGATACTCAAGCATCAATCCATCAAATTTGGTTCGATGATGATTACTAAGAGAACCAAGATTGGGAGTGAGAATCAAATTATGCTAAAGACTTAGAGGTGTTTGAGTCTTCTCTTCTCATTGAACCTCAATCGGAAGATGTTCTGAAAGAAATAGTGTATGATGGAAATATGATGCCAATCAAGTTGGTGGATGACGAAGTTCAAGAGACTATCGATTTGAGCTCATCGATAGTATTATCATACACATCCCCAAGATCCTTCCCTTCCATAAACACCAGTTTCACAAGATTTTGTTCTCCGAGAGCCAACATAGATGTTCTCTTCTCATGTTTACCAGCTTCTATGGAGTGTTGTTGAGGTGACGAGCTTAAACTGTATACAACTGGACAAACTTGAGCGCATATGGAGCAAAGACCCATTTCTGATGTCATATGACACTTACTTTGGGCGTCAATCACTCTTTAATGAGTGCTTTTGACGGTCAAGCTGAATACTGAAAATCAGGCGCTACTTGGGAGGCAACCCAAAATTTTTACTTCATTTTATTTTTCTTATTTAATTTTAGTTTTCATTTAATTTTTGTTTTGAATTGAGTTGATCATGTTTAATCCCTCAGTTTTTGGATTTTCAAGTTGAATACATGAGAATATTGATGGTTTAGGAAATTTGGAGCAGCAGCAGAAGATGGATATACACCACGAGGATTGATCAGGGGAGTTTTCCTTTGCATTATTTTTGTATGTTTGTTTTTCATTCTTTCGAGCATTATCTATAGTGGTGTTAATGTTTTTCATTGGAAAAATGCAAGGTTTCAGTATGGGGGGTCAGTTAGAAAAGTTGTTTTGTTGTTTAGTGATTTCATTGCGGCACATGTCTTTATCGGAAAAAAAGAGAGAAATATTTTTGAAAAAAGAGGAGCCAATGATGATGTTTTTAGAATTTTGGTACTTCATATGCACTCCTATATTTCAAAGCAAGAAACCCAAGAACTGCAGTGAATTTCGCTCTTTTGCACGAACTTTGTGATTGGTGAAGTGTGAAATGTGATGAACATGTTTAACTGGAGAAATTGTTGTGATGTTAGATTCTTGTAGAAAATAGCATACTTTCTTCAAAGCTTTATCTAATTGATTGCATGAATATGAACAAGACTATTTTCTTGACCCTTTTTGCACTTTCATACTCCTGTCCTTAACCAGAAAATCTCATGAAATGCATGCCTTAAGGGAGTACAGAGGATATCAGATGAAAAATCTGATTGTGAAAAATGCATGATCATTATACTACCTTCATTGTGTTACTCAATCCAAAACTTTTATTCCAGCCCACAACCAGACACCAATATACACTGAGCAAGTCCTTGTTAATTTGTGTTCTTGGTTAGTAATTAGCAGAGAAGGGGTATGTGGAGACTATACTTGTATCGACATGTTTCTTGAGTCATCTAAGGCAACTGGATTTGCATGAAGCACACAACACTACGAGCAATGTCACACACACACGTTCATTGTCTTTTTAATTGTATTATGTGAAAAATTTTAAGGTAGTGATACGACTGCATTGAATTAACAGAGTGAAGTGTTATTGATTCTCTGAGGCTCCTCGAAAAAATATTGTGCATGGTTTTGGTTTTCTTTGAATTTATTTTGTAACCTATTTTGCACGAGGACGAGCAAAAGGTTAGTATCGGGGGGTTGATAGAAGTCAGAATTTTCATGAAAATGAGTACATTATTTGTCTATTATCGGCATGAAATATTGAGCATTCCGTATTTATGTCCGAAATTTGAGTTTTTAAGTATTAAGGTCTCTACTCATATATTCAAAACTTTTTGTAAGAAAAATACAAAACTCGGAGCTCGGGAATGCATGAAACGGAACTCGGGACAGAACATTTTCCGCATAGGCGAAACCCAGGGCGCCCCATCCAGTTCTGCAGTTTATTCAACAACAGCGCTCCAGCGCCCCTTGGAGAAACAATTGAGTGCCTAGGCGCTAAAAAACGGCGCCAAGGCGCTACATGGAAGAGAGAAATTTTGAAGATTTTCAAAAATTTAAAAATCTTGATTTGTGAGATTTATTTGACGGGCTTTCAAGGACATATAAAAAGGATAGAAAATAACGCTTAAAAGGGGGATTTTTTTGGATGGTTGAATTTAAGAGAGGCGGCCATCAAGAGGAACGGGAAAAGAGGGACGCCACATGAAGAACTCAAGAAGAATCAAGAACCACAAACACTAGTTTTCTGTTTTATTTTGTTTGGATTTAGGGGATCCTACCCTCAAAAATATTTTTTGAATTCTTTTTGAAGATTGAATTTGGTTTTTATTCATTTTTTATTGTATTATTGTGTTTATTGAATCTTTGGAGATTGATCAACTTCGAAATAATTTTATATGTTATAATTGATATCGAAAGGAGATTTTATAACATGATAGAGTAATATAATCCATGGATCTACAACTTGCATAGACATATAAGGTTGTGTACATGTTGATAGTCATAGTCCAATAGGTCAAAAGCTAGGGGATTCCACGATTCGCTAGTGCAATTGCAATTGTTAAGTAACACAAGGACACTTGGTTATTTCAATTTGACAATTATATTAATATATCTCGACGGAATATATTGATAGATTAGAGAATTCTGTCAGAAGCATGACTTGAGACTTGAAATTCAATCATTAGAGAGGATTAAGGGGTACGTGAACCGAGATCCTAACAATCGTTTATTTATTTTTTGAATTTAATTTATTTATATTGTATTTGTTTTATCTTATTTTTCTCGTTCATTAATTTGTTCTCCATATCATCTTAATTAACTAAAGAATAATAATTGAGTAATTTTGTCATAATCAATCTCTATGGGACGATACTCATACTTCGTACACTATATTATTACTTGACTCGTGTACTTACGATATATTCAATCTTAATTGATATATATATATATATATATATATATATATATATATATAAGTTGATTTTTTATGGTAGTATTGCTTGATCACTTAGGCGCTGATTTTTGGGGCCTAGGCATTGGAGCTTCGATTTTTCACCTACAAAACTCAAAATTATAATCAATGTCTAGTCTTCTCATTCCCAACAAAACAAATGAAAGAAAAACAACGAAAATAAAATTAAAACAAAGGATAAATAAATCAAATAAAGGATACTAGCTTAGGTTGCCTCCCAAGAAGTGCTTAGTTTAATGTCGTTAGCCTGATTATAGTTTTATTTTATCTTGATTCTACCACTTTGTTGGAGTTTTCTTTCTTATCTTTCTCCCTCCAAACATACTCAGAAATCCTTTTGTACTTGTATTTCTTTTTCTTCTTCTTTGTTACCTTCGGATCCTGCTTTCTTCGCAATTCTACTTCCCTCTCAACTTTGTTGCATCGTTGCATCTTCTGTGCGTGCTCAATCATGAACAAATTTTCATTGGATGAATTGCTCGCATCCTTGAATACAATAAAAATTGCTTTCTCTCCTTCAAGTCACATCGTCAACACTCCTCTCTTGACACCTATCTTGGTATCAGCAGTATCCAAGAATGGTCTATCCAAGATCAAAGGCATGTCTTCATCTTTCTTCATATCTAGCACCACAAAATCAACGGGGAAATAAATTTGTCAATTTTTACCAGAACATATTCAATGATTCCAAGCGGATATGTGAGAGATCTATCTTCTAGCTACAAAATCTGGTCGTAGTATTCACGTCTCCAATTTTTAAGCTCCTGAAAATGGACAAAGTTATCAAATTAATAATAGCTACTAGATCACATAGTGCTTTATTATTAGAAGAACCAATAGTGCAAAGAATAGTAAAACTCCCTGGATCTTTTAGTTTCTTTAGTAACTTCTTTTGAAGGATAGTGTTGCACTCTTCAGTCAGCTTCACTGTCTCAAAATCTTTTAGCTTCCGATTCATAGACATCACCAATTTCAAGAATTTGGCAAAATTCGGCATTTGATGCAAAACTTCAACAAATGGAATGTTGATGTGAATTTTCTTGAAAATTTTAAGAAAGTTGGAGAACTGCTCATCCAATGCTTTCTTCTTAAATCTCTGCGGGTAAGGGAGATTCGGCTTTAGCGCAAATTTTTTTTCGAATGCATTTTTTCACTCTGTATGCTTGTTCTTGCTCTTCTTGCTATCCCCACTTCAGCATCTTCAACTGTCTTTTCCCTCTCTACCTCATCTTTGGTTTGATAAGCCCCAATTTATTTTCCATTTCTCAACGTTATATCTTTGCAATGCTCTACTGGGTTTACCTTAGTGTTACATGGAAACTGACCTCTGTTTGATCTTTTAATGCATTTGTCAGTTGCCCAATCTGTTTCTCCAAGTATTTCATCATGGCAATCATATTGCTCATATGCGTCTCTAGGCTATCACGACAAGATTCAGTCATGGCCATCCTTTGTCCATATTCAGTTACAAAAGTTCCAACTAATTCTTCAAAATATGGCTTTCGTTCTCCCTCATTTGTATTAAATCCCGGAGGGTGATTCAATACGTTCTTATTATTTGCATAAGAGAAATTTTCATGATTACACAAACCAGGATGATAAGAATTTGGAACAGGGTTATCTCGATATCCTCCATAGTCTCTGTTATTGATGTATTGGGCCTCGTCAAGAATGTGTGACTCTTCAATGGTGATAGACACACCTTCAGAATTTGTTGTACTCACTTTGTTCATCGTAGCTATTTGTGTAGTCAACGCCGCTACTTGAGCAAAAAGAGATGTGATAGGATCCACAACATAAACTCCGACTCATTTCTTGACTCCAGCTCGTTCTGTAGGCCATTGAAAGCTATTGAACGTCATTTGTTCCAACATTTCATAACCCTGAGCAGGGTTGTAGTATCCCGACTCTAAATTAAGCTAATCTACTGCCTAAACATGATTAAAGGATTCTCAATAGGGCTTAAGGAGTTGAAAATCGGATTCAAAATGATCAAAAATGGGTTCTAGGATTTAGAGTACTGGAGCAGTTTGGAAGCTCCGAAGTAGGGATCGGAAGCTCCAAACAGGTTCGGAAGCTAGCATTGATGATCAGAAGGTTTGAGTAGTTCAGAAGTTCCGAACTACAGATCGGTAGTTCTGATCTTGTGATAGTTGGACAAGGTATAGGTTTTGATTGGATGATTAGATGTAAGGGAGTTTGGAAACTCCGAAGTATGGATCAGTAGTTCCGGACTACTTTCGGTAGCCGAGTTGTCGAAATCAGAGACACGTGTTTGGTGGAAAAAGATCGGAAGCACGATCAGAAGCTCTAAATTGAGATCGGAAGTTCCAATCACGAGTTTGGTAGTTCCAAACGTGGTCTATAAATAAAAGGCCGGGGGCTTCATTTCATTTGCTCATTCCAAACAATTGCCTCTCATTTTTAGGGACTTTTGGGCGTCTATTCGAGGCTCAGGTGGTGATGAAGCACTATCGGGATCGTAGCAGGGGTGTGCCTAGGTTTTGAGGCCATCGTCATAAAAAGGCTGACTACGGACGCAGATATATCGCTAAATTCTGATTAGCGTCAGTGAGTAGCTATTAGTATAGTTAAGGTTTTCAGTAGGAGTTTAGTGATACGGTGATTGTTTTCTTATAGGCTTGGACTAGGGAACCAGTATCGCTAGGTTTCTTATTCTAAGGGATGTACTATCCGAGATACCCTTGTTGAGTATGCATATTCTATGTTTGCATTTTTTATGTGGCATTACTGATATGTGTATTGATTATGTCACGGATATTATGTTGCATCCATTATCATGTTGAGTCTTTTCCATTGTCATAACTTATAGAAGGGTAGCTCAGCCCCATTTTATTTTGTCGATGGATGCCATGGTTTCGGATTCGGTTATGTACATGGTTTATGGTATGGGAGTGCCTCCTGATGTGACGGCCCAACGTACTCCAAATCATGGCACCTTTGACTGAGCAGTGTTCTATCGATGATAGGTTTCTGATACCCTTCACTTTCATTTAGCATTCATATCATGTTGATCGCTTAATTCGGTGTCTACTAGCAAGTATACTAGGTCAAGTAATAGTAAGTGGATTTAAGTTCAAGTGTCGAACCCTCAGAGACTGAGATGTTGTAAATACCAAAATATAATTATTTTAACTTAATCTATACCAAGCAATAAAAATGATTTCTGAATATTAACTAACAATTAAAATATGACTAAAATTGGATTAAAATAAAATGCAGCAATAATTTTAAGGTTTGATTCAATGATGAGAAAATTCTATCAAGGACTCACGTAAGTACCGAACAACACATGTAACAAGTAGTAAATTCAGGATCCAGATTAAATCTTAATTCACGACGAATTCTCCTAAATTATTTAACAGTCTATTTCTAAAACAGTTAAACCTATTCAAATATTGACTGATTAATTATTTCTAATTAATTCTAATCAAATTCAAATGCTTTAAGGAATTATGACAATTCAGTTTTCACCTAAAGTCGCACAATGAAATCGAATACTATTTCTAGTCAATTTAACCTTGTGTTGACTATTGAAGTGATCAAAATCAATTCCTAACCTGTAGACTCAGAATCGATTAACATGCAAACAAATAATTGGCCAGATCATTCACAAGACAAAAATAAATCCAAAAATCAATAATATTAAAATAAAATCTGAAAATCCCAAACAAACATTCAAGTCTTCAACATAAATTTGTTCGGCCCAATCACGTGGCTTTGATCGAAAGAAAATTGACTACTCTAAATCAAACATAGTCTTAAACTCAAGTTGTTCAATCCAAAACATGAATCAAAAATCAAAAATAAGAAAAGAAGTAGAATAATGAAGAAAATCTCCACTCCGAATGTTTTAGTCGCCTATTCTATGTTATATCGCATCTGGAACCCTTATTCTGATGATATAAGACTTATTTATACGCCCCAAATCTTCCAAAGATTGTATCATTCTCGAACAAGGAATTTTTCAAAAATAAAACTCTGCACGTCTTTCTCGCTCGGGGGCATGAATGCGCGCTCGAGCGAGAAATACTCTGTCCGAATATTTTCCATGTCCGCTTTTCTCGCTCGAGCGAGACTTCTTCTGTCTCGATTCCCTTCTTATATGATGCACTCACTCGGGCGCATGAATGCGCTCTCGAGCGAGTTTCTTTCTGCCTCGAAATTTGGCCTTTTTTCCAACTTTTCTGCAAATAAACCAAAGGGAATGTTATGTAGACACAATACATGAAATATGATTAAAAATCACAAAAACATAAGTAACATGACCGTTTAAATCGGTGTGATTAAAAATCTACTAGCCAGCGTACCAGGTCAAGTTATAGATAGTGAATAGAATCAGATGTCGAATCCACAGGGACTGTATATATAAGACTACTAGAATATAATTATTTCTACTTAATCTAGACTAATATAAAAGAGTGATTTCAGATTTTAAACTAAGAAATTAAATTGCAAATAAAATTTAACTCAAAACACAGCAGATATTTTTTATTAAATTCGATAGGGAAAAAACTCGATCAAGGACTCACGTAGGTACCAGAAAAATTATGTAACAAGTAGTTAATTCAAGACTCAGATTTAATCTTAATTCATGGGAATTCTCCTAATTTGTTCAAAGGACTATTTCTAGAACAATCAAACCTATTCAAATATCTACGGATTAATCTTTCGTAATTCTAATCAAATTTGAATGCATGACGTACGATGAAAATTCAGTTTACACTCAAACTGCATAATGAAACCGAATCCTATTTCTAGTCGGTTTTACAATATGTTGATTATTAAAGTGATCGAAATCGAAACCTCCTCTGTTGACTTGTAATCGATTAACATGCAAGAAAATAACTGGCCAGGTAATTCACAAGACAAATATAAATTCGACAATCAATAAAATAAAATCAAGTTTGAAAATTCTCAAATAAACATCAAAGTTTTATACATAAATTATTTGGTCCAATCACGTGGCCTTGATCGAAAGAGAGAAACTACTCAAAGTTTAACATGATTCAAAAACAAAAGTTTTTAATCCAAAACATCAACTGAGAATCAAAAATAAAAAGAAAAAAAAGAAAGGTAGAATCAAAGATGATGATCAGCCGCCTTTTGCCTTCGAATGAATTGTGTAACCCTTATTCTGATGATTAAGTTCGTATTTATATGCCCAAGGGTCTTTAAAAGATGGTATTCTTCCCGAGCAAGAGTTTCCAAAAATATAAATTTTGTACGCTCCGCTCGCTCGAGCGAGCATGACTCTGTTCCAGAGGATTTCTTGGCACGTTTCGCTCGCTCGAGCGAGCATGACTCTCGCACGATCGAGTGAGTGCAAATATTGCTCGAGCGAGTGATTTTTTCTGCTCCGCGTAATTGTTTTTAAAAATTCATATCCAGAGTTCTAGCCGTCGGATCGAGCTGAAATTTGTACAGCAGCTTTAAAACATCTTGAAATTTATTCTGAACGGTGAGATCGGATTTGGTTCTCTCAATTTTTAAAAATTATTTTTTTTTACCAAGGCTGCTCCGTAATTCATTCTTCAAAAATTTATTTTCCTACAAAATTAACCCGGAGAGTGAAATGCAAATGCATGCACTAAAACACATAAAAACACATAAAAACAATATGAATACACACAAAATAGACATAAAAATATCACGAAATAATGCATACAAAATGCACTCATCATAACACAACACAAATGCATGCAAATTAACAACAAAATGACACCAAAAATATGCATACAAAACACAGTTATCAATTCCCCCATACTTAAATCTTGCTCGCGCTCGAGCAAGACTAACAACAACAAAATGCAAACATAAACATAAGTAAGGACGAATCATGGAAAGTACAACCTCAGAGAAGTTTCAACACCAAACAAAACAAAATCACAAATGCTCTCGATTTTCTATAATACACCATCAGTTTAGCATGAACGTTTGTGTCCCATGTTATTCCAATTAGATGCAACTTAAAAAGATTCCGTTCCACGACTGCTTAGCGACCTATGACAAATCATTGCAATTTTCACAATCAAGTGTCCCTTCCTCCCAACAACTTCTAACACAAGCACATCTCCCTTGAGATAGTTTACATACCTCCGGACTTTACACCCGGTTTTGTTAAGCCCCAATAATTACCTGCAGACTTAGCTATAACTATGATAGAATTTTTGTTTCAATCCCCTCGTCTATACCCCGGATGGAACAAAAATCTCATTCGAACCACAAACTTAGCCATGGATCGATGATTAGGATTTCAATCCCTTTACAGGCTCGGATGGAATCTTTATTGATTTTATTTCAACAATTTTAGATTTTTAAACTTTTAACCCCATTTAATCCGCATACTTAGTCAAGAATAAGGTGATTAGGATTTCAATCCCTTGCTCATAACCCGGATAGAGTTAAATTTTTTCACAAAAAATTTTCATAAAACTTTGTTATTAAAAATTTTTATTAGGTGCGCCCAAGATCATAAATGCAATGCTAGAAAATCATTGGAACTCAAAGACACAATCAAGATCAACAAACACATAATTCCGTGCAATGGTCAAACAGACACGAACAACATCAATGATATCACTACACTTCACCAGTCTAACATACATGCTTAAAAATATTCACTACACAATTTACGGTTTCTCATGTCCCATCAAGAGAAAAAAATTTCACAAAAATCCATTTTTAACAACTTCATCATCATCGGCTTCCATTCCTCATCCTACTCATGCAAGACAAATATTAAAACGAATGAAACACAATGACATATGACATATGACATAATAATATGCACAACTAAGATACCCTCAATACTTATCCAAAGCATTGCCCTCAATGCTTTAGAAACACAAACAATATGCACAAACAAATAAACACATGCAAGACGAACAAAGAAAACAACAGAAGATGTAAAACGAAAACTCCCCTGGTTCATTCTTTGTCATCCTCATCATTCTCCTCCTCGTCATATTCTGGTGGAGGAACTTGGAAAGCAGGAGGCGGTGCGGAAAAATAGAACGGAAAAGGGGGTGGGTACTCCGGACTGGCGGGAAAAGCTGAAGCATCCAGACCAAGCTGTGTGGTCATTCCTCGGATCATTACATCCATAGCCTGAAAGTAAGCTGTGGTTGCTGTCATGTAAGCTTGTTGGTGGTGAGCGAAGGCCAAAATCGCATAGACGGTATTGAGAACCGAGCGACATGGTGGTTTCTTCTTTGCACTAGTAGTGCTCGAGCTCGCTCTGCTCTAGCTCGCTCCACCTCCTCGAGGAAATTCTTTATTGCGCTTATTCACCTTTTTAGTGACATTCGATGCATCAATAGGCTTGGAAGGCTGGAGCCACTCCTCATCAGGAAGAACTGTCATGCCGGCTTGTATACATAGTTCGGATATGATTGAAGGAAAGAACAAGCCAACAGAAGGAGAGTAGACGGATCGTCGAATCTCGGAGTGAATGACCCGGCCCACGTTAATCAGCCAATCCATATCCAGTGCATAAAGTGTAAGAGTGGGTGCCCAGTGAGCCAACTGTGTGGCTATGGGCTTTGTTGACTCTTTGTATAAACAATCTTTTGTTTAATATTATTTACACTTTTATGGCAATGACTTTATATTACTTCATATTGTTATATTGTGATATACTATTGTTGTTTTGATAAAGACCTTGAATATACTATAGTGTATGTAAGATGTGGTAGAACATGGAGATGTCTATCATGAAATACATCTTATAGTCACTGTATATTCTAAAACCGTTCCTAGTCGATTGAGCCGTCCGATAATAAGGATAAGGATCGCTCGAGTTTGAGACTAGCATTTGCGATGCGGAGTACCACGTTTCATTGGTAGGGAACATGGAGATGTTCGAAGCATGCAAATGGATATTCATAGGATGAATAGTCGAACTACCCTATCCGGACTTTCCAAGTGGTTATCACTTATCGAGTGGATAAAGTCCGCGGTTTTGGTTGTACACCATTAGTCCTTACGACTTGAAACATCATGGAGACTCTATATGCTAGTACTGTGCTTTGACTCGTTTACCGACTCTGAGGGGGTCATCAGGTGTCGAGATTGGGTACAGTTACGACACATATAGGAGTCAATGCATTGTTGTCAAGGATTCACCACATACTTGCGAGTGTGGATATCCTATGCGATCTGAGGAGATATTAGTGTGACAAATCTCTGGCCAGAGTACTTGATGTGATTTAAGAAATGGTTTCTTAGTAGCACATGCGATGTCACTAATTTGATCTTCAAGATGCATTGCATAGTTATCGAATCTTGAGCGACTCTCGATATACCAATGGTTGTTGATTCGATCGGGATATATGGATGAAGGGACCGTACTGTACGCTAACCAAAATCTACTGGTTCTTGTAGGCACTATCAGTGATACCTAGGGAATCATGGGGCGATGTTGCTAGGCGCTTTACCATGATTCGTTGGGCAAGTCGGAAAGTGTTGTTCCGAGTCACAAGGAGTTGTGAGCCCACGGCTAGCTGTATCCCTGAACCATTGAGGGTCACACAGTGTAATGGAGTTTTAATCCCCGTTGAGATAGTTAAATTTAAAGAGTTAAATTTAATGAACTAAGGAGTTGGACTTCTTAAATAAGAGTAAGGGAGTAGGATTTCCTAAAATGACATAGGGATGGACATTTTTGGAAACCACTGAATTCGGATTCAGGAAAATTTATTTTGACTTTAAAACGTGCAGAAATGGTTTCTGTGCACATTGGTGAAATCGTTTCATCAATCGGAGTCACGATGAATTTTATATTAATTTCTGAACGAGTGGGCTTTGCTTGTCGGGCCCCAGCTTATGACTAATGGGCCCTAAGGTGTTAGTGGCCTGCATTATAAATAAGTTATTTCAGTACAGAAATTACACATAACAGGTCATAATTTTTGAGAGCAAAAATCGAAAACCCTAGTCTCTCTAAAGAATATTTCGGCCGCCCCCTTGCTCTGTCACAGAGAAATTCCGGTCTGTGATTTTGAATCGCAGTAAGGAATAACGAATCAAATTCGTGTATTCTCTTCGCAGAAAACTTCTGATAGATTTTCTAGTGCAATCTATCAGAGGGATTAAACCTCTGTTCGTGGACCTGATTGAAGGCGTTCATCGGTTCCAGGGAGAGACAACAAGAGCAGAATTGTTCTGTTGGTGTCCATTAATCTCGTTGCGAGATTTGAGGTAAAATTTATTTAATTGTTATTTAAATTTTACACACACGTAATTCAATCGATGAACGGTTGATACCCATACCATGGAAACGTTCCATGAAAAATTTTTAAACTTCCGCTGCACCGGGTATCAATCGTAATTGGTCTGGGAACTCGCCAGTTTTCCAACAGTGGTATCAGAGCCAGGTTGCTCAGATCAATCGATTGAATTAATCAATTGTACAAAATTTTTGAGTCTCGGTTTTTGAAACAAAATAAATATTTTTAATAAAAAAAAAATTTTTTTTTCCGGGGGCGAAACCCGGGCAGCGATTGGATCGCTGCCCGGAAGGGGCAGCGATGGTCGCTGCCCCCAGGGGCGGCGCACGGCGCCGCCCAGGGCGGCGCCGCGGCGCGCGGCGCTGCCCAGGGCAGCGCTGTGCGCTGCCCAGCGCCGCGCTGGGCGCTGCGCAGGGCAGCGCTCGGCGCCGCCCAGCGGCGGCGCCAGGCGCCGCCAGGGCAGCAAGCGTTGCTGCCCTAAGGGGGCAGCCGGGCTGCCCCGGCCCGCGCCCCGGGTGCGGGCCAACCCGGGAGTGTCCCGGGTGGCCCGCGGGAAAAATTAATATTTTATTAAAAATTAATTTTAATATGTTAAAATTTTATTTTTGGTCCGGTCAAAAATTGTTTTTGATTGGTTCACGAGATTTCGGATCGAATTGTTCGAGTCCGTAAATTTTAAAATTGATTTTGGATAAATTTGAATTTTTGGAAAATTTTAATATTTTATCCGTAAATTGAATTTTGAAATCAATTATTTTGGTACAATTGATGATAAGATATGATCTTATGATATATTGAGTAAAATATGATTTTATTTGTAAAATTGGATTTTATAGATAAAATATGATTTTATTTAATATGGAGATAAAATATGATTTTATATGTGAAATGTGATTTTATATATAAAATATGATTTTATCTTGTTTAAATTTGAATTGCCACAGCATGTTATCCAATAAATTAATTTTGAATTAAATGTTATTGGATAAGGATGATCGATTGCCATGACCAATTTTGTAGGTGTATGTTAGGAATTTACATTTTGTCTTTATTGTTGTTGGTTTTATTAATGGGCCTGGTTTATGGCCCGATATGAATGTCATATGTAATAAAAGTGGGCTTGGTTTATAGCCCGTTCCCACCCCCTAAAAATGTATCCCCTACTTGTCATTGTTATTTATTGTAAATACATTAGATTTAGTGGGAGATCAAGATTTGAAGATGGTGGGCCCAGCAGACAATGAAGACTGAAGAAATGTAAATTGGAAGCATATGTAATAGGATTGCATTTGCATACTGCATATTACCTAGGATTGGACTAAGACCCGTGATTGGCAACCACGGGTCAATTAGAAATGGAATCGATCATCCTATATAATATGTGATATTATGATTGTATGCATGTTTAGACATAAATTGCGTGAATCCGGCAATGCATGCAATAAATTAAATATGATGAGACAAATATTTTTTATAAATAAAATCCCTCATTTTAAATATGATTTAAAATTTATATCAAGATAAATAAAGGAAATTTAAATATTGTTTAAATGTTCCTACCTTCCATCAACGGTCAATGTATGTGATGCTACCCGCGGATACGGTCCGGCTCATATTATTGGGGGGGCCCGTCCGTCGGAAAGCTGTACATTGGATCGACAAATGTTGTAAGTTGGGTGGAACTCCCATGGGATCGGCTCATATTATTGGGGGATCCACATGGCGACCGTCCATCACAACTTAATATTGATGGGTCATCTTGACATGTCACTTTAAACGGCGTCATATTATTGGGCCCTTATTGGACATGAGGTAAACACATGGGGGTTGCTTTGGAAGCAATTGGGCTCTACCTTTTGAGAATTATGGTTGGCTGATATTATTCGGGACCATAAGTTTGTCAATTGGACTCCATGTTCTCACTAAGGAAAAAGTTTCCCGTTTTCACTAGAGGGTGGTGAAATCGTTAAAATAGTGGGATGAGATTCATAAAATTAAATTCGCCTATTTTATGTCTTAGTAAATTGTTAAACAATCATTGATATATGTCTGTTTTCCTTTTCAGTATTTCATACAATGAATTCGCGAAATCCTTTATTCTCGATCCTCGAACAAAACAAGCTGACTGGCGCCAACTATACGGAATGGTTCCGGAAGTTGAAGATTGTCTTAACTTCGGAGAAAATGCTCTACGTGTTAGAGAAAGCACCTCCGAAGGAAGCACCAGCTGACATAAGTCCGGAGGAATTGGCCAAACTTGATGCATGGTGTGACCATGACATCAAGACCAAATGCTATATGCAAGCCTCGATGTCTGATGAACTCCAGAGGCGATTTGAGGACACGGTGAATGCTGCTGACATTCACACGCAACTCAAGGAACTTTTTGGGGCTCAGTCGAGGGCTGAAAGGTTCTCTACTGTTAAGGAGTTGATGACGTGCCGCATGCGTGAAGGGACTTCGGTCCGTGATCATGGGGTACGAGTGATTTGGCTCATACAGAAGTTAGCGACCCTTGATTTGGTGTTGGAGCATGAACTCAATGTGGACTTGTTGCTTCTATCTCTTCCTTCCTCATTTGATGGATTCGTGATAAATTTTAATATGAACAAGATAGAGGCCACCCTTGAAGAGATGGTCAATATGCTCGTTACATATGAATCCACACTTAAGAAGGATAAGCCAGCTTTCTTGGTGGGCTCCTCATCTTCTGCAAAGAAGGGGCCAAGTATGAAGGGCAAGAAACGTTCTGCCCCACCCAAGAAAGTGGAACCCGAGAAGAAGCAAAAGACAAAGGCTTCAAACAATGGAAAATCCAAGGATGTTTGCCATTACAGCAAGAAGCCGGGTCATTGGAAGCGCAACTGCAAGGAGTATCTTGAGCAGTTGGGAACTGCAAAGGGTATGTTCTATATCGAAATAAACATGTCACTTAATACAACTTCTTGGGTATTGGATACCGGATGTGGATCTCACATTTGCAATGATTTGCAGGTGATGACAAGAAGTCGCAGGCTTAGAATGGGTGAGACCCAGCTGAGGCTCGGGAATGGTTCCAGAGTTGAAGCTACGGCCATTGGAGATGTTTGTTTGATATTGCAGAACGGTTTTAAATTATTGTTGAGAGATGTTTTATTTGTGCCAGATTTAATTAAAAACATTATTTCTATTTCTATGCTTGATAGAGATGGTTATTCTTGTAATTTTGTGAATGGGATTTGCAGTATTTACAAGAATGAATGTTTAATTGGAAATGGACAACTTGAAAACGATCTATATAATTTAAAACTAAAAGACGTTCCAGTGAATTGTATTGACAAACCGGCAACAACAAACAAAAGGAAAATCGATAGTCAAAACCCGGCAAACCTATGGCACGCTAGACTAGGTCATATTTCCTCAAGGAGGATGAACAAGCTAGTGGGAGAGGGCATGTTTGATATGTCTGATATTAACTCTCTACCTACTTGTGAATCCTGCCTAAAAGGGAAAATGACTAAATCTCCTTTTAAGGGGAAGCCTGAGCGTAGTCAAAATCTATTGGATATGATCCATACAGATGTTTGTGGTCCATTTAGAGTAGGGACTCAACATGGCCACATCTACTTCATTACCTTTACTGATGATTATTCTAGGTATGGGTATTTATATTTAATGAAATATAAGTCTGAAGCATTTGAAAAGTTCAAAGAATTCAAGGCTGAAGTAGAAAACAAGCTAGGTAAAAGTATTAAAGCACTTCGATCGGATCGAGGTGGAGAATACTTGAGTACCGAGTTTTTGGACTATCTAAAAGAGAATGGGATTCTCTCTCAGTGGACTCCTCCTATGACACCACAGCTTAATGGTGTATCGGAGCGTCGTAATCGAACTTTGTTGGACATGGTTCGATCCATGATGAGCTTCACTGAGCTTCCACCTTCGTTTTGGGGCTATGCGCTTGAAACGGCGGTATTGTTGTTGAATAACGTCCACACTAAAGCAGTGGACAAAACACCATACGAGTTATGGAATGGCAAAGCTCCTAAGTATTCGTACTTGAGGATTTGGGGATGTCCTGCTTACGTGAAGCGGACAGTGGGAGATAAGTTGGATAGTCGATCCAGCTTGTGTTATTTTGTGGGGTATCCGAAGAATTCAATCGGATATTATTTCTATTATCCTGCTGAAACAAAGGTGTTTGTTTCACGGAATGCCACCTTCTTGGAGAAGGAGTTCTTATTGGATAAGAAAGGCGAGATGATGGAACTCGAAGAAGTTCGAGAAGAACCCGAAATACAAAATAACGATCCCACACCTCAGGAACCATTGCTGGACACGCCTGCACCTAGAAGATCCGAGAGGACTTCTAGACCTCCAGTTCGATATGGTCTTCTTCTTGAAGAGGGTCAAGATGAACCCGACATTGGATGTGATCCAAGAAGCTTCAAGGAAGCAATTTCTGATGCGGATTCGAATTTATGGCTTGAAGCTATGCAGTCTGAATTGGATTCGATGCATACTAACCAAGTCTGGTCTTTAGTGGATCCTCCCGATGGAATTGTTCCAATAGGGTGTAAATGGATCTACAAAAGAAAGCTTGGGCCTGATGGTAAGATATTGACTTACAAGGCGCGATTGGTGGCGAAAGGTTATACTCAAAGGCAAGGAGTTGACTATGATGAAACCTTTTCACCAGTCGCAATGTTCAAGTCCATAAGAATCCTAATTGCCATAGCTGCATGGTATGACTATGAGATATGGCAGATGGATGTGAAGACTGCTTTTCTTAATGGAGACATTAAGGAAGAAATCTATATGAAGCAGCCTGAGGGGTTCACATCCATGGGAAGCGAGCATAAGGTATGCAAGCTTCAGAGATCAATTTATGGTCTAAAACAAGCATCAAGAAGTTGGAACCATAAATTTGATGAAACAATAAAAGATTTTGGTTTCATCAAGAACCCGGAGGAACCTTGCGTGTACAAGAAAGTAGTTAAGGATGCGGTAACATTCTTAGTACTTTATGTTGATGACATCCTACTCATTGGGAATGATGTAGGGATGTTGCAGTCAACAAAGATATGGTTATCAGGTAGATTTTCGATGAAGGATTTGGGTGAGGCATCCTACATTCTTGGGATACAGATCTATAGGGATAGATCTAAGAGAATGATAGGACTCACTCAATCAACCTACATCGATACCATATTGAAACGGTTTTCAATGGATGGGTCCAAGAGAGGACATCTACCCATGTGTCATGGAGTTTCTCTATCCAAGTCTATGTGTCCCAAGACTGAAGCAGAGATAGAGAATATGACACATGTACCATATGCGTCAGCTATAGGTAGTATCATGTATGGGATGATATCTACCAGACCGGATGTAGCATTTGCTCTGAGTGTCACGAGCAGATATCAGTCTAATCCTGGTCAGATGCATTGGAAAGCCGTGAAGGACATTCTTAAGTACTTGCGAAGGACTAAGAATATGTTCATGGTTTATGGAGGACGAGAACTCAAACTGGAAGGCTATACCGACTCTAGCTTCCAAAGTGATGTGGATGACTCGAAGTCAACCTCTGGATTTGTGTTCATGCTCAATGGCGGTGCTGTCTCTTGGAAGAGTTCCAAGCAGGACACCACAGCGGATTCCACCACTGAGGCTGAATACATTGCAGCATCAGCTGCTGCTAAAGAGGCCGTTTGGATGAGGAATTTCGTCCAAGAGTTGGGCGTCATTCCTGAATTTGTTGGTCCAGTCCCGGTGTACTGTGACAACACGGGTGCCGTTGCTCAAGCAAAGGAACCAAGGTCTCATCAAAGATCCAAACACGTACTGAGGAAATACCACATAATCCGGGAGATTGTGGAAAGAGGAGACATCAGTGTCGAACGAGTGGCCTCTGCAGACAATATCGCTGATCCACTTACTAAGCCTTTGCCAGGACCATTGTTTGACAAATATCGCGAAGCAATGGGTCTACGTAGTATGACTAGTTGGCTATAGGGCAAGTGGGAGATTGTAAGAGTGGGTGCCCAGTGAGCCAACTGTGTGGCTATGGGCTTTGTTGACTCTTTGTATAAACAATCTTTTGTTTAATATTATTTACACTTTTATGGCAATGACTTTATATTACTTCATATTGTTATATTGTGATATACTATTGTTGTTTTGATAAAGACCTTGAATATACTATAGTGTATGTAAGATGTGGTAGAACATGGAGATGTCTATCATGAAATACATCTTATAGTCACTGTATATTCTAAAACCGTTCCTAGTCGATTGAGCCGTCCGATAATAAGGATAAGGATCGCTCGAGTTTGAGACTAGCATTTGCGATGCGGAGTACCACGTTTCATTGGTAGGGAACATGGAGATGTTCGAAGCATGCAAATGGATATTCATAGGATGAATAGTCGAACTACCCTATCCGGACTTTCCAAGTGGTTATCACTTATCGAGTGGATAAAGTCCGCGGTTTTGGTTGTACACCATTAGTCCTTACGACTTGAAACATCATGGAGACTCTATATGCTAGTACTGTGCTTTGACTCGTTTACCGACTCTGAGGGGGTCATCAGGTGTCGAGATTGGGTACAGTTACGACACATATAGGAGTCAATGCATTGTTGTCAAGGATTCACCACATACTTGCGAGTGTGGATATCCTATGCGATCTGAGGAGATATTAGTGTGACAAATCTCTGGCCAGAGTACTTGATGTGATTTAAGAAATGGTTTCTTAGTAGCACATGCGATGTCACTAATTTGATCTTCAAGATGCATTGCATAGTTATCGAATCTTGAGCGACTCTCGATATACCAATGGTTGTTGATTCGATCGGGATATATGGATGAAGGGACCGTACTGTACGCTAACCAAAATCTACTGGTTCTTGTAGGCACTATCAGTGATACCTAGGGAATCATGGGGCGATGTTGCTAGGCGCTTTACCATGATTCGTTGGGCAAGTCGGAAAGTGTTGTTCCGAGTCACAAGGAGTTGTGAGCCCACGGCTAGCTGTATCCCTGAACCATTGAGGGTCACACAGTGTAATGGAGTTTTAATCCCCGTTGAGATAGTTAAATTTAAAGAGTTAAATTTAATGAACTAAGGAGTTGGACTTCTTAAATAAGAGTAAGGGAGTAGGATTTCCTAAAATGACATAGGGATGGACATTTTTGGAAACCACTGAATTCGGATTCAGGAAAATTTATTTTGACTTTAAAACGTGCAGAAATGGTTTCTGTGCACATTGGTGAAATCGTTTCATCAATCGGAGTCACGATGAATTTTATATTAATTTCTGAACGAGTGGGCTTTGCTTGTCGGGCCCCAGCTTATGACTAATGGGCCCTAAGGTGTTAGTGGCCTGCATTATAAATAAGTTATTTCAGTACAGAAATTACACAGAACAGGTCATAATTTTTTAGAGCAAAAATCGAAAACCCTAGTCTCTCTAAAGAATATTTCGGCCGCCCCCTTGCTCTGTCACAGAGAAATTCCGGTCTGTGATTTTGAATCGCAGTAAGGAATAACGAATCAAATTCGTGTATTCTCTTCGCAGAAAACTTCTGATAGATTTTCTAGTGCAATCTATCAGAGGGATTAAACCTCTGTTCGTGGACCTGATTGAAGGCGTTCATCGGTTCCAGGGAGAGACAACAAGAGCAGAATTGTTCTGTTGGTGTCCATTAATCTCGTTGCGAGATTTGAGGTAAAATTTATTTAATTGTTATTTAAATTTTACACACACGTAATTCAATCGATGAACGGTTGATACCCATACCATGGAAACGTTCCATGAAAAATTTTTAAACTTCCGCTGCACCGGGTATCAATCGTAATTGGTCTGGGAACTCGCCAGTTTTCCAACATAAAGTAGGATTGAACAATCGTCATGCATATCACTGGTATGGGATACCGACATCAGTCTTTGGCAAACAAACATGTATCATATGTCCGGGTCCAGCTGTAGAAATCTTTTGGGGAAGTGTTTATAGGAATTTGAATCATGCCACATTGCCCCCTCATAGCAGAGTTGATCAAGAATTTCATCATAGTCGAGATCATGCTTCAAACTTTGATACAAACTATCATCCACCATCGTGGGTTTCAAGTAGCTCATTAATAAAATTTTCATCAAAAGACACAATTTTTCCACTAACAAACACTTTTCCATCCTCCCTCTCCGTAGAATTCGCATAAAATTCTCGGACAATTGGGACAACAAAAGCTTTCTGATTTGAACAAAATTTATCCCAATGCCGATTAGAAATATCAACCCCAACACCACATTCATTTCTATGCGATAATTCAATATCACTCTTGGGAATAAGATTACGATTAAGCTTAGCATGATCGTACCTTTCTTTAGCCGCTGGAGATACAAATTTTTCGGTCATACCCGATGAAGAAGTGGCGGCCGATGATTGAGACGACTGACCGAAAAATCTAGCTATTTTGCGCGGCATAGTGAATTGAGATTGAAAAATTCCGGCGAAGGATGTACTGTCACAATATTCCGGCGGAGGAGATCGGCAACCAGCAAATTTTGGGTGAGATATGGCCGGTGCTTTGATGAAGAAGGGGCGGCGAAGGTGTGGAGCCAGGCAGTTGGTGATGGTGCAGTAGGTCCGGTGAGAAGAAAGCCGGGTGTGATAGTCTGTGGCGGAGATGGGCGGTCGGTGAACAAGGCCAGTGAGAGCAGAGGTGAAGGCGGCCGGTGCTTCAGGAGCAACAAGGGCGACGACAAGTTGAGTGGGCAGCAGCCGGCGGTTGTGGGCGGCGATGGGTGACCTGTGAGGGGCTGCAAAAATTGAAAATATAGGATTGAGGGTTAGATAGGAGAGAAGAAGAAAGGGTTCACGATAAAAATTAGGGAAAGAAGATTATGAGAAAGGAAAGAACCAGATCTACGATATTATCGCAGATCTTTTCTCGCTCGAGCGCATAAAGGTGCGCTTGAGCAAGGTACGTTTTACAAAAAAATTTAAAACAGAGCGGGTCTCTCTCGGGTGCATGAATGCGCGCTCGAGCAAGACCACTTTTCCAAAAATTGTGTTGGGACAGAGCCCATCTCGCTCGGGCGCATGAATGCGCGCTCGAACGAGACTTTAAAAGTTTTTAAAAAAAATTTCAAAATTTAATCGAAAAAGAAAAAGAGCAAAAATAAACTAACAAGTAAATAAATTAAGAAAAGATCACTGGGTTGCCTCCCAGTCAGCGCTAAATTTATAGTCTATAGCCCGACTGTACTTCTCTTTCAAATTTTTGGGTCCTGCAAATCGACAGTGGTCTGGGTTTTATCCACATGTCCACCTCGATAAATTTTTACCCTTTGACCATTAACCTTGAATGCTCCAGTTGCAGGACTAGAAACTCCACTGTACCATATGGTAACACTTGCGTGATAGTGAATGAGCCTGACCACCCTGATCGCATCTTACCTGGCATGAGCTTTAAACGTGAGTTAAATAATAATACATGTTGGCCCACTTCAAACTCACGGGAGACGATGTTCTGATCATACCATCTTTTGGTTTTTTTCTTTGTAAATTATTGCATTATCTTACGCATCAAATCTCAGCTCAGCTAACTCATTTAGTTGCAGCAGCCGCTCCTCACCTGTAGCATTAGGATCAAAATTAAGAAATTTAGTAGCCCATAATGCTTTATGCTCAAGTTCAATAGGGAGATGACACGCTTTGCCATATAAAAATATAAAGGAATAAGTGCCTATAGGAGTCTTAAATGCAGTGCGATAAGCCCAAAGCGCATCATCCAATTTATTGGACCACTTTTTTCTATTGGAATTTACGGTTTTTTCCAATATTTTTTTTCAATTCCCTATTCGAAATTTCAACTTTCCAACTCGTTTGGGGATGATAAGGTGTTGTCACCTTGTGAGTGACCCCATATTTATTCAGCAATGTGTCAAACTAGTGATTACAAAAATGGGTTCCTCCATCTCCAATAATGACTCTAGGTGTGCCATATCTAGCAAAGACAAACTTTTTCAAAAATTTTACAACCACCCTAGAGTCATTAGTTCTACAAGCTAGTGCCTCAACCCATTTAGACATAATCCACTGCTACTAAAATATATTTATTCCCTTCTGATGTAGGAAACGACCCAATAAAATCAATGCCCCACACATCAAAAACTTCACAAACAAGTATATTATTCAAGGGCATCTCATGACGTCTAGAAATATTTCCTACTCTTTGACACTCATGACATGAAATCACAAAAGAGTAAGGATATTTGAACAGTGAAGGCCAATAAAATCCCGACTGTAGGAATTTAAAAGCAGTTCTACCCGCTCCAAAATGTCCGTCAATCGAGCCTGTGTGATAGTGTGACAATATAGAACTTACCTCCTCTGCTGGAATTCATCTACGGATAATACCATCTGCACAAATCTTAAAAATCAAAGGATCTTCCTACAAAAAATACTTCAACTCAGAGAAAAATTCTTTTTCTGTTGGTAAGTCATATGCGAGGGAAGAAACATAATTGATAGATAATTTACAATATCTGCATACCATGGCAAATTATTTACCTCCAATAGCTGCTAATCTGGAAATTCATCGTGTATTACCTACGTTTCGACTAATTGATTCTCCAAACGAGAGAGGTGATCCGCAACTTGATTCTCTGAGCCCTTCCTGTCAATAATTTCCAATTCAAATTTTTGTAATAGTAATACCCAACAAATTAACCTGGGTTTAGCATCCTTTTTGCTCATCAAATATTTCATCGGCGAGTGGTCAGTATGGACAACAACTTTGCTCCCCACTAAATATGATCTGAACTTGTCCAATGCAAACACAATTGCAAGTAGTTCTTTTTCAGTGGTGGCATAGTTCAGCTGGGCGACTGACAACGTGATGTTGGCATAGTAAATCACATGAAGCACTTTATCCATTTTCTGTCCAAGGATGACCCCAACGTTGTGTCACTGGCATCACACATCAATTCAAATGGAAAACTCCAATCTGGGGCTATAATTACTGGTGCGCTAATCAACTTCTGCTTCAATATTTGAAACGCCTGTAAACACACAACAGAAAAGTTAAAAGACACCTCTTTTATCAACAAATTAGTAAAGGGTTAGCAATAAAAGAAAAATTCTTGATAAATCTCCTATAGAAATCTGCATGCCCTAGGAAACTTCTTATCCCTTTCAAGTTCGTGCGATGTGGAAGTTTTTCAATTACTTCAGTTTTCGCCCGATCCACCTCTACACCTTTTTTTGACACCTTATGTCCTAACACAATCCCTTCACGCACCCAATTTAACACAAGATTACTATCCTCACACCTTTTCAAAACTTTTTCAAATTGCATAAACAGTCATCAAAAGATGAGCCAAAAACAGAAAAATCATCCATGAATACTTCAATAAACGTTTCTACCATATCATAGCTATACAGCGCTGAAAAGTAGCAGGGGCATTGCACAAACCAAACGACATCCGTTTATATGCAAAAGTACCATAGGGACATGTAAAAGTAGTTTTGTGTTGGTCCTCGGGTGCGATGGAAATTTTCATATAACCTGAATAACCAAAACAAATATAAATACTTTAAATGAGAAGGGAGTGGTTTTAGTTCAAGAGTAGGAGGCTCGTCATTTGATGGCTTCAATGGTTTTGGGATATGCCCAAGCTCTCCTATCTTGGAATTTATGGATCGTGCTAAAGGCTGCATTCAATCCAAATATTTCACGATCTCTTGAACTTCCTCACTTTCGTGTTCCTCATGCATTGTTCCTGTCAATAAAATCTCTAATGGGTCTGCAGACAACTGTTCTTGCAAAGAGCACTCAACCAATTCATCAGTAACATAAATTCTGAAACAATCAGAATTGTCCACAGGATAACGAAGACCATGAAATACATTAAAAATCGCACTTTCATCATTCATTCGCAAGATCAACTCTTCTTTATGAACATCAATCAAAGATTTTCCAGTGGCAAAAAATGGTCTACCTAAAATGAGAGGTATCTCACGATCCTTTTCCATGTCAAGCACAACCAAATCCACTGGAAAAATAAATTTATCAACTTTAACTAACACATCTTTCTCAATCCACCTAGGATATTTTATATATCTATCAGCCAATTCTAGGGAGATTGTGGTTGGTCTAACTTCCCCAATGCCAAGTTTTTCAAAACATGAGTAAGGAATAAGATTTATACTTGCACCAAGATCACACAATGCCTTACTAAAGAATTATTTCCCTATTGTGCAAGGAATTAAAAAACTACATCCTTAAGTTTCGGAGGGAGTTTATTTTCTAAAATAGCAGAACATTCCTTCGACAACTTCATAGTTTCAAAATCGACTTCCAACAAGGCCCTTACTGATTAGTCAGTAGTTCTTTTTTCTGGCGTGATTTTAATATGATCTTTCCTGGTATGAAACTTCCTCTTGTTTGACAAAATCTCCTTCAAAAATTTTGCGTAACTAGGCATTTGAGCCAAAGCATCCGCAAATGGAATATTAATATGGATTTTTTTGAAAATTTCTAAAAATTTTGCAAATTGATTATCCAATTGCAGTTGCTTTGCTCGCTGGGGGAATGAGAGTTTACTCAAATCAATATTATCATTATTATTTGGGTTGGAGACTTATCTTTCTTGCCCATAGGTGCTGACTCTGCGTGCTTTGTCTCATCCTCCATCCCTTTTTTAGTGATTGGTTCCATTGCTTCCTTATCCTCAACGCTCTTCTCCTTTGCATCTGCTTGCGATCTTGTAACTGCCAGAATAGCATTGACGTCTCTTGGATTCTTATCAGTATTTTTGGGCAATGATCCTACTAGTCTAGCTGACAGTTGTGTGGCTATCTGGCTCATCTGCATCTCTAGCTTCTGTAGCATTGCCTCTTGATTCTGCAAGCGAGTCTCAGTACCCGCAACATACTTCATCATGATCTCTTCGAAGATCGTCTTCTTCTCCACTGGTTTGGATGTGTTGGCAGTGGGATCTGCAGGTTTTCATGAGAAATTCGGGTGATTCTTCCAGCCAGGATTTTAGGTGTTTCTATAAGGATTGTATGGATGTCTCCCTTGATTTTTCATAAAGTTTGCTGCATCAATTTCAAACACCTACTGCTCTTCGGGTGGATTAACTTGGACTTGATTTGCTAGAGCAGTCTGCATAAGTGACATCTGATGTGTAATAGCATCAATTTTTGCATTCAGCGCTGTCAGTGCGTCAACCTCTAAAACTCCAGCTTTTTTCTCTTTTTTCAGATCCGACAATCCAACATTACTTTCAGCCATGTTACCAATAATTTCCCAAGCGTTTTCTGGCATCTTCCTAATAGGCTTCCATTGGCAGCAGCATCTAACATGGATCGAACTGACTGATCGTCTCCATTGTAGAAAGTTTGAGTTTGTTGGCTCTGAGTGAGATTATGCTGAGGACACATCCTCAACATATTCTTGAATCTGGTCCATGCTAAATGTAAGGACTCTCCCTTATTTTTCTTGAAAGAAATAATGTCAGAAAATAGCTTTGCCATCTTCGTCGGAGGAAAATACTTGTTCAAAAAAGTTTGAACAAGGTCGGTCCAAGTAGTAATAGAGCCTGCAGGTAAATAATCTAACCATTCAAGCTCTTCACCTTGTAGATAGAATGGGAATAACCGCAGTCGCACTGCATTAGATTTCACCCCATTGAACTTAAAAGTATCACATATAGACAGAAAACGCTCCAGATGAGCGTAGGGGTCTTCCACAGATGTACCCCCGAAGAGTGCTTGCAGCTGAATCATATGTATGATAGAAGGCTTTAACTCAAAGTTGTTCGCCTCAACAACAGAGCGAACTTTGCTAGATCCTTAGCCTTCAACTGGTGGCGAATAAGGTCAAGAACAGTTCTGTTATCCGTCATTTCTTCTTCTAGTTTAGATTCTGACTCAAGCTCAAGATTGATAGCTCGCCTAGCTCTCCGAATTCTGCTGAGCGTGCGTTTGATCTCTAAATCAAGCGGTACGAGATCCTTAGACAATCTAATGTTATGCATGCACAACAGTAAGTACCTGAAAAACACAAAGAAAAAAAAATTCAGAACTTAAAAGAACTAATAAAGCGAAATAAACATCTATTTTCAAGTAAAATAAAAATTCTGATATTACAATCAGTCCCCAGCAACGGCGCCAAAAACTTGACCGTTTAATTCGGTGTCTAGTAGCAAGTATACTAGGTCAAGTAATAGTAAGTGAATTTAAGTCCAAGTGTCAAACCATCAGAGACTGATATGTTGTAACTACCAAAATATAATTATTTTAACTTAATCTAGACTAAGAAATAAAAATTATTTTTGAATATTAACTAACAATTAAAATATGAATAAAATTGGATTAAAATAAAATGCATCAATAATTTTAAAGTTTGATTCAATGATGAGAAAATTCGATCAAGGAGTCACGTAGGTACCGAACAACTCATGTAACAAGTAGTAACTTCAGGATCCAGATTAAATCTTAATTCACGGCGAATTTTCCTAAATTATTTAACAGTCTATTTCTAGAACAGTTAAACCTATTCAAATGTTGATGGATTAGGATTAAATCCCCGGTTCATCCAAGGTGATTAGGATTAAATCCTTGTTTTTTGTTCTGGACACCCCATTTCATGGGACAAGACTTAGGTTGGACGAACCGGGTGGTAGAGGTCGTTGAGCTTCAACATGGAGGATTGTACTGTACCAGGTTTCTATTATGGGATTTTAGTATTTTTTTTGATGAGTTTGTATAATATTTTAGTAGTTGCTTTGAGACCGATTGTATTCTTGCCGGTAGTTTTAGTTGTATTATTTAAGTTTCCGCTGGATTATTATCTGATTATTACATTTAAGTTATCTTGCATGGTTAAAGGTTTGATTAATTAGTGATTTAGGGACGTGTCACTACATTTTTTGTATCAAAGCATGCATTAATATTTTGGATCTAGATAAACAGTCTTGAGGTTTAATTCTGATACTTTTATAGATGGATGGACGTGGAGATGAGAGTCATGGGAGTGGCGGTTGTCGTTGGGGAGATGACGAGGATAGGGAGAAACCTTGGAGGCACCATCGTCATAGAGATAACAGACATCGATTTGATTTGCGCAGGTTTATGCAGTTGGAACCTATGCCATTGGAGCGGCGAGACTCTGGAGGCCGCAAAGAACTGTTAGAGAGGATGGAGAACTACTTCGAGGTGTACACTGCACTGATGAGCAGAAGATGCAGGCTATTAACTTCTTTCTGGTAGGGAGTGCTCGCAAGTGGTGGAGATCCACTTCTGCTCCTTGGGTATTGAGCGAGGCACAGCCACTTGGGCCGAATTCCATACAACATTCAGAGAACTGTACTTTCATGTAGCTATCTGACAGTCAAAGCTAAATGAGCTGATGAACTTGAAGCAGGGCAACATGAGCATTGACGAGTACCAGCCTATTTTCTTTGAGTTGTTGTCATATTGCCCGTATGTTGCCACAAGTTTGGATGACAAGTATGATCTTTTCCTACAGGGTCTCAACCCGAAGATTCATGATCAGGTAGCTATCAACGATGATCCGAAGTAGTATGAGGTGTTGGTGAACCTCTGTCGCCAAGAAGAGAACAACATCAAGCGGAACAAAAACTTTTCTTATTTCCGACCAGGTAACTCTTTGGGGCCTAGGGACCAGTCTTTTAATAATCCTGGTGAGTATTCTTCTTCAGGATCAGGTTCAAGTTCGGGATACGGTAGAGTTGTGTTCCATTTCGGAAAGAAGAAAGGATAGTGTGAGAATTTTGGGGGACATCATCCTACAGACAGGTGTCATGCAGCAAGTGGTGCTAGTTTCCGTTGTGAACAGATGGGTCACATGAAGAGGGATTGTCCGCAAATGGTTGGAGGATCAGTATCTGGTTCGGGTTCTCAAGCATCAGTTCCGCAGAAGCCATCAGGATAGTCAGTTGGGATTACCAACCAAAGACCGCGTATTCCAGGTCACGTATTTGTACTGAGCCAAGATCAGTTCAGAAGGAGAATGAGGAATTTATCGCATGTACATTTATTTTATGTGGAATTCTTGCTTTCATTCTCATAGATACTGGTGCATTGAATTCATTCGTTTCGGCATGTTTTGTTAAGATACATAGATTTCCATACATATCCCTAGACGTAGTACTGTCAGTATCTACCCCGACTGGTCATTCGGCTTTGGCCAAGCTTTTAGTCTTGGGTTGTACCTTAGAGTTTGAGGGCTTTGAGTCATTAGAAAATCTTATGATTCTAGCGATGAAGGATTTCGATTGTATTTTGGGTATCGATGTTTTGACCTCTTATAGAGCAACTATGGATTGTTATCAAAAGGTTGTTCATTTTCGTCCGGTTGAGTGTGATAGTTTGTTTTTCTATGGTGAGGGAGTGCGGCCCCTTATGCCTCTCTGATGGCTTGTCAGGATTTAGAGGCGGGTGGGGAAGACTACCTTATCTATGCGATTGATACGTCCACGGTAAGCAAGACTGTAGAGGAGTTACCAGTAGTTTGTGAATACCCAGATGTTTTTTCGGATGAAATTTCATGGTTTCCTCCAGTTAGAAAAGTCGAGTTCGGGATTGAGCTTGTGCGAGGGACGACACATATTTCTCATGCACCTTATCGTCTAGCACCATAAGAGATTAGGGAAATGCAGTAGCAGTTGCAGGATTTATTGTATAAGGGATATATCCGATCGAGCGTTTCACCTTATGGAGCTCCAGTGCTTTTTTAAAAAAGAAGAAGGATATTCTATGTGTCTCTGTATTGACTACAGATAGTTGAACCAAGTGACAGTTAAGAATAAGTATATTTTGCCGTGGATTGATGATATGTTCGACCAACTTCAGGATACCTCCGTGTATTCAAAGATTGATCTGAGGTCAGGATATCATCAGTTGCGTGTTCGAGATGCGGACATTTCAAAGGCAGCGTTTCATACCAGGTATGTTCATTATGAATTTTTAGTGATGCCTTCTGGGTTGACGAACTACATGCGGCGTTCATGGATTCGATGGACCGAGTCTTCCGTGATTATCTAGACAAGTTTGTCGTAGTCTTTATTGACGACATTTTGGTCTACTCTCATAGTATTAACGAGCATGCCCAGCACTTAAGGCTAGTACTGCAGATTCTACGTGAGAAGCAGTTATATGCAAAGTTTAATAAGTGCGAGTTTTGGATTGACGAGTAGTGTTTCTTGTTCATGTAATTTCTCCGGAAGGTGTAACCGTGGACCTGAGTAAGACTGAAGCTATTTTGAATTGGTCGCGTTGTAGTGACTAAAATCCAATCTACTAAATCGCATGTATTAAATTAAATAAATATTATGATTATTATTTTTTATGAGTTTAATTGATTTAAATTCTTTATTTGAATTATTGTTCTATTAAAATGTTAATTAATTAATTTAAATGATTTTATTATACTAACTATTTAATTAATGCTTTTAATTGTTTAAGTTTACTTATTTAAAATCATTTCATTATACAACTTAATTTTTTTAATGATTTTAATTGTTTAGCTTATTCATTTAAAATGACTTAAGTTTAAAGGTTAGTCATTTAACTTATTTTAAATGTCTAGCTTATTTATTTTAATGCTTTTAATTGTCCAACTGGTTTTAAAGGTTTTTAATCCTCTTGTGTATTTATTCGCATGACTTTTAAATGTTCATCTATTTTATTTAAATTATTTTAATTGCGTTTTTATTATTTAAATGTTTATTTTATTGTTGTGACATCAAAGTGTTCAAGTATTGATTTTTAAAAGAATTCTTGAGTTTCCGTTATTTCAGGGTCGGCGGACGGAAACGGAGTCGCGAATTATAATTTATTTTTGAGTTTTATGTAGTAAAATAGAGAAAGTTTATTAAATGATTATTTTAAGGATTTTCGAGTAATATTATTTATTTTATAAATAATTGTAAAGTTTATTTAAGTACCTTCCAAAATTAGTATTTTTTTAAATATCCGGATATATATTATTTAATTCATTTCAACTTGAAATCTTTAAAGATGAGTATTTTAATCAAGTGTAGTAGGTGTAGTGTATTAGTTGTTATTTTTAAAAGTAACACTTCTATTAGTATAATAGCAACTTTATTTAAATTTACACTAACAACTACTATTGCTCATACATATACATACACATATACACATATATCATAGAAATCAAACCCTAGAACACACACACACACCTCACGCTTCTTCCTCCCCCTCCATTCTCACGCCCCTCACCCCATTTCTCTCCCAAAACTCACGGCCGCCCCCTCCACCTTTTTATTCCTCCGCCGTCCCGCTTCCCCACCTGCCGGAGCTCACCTCTAAGAAGCTAGGCCTGCTATTATTTAAAATTTCAGCCTCATATTTTTGTTTATTTTGAATATTAAAGCAAGTATAAAACATTTTCTTGGCCACCAAGTGAACCTATTATGTTGTATGTGTTATTCTTACCTTGTATTTGTGATTTTTGTAAGTTTTGGACAAGATTTTGGGAAATTTTGAAATCTCCAACATGGTATGCACGTTTTTTTTTGTGAACTTTTGTGTGTATTGGGTGTTGAAATGAGGAATTTTATGGTCCTTGAAGGTTGCTTGGTGTTAGGGAATTTTAAAGTCTCGATGTTGGATGGTTTATGCATTTTTTTGAATGACTGCATTACATGGATTAAGGGCTTGCCCAAGTTATGAGTTGAGATTGATTCTAGTGTGTTTTAATGGTGTTTTGATGTTTGTTTTAATTGATTTAGGGGCTGGTCATTAGAGGAGTTGCAAAGATGCGTTTTGTTTGTTGGTCGTTAGTGTTAATGGGATAGTTCGGGTCTTGGAAAGGTGCTAGGCAAACCATGGGCTGTTCCGAGGGCTAGGGCTGGTCCTAGTGATGGTCCATGGTGTGTGTGTGTGTGTAGGGGCTGGTATTTGGTCGGTCGAAGTTAAGGGGTGCAAACGGGTGTTTTGCACTTGAGCGTGTGAGCAGATTTTGTGCCTACGCACTGTGTTAGTTGATTGTCGGCTCAGGTGCAGGGTTCTGGCCTCCTGGGCTGGCTGTGGGTTGGTCCCGGGTCGATCCTAGGATGTGAGGTTTGTGTTGGGGATATTTGGAGTCGGTTTGGTTAAGGGTTGGTCAAGTTAAGGGCATGTTAGCATCGAGTGGTCGGTGCAAAAATTTTCCGGGTTTAGGGTGTTGTCCAAGTGCTGATGAGTAGGGGTTGGTATAGTGAGATTTTTGAGTTAAGGGATGGTCTCAGAGTTAGTTGGTGTGTAGGATATGTCGGTTCAAGCAGGAGTCCATTCGGTTAAGGATGGGATAGTTTAAGGGTCGTGCGGGCCGATCTCCCGTAACGAGTCTTAGAAGGGTTAAGTTTAAGAGTCAAGGGAAGTTCATATGCTTAGGATCAGCCACTTAATCATCCTTTTTCCTTGATTAGAAGCATGATTTCATTCTTTGAATTTGTGTTTTCGAGGGCTTTGTTTTATCATTTGAGTTGAGTAAAGTTTTAATTAAGTTGAGTGCATGATCTTTGCATTTTCAAGTCAAAGTGAAAGTTTGTGTTGACGTTGAGTAAAGTTTGAGTTTGAAGTTGAGTAAAGTAAAGTTTTTGAATGAAGTGAGTTGATTGTGACAGGACGTGCAATGTCGGTCGGGGAATGCCTCGACTCACTTGCCAATCAGATGTGTAGTGTGCGGCCGGAAGACATCTCGGATCCCCTACCAAATTAGAAATTTATTGTGTGGCTGGAAGACATCTCAGCTCCCCTACCAAATCAGACGTGTAGTGTGCTGTCGGAAAACATCTCGGCTCCCCTACCAAATCAGAGTAAAGGTGCAATGTGGCGTCGGGAGAGATCTCGGCGTCCTTGCTGGCATAGTACTGTAGCAATTGATCGATCAAAACAGATGGTCACTATCGAGGATCTAAATTCATAGAAAAAATTTTAAAGTTAAATTTTATGAAAGTTTATGTTTAAAGGCGTGATTAAAGTTAAAGTTTCAAGTGTGAGTTTCAGTTAAAGTTTCAAGTGTGAGTTAAAGTTTCAATTGTGAGTTTTAGTTAAAGTTCAAGTGTGAGTTTTGTTAAATTGTGTGAGTTCATTGCATGCGACTTTCTTTACAGTTTCAAGTCTCATATACTTTTATCTTTAAGACTTTTTTGAGAAATTTTCAAGGTATTATAAGTACGAGTATTTTAATTATCGTGCATGTATTTTTAAACCTTCGATACTTCATGGTTTATACTTGTTGAGTCTTTAGACTCACTACGTTCACTTGGTGCAGGTGAGGCTGAGTTTAGCACTGAGGGGCAGGATTACTTGGGCAAACGGCACCTGGAAGTGCACTACCCTTCGACCGATGCTTTTCGTTCTGCATTAGATATTTTTAATAAAGATCTAATCAGTATTACGTTTAAGTTCAGTGTTAGTTGCAGGGAAACTGCGGTTTGTTTTTGTTGGCATGTTAAACACTTGTTTATAAATTTTAGTATTCACAAACCTTGGATCGTTTCCATTTTAAATGCTTGCTCGTTACCTTGTTTAGTCATTTACCTCGTTTAGTTCAGTCTTTTGTGTGCTGGTTGAGACAAGTGGTTTGTAAATGTTTTAAATAGGACATGCCAAAATTTTTCTGAAAATTTCGCACTTATTTTAATTGCTATTAAATATTAGAGGTTAGTTAGAGTGTCGTTTCACACGTCCTATGACAGGTTCAGAGATTCGTAGCTTTTTGGGTTTAGCAGACTACTATCGGCGATTTATCGAGAATTTCTCAAAAATTGCTAGACCATTAACATAGACGACAAGGAAGGATGTTCCTTTTGTCTGGTCGAGTGAGTGCAAACAGAGCTTTGACGAATTGAGGAATCGACTGACTACCGTTCCTGTAATTGCATTACCATCAGGACCCAGAGGCTATGTGTTCTACACAGATGCATCTCTTAAAGATTTGGGCTGTGTTGACACAGAATGGGCATATTATTGCCTATTCTTTGATACGGTTGAAGATCCACGAAGTAAACTACCCAGTGCAAGATCTAGAGCTTGCAAAAATCGTGTTTGCACTGAAGATCTGACGCCATTATCTGTATAGCGAGAAGCTCGAGATCTTTTCGAACCACAAGAGTTTGAAGTGTTTGTAAACTCGGGCAGAGTTGAACATGCGACATCGTCGTTGCATGGATCTTCTCAAAGATTATGATTGTGAGATTAAGTATCATCCGGGTACTGCGAATCCAATGGCAGACACACTTAGCCATAAGGTGAGTGTTAGTGCTCTCCGCACTAGTGCAAGGGCTAGTGCAATTTTGGAGTGTTGTTCTTCAGGCTTTATGTTTCAGCATAAGAAAGGACAACATGGGATCCGAGTGTTTTCAGTGCTAGCTGAGCCATCTTTGTTTTCTCGTATCCGAGAAGTGCAGTTTTCTGAACCGAAGACACAAAAGTTAGCGAGACTTTCTTAGGGAGACAACACATCCAATTTCCATTTTCAGGTAGACGGATTGTTCCGTTTTTCTGGTAGAGTGGTAGTACCTAATGATTCAAACTTGTTAGATGAGATTTTTTCACAGGTTGATTAGTAGATTCACAGTACACCCAGGCAGTGCCAAGATGTATAAGGATATAAATACCAGATTTTGGTGGAAAGGTATGAAGCGTAACGTTTACCATTTTGTCTCTTGATGTCTTGTTTTTCAGCAGATCAAGGCAGAGCATCGACGACCGGGTGGTCTGATGCAGATCTTGGAGATTCCGCAATCGGATTGAAAACATGTGACGATGGATTTTGTCACCCACTTGAAAATGACCTCCAGACAGTGTGATGTTATTTGGGTAATCGTGGACAGGTTTTCCAAATCTGGTCATTTTATTCCGTATAGCTGCGAGTTCACTTTTGATTTCATGGCGAGGTTATACATCCAGGAGATTGAACGATTGCATGAAGTTCCTTTGAGCATAGTCAGTTTCAGAGATCCGAGGTTTACCTCACGGTTTTGGGGTAGCTTTCAGCGAGCTTTGTGTACTACTCTGAGTTTGAGTACGACGTATCACCCAGAGACGGACGATCAATCCGAGAGAACTATTCGGACATTGGAGGATATGCTGAGGACTTCAGTGAAGAATTTTGGGTTATCCTGCCAGGATCACTTACCGTTGATAGAGTTCACCTACAACAATAGCTATCATCGTAGCATTGGCATGGTACCATTCAAGGCTCGTGATGGTTGCTTTTGTCGAACACCCTTATTTTGGGATGAGGTAAGGGAACGATAGGTCGCAGGACTGGAATTGATCCAGCAGATTGTTGACAAGGTTGAGTTGATTAAGAATAAGATCAAGACAGTGTAATACAGGAAGGCCAGTTATGCCAATACCAAGAGCAGACCATTGCATTTTGAGGTAGGAGATTATGTTTTCCTGTTAGTATTGCCTTTTCGGAAGGTGATGAGATTCAGTCTAAAGGGCAATTTAGCACCTAGATTCATTGGTCCGTTCGAGATTCTAGAAAAGGTTGAAGATGTGACGTACCATTTGGCATTACCACCATATCTCTCCAGCATTCACAATGTATTCTATGTATCGTTACTCCGTCAGTATCTTGCAGATGAGTCGCATATTCTGCATCCAAAAGAGGTCCAGCTTGTGCATGACTTGTTGTACGTTGAGAAGCCACTGAAGATTCTTGACAGGAAGGAAAGGTACTTCGGAATAAAGCATTACTCTAGTCATGGTTCAATGGCAGCGTCGAGACACCCTGGAAGCGATTTGGGAGTTATAAAGTCGTATGCATTCTGAGCATCCAGAGTTGTTTTGATTGTATTTTGTATCTTCCTTCGAGCAGTTCAGTTGTATTTTTAACTACAGTGTTTATTGTAATGATAAGATTGTTTCAATGTTTATTGTTCTGATTATCCTAGTCTAAATTTCGAGGATGAAATCTCTTAAGTTGAGGAGAATGTAGTAGCCCGATTCCAAATTAAGATAATCTACTGCTTAAACATGATTAAAGGATTCTTAATAGGGCTTAAGGAGTTGAAAATCGGACTCATAATGATCAAAAATGGGTTCTAGGATTTAGAGTACTGGAGCAGTTCGGAAGCTCCGAAGTAGGGATCGAAAGATCCAAACAGGTTCGGAAGCTAGAATTGTTGATCAGAAGGTCTGAGTAGTTTAGAAGTTCCGAACTATAGATCGTTAGTTCCGATCTTGTGACAATTGGACAAGGTATGGGTTTTGATTGGATGTGATTAGATGTAAGGGAGTTCAGAAACTCCGAACTATGGATCGGTAGTTCCGGACTACTGTCGGTAGCCAAGTTGTCCAATAAAAGACACGTGGTTGGTGGAGAACGATTGGAATCACGATCGGAAGCTCTGAAGGGAGATCGAAAGTTCCAATCGCGAGTTTGGTGGTTCCGAACGTGGTCTATAAATAGGAGGCCGAGGGCTTCATTTCAGTTGCTCATTCCAAACATTTCCCTTTCATTTATAGCTATATTTTTAGGGTCTTTTGGGCATCTATTCAAGGGCCAGGTGGATACGAAGTGCTATCAAAATCGTAGCAGGGTTGTGCCTAGGTTTTGAGGTCATCGTCATCAAAGGGCTGACTACGGAAGCAGGTATTTTGCTAGACTCTGATTAGCTTCAGTGAGTAGCTATTAGTCTAGTTAAGGTTTTTAGTAGGCGTTTAGTAATACGGTGATTGTTTGCTTATAGGCTTGGACTAGAGAGCCAGTATCGCTAGGTTGCTTATTCTGATGTACGGACGTACTATCTGAGATACCCTGGTTGAGTATGCATATTCTATGTTTGCATGTTTTAAGTGGAATTACTGATATGTGCAATGATTATGTCACGGATATTATGTTGCATGCATTGTCGTGTTGAGCCTTTTACCATTGTTCTAACCTATAAAGGGGTCACTCATCCCCATTACATTTTGTGTATGGATGCCATGGTTTTGGATCTGGTTATGTCCACGTTGTATGGTATGGGAGTGCCTCCTGATGATACGGCCCAGTGCTACAACTTAAATTGTAATTCACCCAAGTGTAGGTTGTCTGCAAGTAATATACTCGTGAGTACGAGATCAATCCACAGAGAGGATGCTGTAAGTTTAATTTTAGCAATGATATATTATAGATGGAAATATTATTATAAAACTTCAAATACACAAATTATAAAATTGTCAAGGCTTCAAAGGTTCATTGTTGGTTTATTTAAGATTGCTTAACAAAAATAAATAAAAGAAACTAAAATAAGAATAAACATAAAAGAACAATTAAATATTTAAACAAGTATATCATATAATATAGTTCCCACTATATTAATATCAGATTAACCGATATTTAATACATGGTACCCATAATATATATATAGATGCATAAATATAAACATAAAAGAAAAACTAAATATTTAAACAAATATATCATATAATATAGTTCCCACTATATTAATATCAGATTAACCGATATTTAATATATGATACCCATAATATATATATAAATGCATAAATATAAATTGACATAAAAGTAAATGTTAGATCAAATCACAATATATTATTTAAAACAACCGGCAGAGCCACGCTATTGTCTAAATAAAATATATGATTTTTTATGTTAGTTGCGGAAATTAAATGTTAGTTGCGGAAATATAAATGTTAGTTACGAAAAATTAAATGTTAGTTGCGATAAAGTAAATGTTAGTTCAAATCACAATATATTATTTAGAACAACCGGCAGAGCCACGCTATTGTCTAAATAATATATATGACTTTATTATAAATTGATACATATATTTATAGTATATAATTATTGTAGTATTTATTGTATCATATTAGACAACAAATCAAGGTAACCACATTTAAGGTACTAAGTATTTGATGTAAATAGATAACAATAAATCATCCAAATTATACCTACAAATAAAGATCAATTAGTAAAACAAAATAAAAATAGAAAAGGGAAGAATATACAAAATATAAACAATCTTACTTGACCAACAATGAAACCTTTTCACCTTGACATAAAAGGATTTAGCTTGTCATGAACATAAAACTCAAGAGTAAGGATAAATGAAATTTCATACTTAAACTTGGAGAAATATGCACACTCAAACTCTTATTCTTACACACACAATATTTATTTTACAAGTGAGGAATTTGTCTGCACTTTTGCACACTACAAAGCTTATAAAACACTTCTATTTATAGGCCAAATGAGAGCAAGAGTCCAAGACTCATTAAATGTGGAATAGTAAAGTTGGTGGGTGCTTGTCTCCTTGAATGTCAATACCATGACCCAACTTTAATTGGCATGTTTGATGCCTTCGACCACCGATTCAACCTTTCCATTCAACATAAAACACGTAGGCAATTTTGTGTAGATGTGTTTGGACATATAATTCACCTCTTTTGGGTAAAAGTTGAAATAGTTATGATATTTTTACTACAAGCTGGTTATAGTAAAAGTAAATTTGTCTCCTTTTTTATTTTTGATAATTTGATCATCTTAATAAGGTTTTTGGAATTTTTTGTCTTCTACAAAGTTGAATATGCCTCTTTTGTGATTCTACAGGATTTAAGATTACTCCAATATGACCTTTTTAGCTTGAGTAATTTTATTTTTATCAAACCTACGCAAACCGTAAAATACAATATTTTTAGTAAAACATTTAAATATAAACACATAACACTAAAATAATACAAATTCATAATTTTAATGAAACTTTAATTTTAAAACACAACTTTTATCATATAAATAATTACAAATTTTAAGTTTCATCACCCAGCGTACTACATACCATGGTAACTTTGACTGAGCATTGTTCTATCCATGATAGGTTTTCGGTACTCTTCACTTGCATTTAGCATTCATAGCATGTGTATACTCATACATCTGTACAGAATGTTTTTAGCCCAAGTCCTCGGTTTTTGTTCTGGACACCTCATTCCATGGGGAAGGACTTAGGTTTGACGGACCGGGTGATAGCCATCGTTGAGCTTCAACAGGGAGGATTGTACTGTACCAGGTTTCTATTATGGGATTTTTGTATTCTATTCGATGGCGTTGTATAATATTTTAGTAGTTTCTTTGAGACCGGTTGTATTCTTGTTGGTAGTTTTAGTTGTATTATTTAAGTTTCCGCTGGATTATCTGATTATTTCATTTAAGTTATCGTTCATGCTTAAAGCTTTGATTAATTAGTGATTTCGAGACGGGTCACTACAAGGGTCCTTAGCAAATATAGTGCCTCCAGAAGCTAAATCCTTAGACATTCTCGTGGGTGCATTCAAACCATTATAAAACAATTCAATTTGCACCTAGTCTTTGTAGTTGTGGTTTTGGCACCTTCTCAGTAAGTATTTGTAACATTCCCACGCCTCATACAACCGTTATGAATCATGCTGCCTGAATGTGCTGATCTCAATATTCAATTGGGTGGACTTAGTAGGAGGAAAATATTTTTCCAGAAACTTCACTACCATGTCTACCCAAGTAGAGTGACTGAAGCCAACATCTTGCCTGATCCTTTAGAGAAAACGGAAACAAACGCATTCTAATAATATCTTCAAAAACACCATTAATATTTACCATATCCGTGATCTCTAGGAATGTCCTCAGATGCAGATTATGATCTGCAATGACACTTCCATTAAACTGGTTCTATTATACCATGTTTATAAGTGCGGGCTTCAACTCGAAATTATTATAATTGATAGTCCTCGAGCTATGTCGGAATAGTGGGCATGGATCATTGTACTGAATTGATCTCTGATTGGCACCAAGGTTGGCACTTGTTTGTCGCTGTTGTTCTCAGCCATTGCTTTAAGTTTTTCTCTTTTTTTCCCCAAAGCTCTTGCAGTTCTCTCGATCTCAGGATCAAAAAGCAGAGAATAAAGGCTATGGGTTCTTCACATAAAATGCAAAAAAAAAAAAAAAAAACCACGACTCAATGACTAAAAAAACTTTAAAACAACTCAAAATTAAAATCTAGACTAATTGGTTACAATATTGATATAAATTCAAATACAATACTCCCCTACAACGACATCAAAAACTTGTTGCGTATTTTCTTGTTCGTAAGTTCACGGTGTCAAGTTTTAATATATGATAAGTAAAGTACCGTTCCTATGAGGAGTATGCATTCAAAATTATATTAATTCTTGTAATTAAAAAAACCAAATTTTATTTAGAAAATTCATAAAATCAGATTTATTCAAACTTAAAAAAAATTAACTAAAAAAACTGGCAACAAAACACGCACAATCAGGAGATATCAATAAGATAAAATTATCTAAAGGTTTGATTTCACTTAGTTTCCACGATTACTACTTCTATCGAATTTATGTTCATGAATCTCACTTATTTAATAGCCAATAACACTTACTTATTTCTATTTCTCTTTTTCAAGTTACAAATATAGTGAATCAATAAAGTTTTGATTAAAATATCCCTATTAAAAATATATACTTAATGATATTTTGAAAACAATATTCTTACTTAAGTTTTGTTGTCGTTATACGCCTCCCAAACTATATAAACATTCAAAAATGTGTTTTCATATGATCCTATTCAAAATTCTCTCTCTTGATTTTCAAATTCCAAATAAATTTACATTCAATCTATGGTCAGTAAATTGAAAGCATTAAAATATAGAAAACACAAGTAAACTTGAGGAATTCGATCACATAAATAAATAAAAAAATTCATAGAAATCATCTCAACTAAGCTACGACATTCCTGTAGAAATAAAAAAAAATTAGTTCATAATGCAAAAGAAACAACAAAAAAGCATATTTATGAGTCTATACCTCAAACTTCAAAAATAGGAGAGAAAAGAGAAAGAATAGCGAAGCCAAATCCGCATCTCTGTTCCCAGATTCAGCGTTCTTCATCTTCGCAATCGATCTTTCTTTCTTTTCTCTCTCTCTCTCTCTCTCTCTCGCTCTCTCTCTCTCTCTCTCTCTCTCTTGTCTCTCTCTTGTGTGCATGTGTTTTGTTCTCCCGTACTTGTAGGTTAGATCCTCTTTTTTATAAGTCTCGAAGCCGGATGAATAAAGTCCAACAAGTCCGGTATTTTGAACTGTACAAACTCTCTTTCTTCATATTTCCGCGTAGGATCACTGCATAGGCTCTTCCATTTCGCAGGTATTATGAGGCGCCTAGGTGCCATACTCACGCACCAACACAACATTTAGGTGGCTAGGTGCCTCATAGTGGTTCCTAGGAGCCACTACTTTGAGTCTATTTCCTTTTCTGGCTCTTAGGCACCTCTTTTGGTGCTTAGGCTCTTCCTTTGTTCTTCCAAAATTTTAATTCTTTTTCAACCTCCTTTATATCCTCAACACCTCTCTTTTCATGCAATTCATATATCTTGTCCACTTCCTGCATTCCACATAAACAACAACGAAATATGCATAATACCACTCGATTTAAGGGTAGTCAAACACAGCATAGGCACCAAGGTTTTGAATTTGGTGGCGCCTAGATGCCAGAAATTGGTGCCTGAAGCACTTTTTCACGAAAAGTGCACTTTCTTTTCGAGTTTTCTGACTTCTTTTGATGGTTCTTGTCAGTTTTTTGAACCAAGAGACACACCACATGAGAAAGGTCTTGTTCCTGCAGACAAACAACATAAAAATGAGAATAAAACATAATTTTTAATAGAGATTATCTGATTTTTAAAGCATTTTTTTGCATTCGTATTGCTTCTCCTTCTTTTACTACAAAGAGAGTTTATAACTTCTCTGGTTTTAAAACTTGTGATTTATTCTGCTATTATCACAAGTTAAGTTGTTAAATCTTGGGATAAGATTTCCATATTTCGTCAGCACCAAGAGCGGAACAAAATCTTCTTAAGAAAATATTGTTCTACAAGTGCTTCAACTTATTGAATCCATTTTTGTTTTTCTTGCCATCTTCGTCACCAAGCTTAAGAATATTTTTTGTATTTGAAAAATGGCATCATCTTCAACAACTAATGTTCTTGCAACGCATGGAGAAAAACCAGAAATTTTTAATGGCACAAACTTCAAATGATGGCAACAGAAAATGCTATTTTATCTCACAACTTTGAGTTTGGCCATATTCTTGAAAGAAGATCCTCCTTCCATTCCTGAAGATGAAGTCGATCCTCACAAAAGGGTTGTGTTAGATGAATGGAACCAGAGCAACTTCCTTTGCAAGAATTACATCCTGAATGGGCTTGACAATGCGTTATACAATGTATATTGTCAAGTCAAAACTGCAAAGGAATTATGAGAGATTCTTGAAAATAAATATAAAACGGAGGATGCTGGTCTTACAAAATTCAATGTGGCATGTTTTCTAGACATCAAAATTGTGGAATCCAAATCTGTAGTGAGTCAAGTGCAGAAATTACAAGTACTACTACACGAGATCCATGTGGAGGAGATGAGTCTAAGCGAGCATTTCAAGTTGCTGCATTAATTGAAAAACTCCCTTCTGTGGAAGGATTTCAAAAACTATTTAAAGCACAAGAGGAAGGAAATGAAACTCAAAAATTTGATCACTAGACTGAGAATTGAGGAAGATAACCGAGATAATGAGAGCAAAACCAACAAGATGGCTGCAAAAGTTACATTGTGGAGTCACGTAACAAATGGAAGAAGAGAAAATTTATGAGTGAACAACACCCTCCAAAGAATCAGACGAAATTCAAGGTAAAATATTACAACTACGGAAAGCCAAACCATATGTCAAAGGACTGTAGACGCCCAAAGAAGGGTAAGGAACCAGCGAATATGGTTCAAGCAAGGTCAGTACCTTTTGATTTATCTTAACTTGACTTAACTGCAATGGTATTCAAGATGAATTTTGTGGACAACCCAAATGAATGGTGGGTTGATACGGGTGCTACTCGCCACATATGCTCTGACAAATGTTCTCCACGTATACTAAAATATCTGGGAGAAAGCTGTTCATGGGAAACTCTGTTACGTCAGACATTGTGGGACCAGAAAGGTGGTGTTAAAGATGACATCAGGCATGGAAGTGACACTTGTGGATGTGCTTCATGTTCCTAAAATAAGAAAGAATTTTGTTTCAGGATCGTCTTAGGTCAAACATGGGTTTAGGATTGTATTTGAGTCTAATAAGTTTGTATTGATAAAAAATGGTCATTTTGTTGGAAAATGATATCTCGATGAGAGCCTTTTTCAATTTGAAAGTAATTGCGGTTCAACACAACATTAATGTTCCTAAAATAAGAAAGAATTTTGTTTCAGGATCGTCTTTGGTCAAACATGGGTTTAGGCTTGTATTTGAGTCTAATAAGTTTGTATTGATAAAAAATGGTCATTTTGTTGGAAAATGATATCTCGATGAGAGCCTATTCAATTTGAAAGTAATTGTGGTTCAACACAACATTGATGGCAATAAAATTAAAGATTCTGAGTGCCTTTTCATTTTGAAATTAATTGCAGTTCAACACAACATTGATGGCAATAAAATTAAAGATTCTTTTTATTTGCTTGAGTGTTCTAATTTATGGCACGTTCGGCTAGGACATGTAAATTTTAATACTCTGCGATGTTTAGTGAATTTGGATTTATTGCCTAAGTATAACATTGATCCAACACATAAATGTGAATTATGTGTTGAAGCGAAAATGACCAAATCGCACCTTTCCATTCTATTAAAAGATGTCCAACTCCTCTAGAATTAATTCACACCGATAATGGTGACTTAGAATTTTGCAAACTAGAAGAGGTAAGAAGTTCTCCATCACGTTCTTTGACGATTTTACAAGGTACTGTTATATATATATATATATTGAGGGAAAAATGAAGCGCTTGATGCATTCAAAACCTATAAAACTGAAGTTTAAAATCAACTTGGTAAGTGAATAAAAGGTATTCACAGTGATAGAGGAAGAGAATATGAAGCTCCATCTAATTAGTATTTTTCATCCTTGGGCATTATACATCAAACTAATGCTCCATATTCACCACAATCTAATGGGATTGACAAAAGGAAGAATCGAACTTTGAAAAAAATGATGAACATCATGTTGATAAGTTCGGGCTTGCCCTAAAACTTGTGGGGGCAAGCAATATTATCGGCTAATCACATACTTAACAAGATTCCCCAAAAAAAAAATTCAAAATCGCCATATGAATTGTGGAAATGTCACAAACCTCCTTACAAATACCTGAAAGTATGGGGGTGCTTGGCCTAGGTTGTTAAAAAAAAGCTGAAATAAGTGAGAATATGACCAAAGACGGTCGTCTGCATATTCATTGGGTATACACATAATAGTAGTGCCGATAGATTTTGTAGTGACCCGTTCCGAAAACACCTACTAACAGATATTTAAGCATGCAATCAACTTAAACAACAATAATCAGATATAACTTCGGAAGACTTAAATCAATACTAACCCGACAATATACAACCGGTAAGTAACTAGAACCAAAATAATAATATATAACTCAATCGAATACCAAAACACAGGAAGATCAATCCTAACTAACTCTACTGTCATCAAATGAGACCAAAACCCCTGGTCGCCAACTACATCCTGATCCAAAGTCTGGGCAACCAGCAACTCCCCCGCCAAATGGGGTGTCCAAAGAAAAATACACTGACGTGAGCGATAACAATGCTCAGCTCGAAGGTATGAGTACATACATGCTATGAATGATAATGAAAATGAACGTGAAACAACCCTAACCTCTCATAAATATATAAATAATAAATAACTAAACCAATGCGAGATTTTTCAAAAAATTTCGGCATGACTTTTTTAAAACATTAACAAACCACATGTCTCAACCAGCATACTAACAGATTGAACTAAACAACAAGACATGGAAAATAAACTCTCTAAACTTACACTAGACAGGTCAATAGTACCCCATAATACTATTCACGGACATAATTATCACTACATAAGCAAACAGTAAAAGAATATCTAAAATACAGAAATAAAGCATAAACATCCTCTGCTAAAAATTTTGAATCACACACAACTACAATATGATTAATTTTTCAATAACTAAAACATAAACTAGAAATTCTTAAAGTTACACCAATCGAATAAACAAAGTAAAGGACATTGCAACTAAACATTTAAAAGAACAACTGCGGAATACCAGCATAGATCGGAGGGATGTGTTGTGCCCGCATCGCAGTCCAGTCGAGAGTCATGCCCTTCGATCTCAACGAAAGTCTAACCTGCACCAAGAAAAGTCGTGAGCCTAAAGGATCAACAAGTATAAACTATGTAGTAGCGAAGGTTTAAAAATACTTGCACGATACTTAAAATTCTAGTACTTATAATACCTTAAAACTTACTCGGAAAAGAGTCATAAGATAAAAGAAATAAAACTTGGAACTATAAAAGAAAGTCGCATGCAATGAACTCACGCCTTTAAACAAAACTCACGTTTGATGCTTCAACTCAATTCATGCCTTTAAACATAACTTTCATAAGTTTAACTTTAAACTCAAACTCACGCTTCACTTTAATTGAAACTCACACTTGAAACTTTAACTTTACTCACGCCTTCAAACATAAACTTTATTAAACTTTAACTTTGAACTTTCCTCTATGAATTTAGATCCTCGATTGTGACCCTCTGATTTGATCGATCCATGACTACAGTACTATGCCGGCAAGGACGCCGAGATTTCTCCTGACGCCACATTTCCCCTTTCCTCTGGATTGGTAGGGGAGCCGAGATGTTTTTCTGCCGCACACTACACGTCTGATTTGGTAGGGAGCTGAGATGTCTCACAACTGCACACTACACGTCTGTTTGACAAGTGAGTCGAGGCATCCCCCGACTGATATTCCACGTCTTGTCACAACCAACTCACGTAATTCAAAAATTTTAATTTACTCGTATTCAAACTTTTTCTTTACTCGCATCAACACAAACCTTCACTTAAATCGAAAACGCAAAGGAACATCTAACATGCTTAAAACTTTACTCAACTCAAAAGATGAGAGCACCCATCTCGAATATACAACTTTAGGGGATGAAAACCCAGCTTTAAAACAAGAAAGAATGATGATTAAGTGGCTGGCCCTAGGGTAAACTACCCAACCAAGCCTCCTTTTTTCCTCAAACACTACTTACCATGAGCTGTCCAACCAAAAAACCCATGACTCAACCTTACCTTAACCAAATTGACTCCCGCTTGAACCGACACTCTCTACATACTTTAAACTAACCCAAGAACCAGGTTACAGCCTCCAAAACAACCCGAGCAACCCGAAGAAAATGGATTTCTGGGAAGCCCCTAAACCTTCCCGAAATCTGCACCAACCACCTTAACTTAAATCGCCCTTAACTCGACCATAACTAACCCGAATCGCTCCCAATTTAAACCAACACGACCACAACATCCTAAAATTGACCTAGGACCAGACCAAACCCAGCCATAGTTTCCCGAACCGTTCAGTTTAATCTAACACGCCAATAGCTCTACACATTGTTCCGAAATTCTGCACGAATTCAGCTTATCATCTACCCCTCCTATCAAACCTTTCCTTTCATCTTGTCTCATCCAACACAGCACCATGGGAACACATTTGGCACGTCTCCAGCCCCCGAGCCAGCCTAGGCCAATGGATCTCCTTTCCATCCTAACTCAAACCAACAATTCAAGTCCAACATCCTACGTACCATCCATCCTTGTGAACAGCCCTCAAAGACACCTTACCCACCATCCATACACCATTAAAACACACCCAAAAACAATTCAAACTCATATCTAGGGCAGCGCATATACCATCATTACAAAAATTTTGAAATTTTCAATAAAATTGCCACAAAATGGCCTCAAGCTTTTGAACCCAAGCTCAACAAATGATAATCAATACTAGGCTCAATATATAACTCAATATCAACACATTACCTCAAGAGCGTTTCGAATTTACACAAAAATATTGCATAAAACCTACTGAAATTTGATGAAAATCTCTAAACCTCCATTCAAAAATTCACAAAACACCAAATGCTTAAAGTAAACAATGCACACAACATAATATCTTCACTTGGTGGCCAAGGGATGATTTATACTTGCCTTTACCCTTCGAAATCCAAGAAAAATATAGATGGAAAGGGTCTGGAAATCTCAAAATACAGCAGCCAATTCTTCCTTAGGTCGAGCTCCGGCCGATGGAGGGTGTGGGTGGCGGCGGCGGCCGCAAGGGTGGAGGAGGGAAGAGATTGCCGTGAGTGAGGGGGAGAGAAAGAGGATGGGGCGGCTCCTTGAGGTGAAAAGGGGCTAGGGTTTGAGTCTTTTTATTTAATTGTGTAGGGATATATTAGTGTATATATATGTGTGTATGTATGTATAAGTATGTGTGTGTATGGATTTTGAAAGTATTACTCACACCACTATTAAAAGCGCTACTTAAAGTTTTAAAACTTTAACACTATTCACACTTAGTCTCTCAAAATCTCTTTGTTTGAAAATTCAAGAATTGAAGGAAATAATTAAATTTCACTTGTCGGGTTTTAAAATGCTAACTTTTTGTGAAAATTCTAAAATAAACTCAAAAATGCCTTAAAAATGATTTTGATCACCCGAAAAATCTTTAAAATAAAAGCTTGATTTATTCTCCTCAATTTCTCAAAAATCTCATATCTTGCAAATCTAAGGGTTTTATCGCCAAAATCCATCATCACCTCATGCTGGAACCGAAAGTCACTGAATTCAAGCATCTCAAGAATAATTAACTTAAATATTTGAGTAACATAAACTTCAAAGGATTAAAGCAATTAAATCTTAGAAATTATAATTATAAATATTAAAACAAAATTTAGGCACGTAATCCAAATTATGGAATGCTCGACGTTACAATCCCTCAGAACTCAAGAATTCTTTTAAAACCAATACTTAAATATTTTGATGTCACAGTTATAAGTAAAATATTTAAATAATAAATAGAGCGATTAAAATAATTTAAATAAACTAGATGAACGTTTAAAAGTCATTTAAATAAATACTCAAGCGGAATAAAAACCTTTAAATCCAATTGGACAATTAAAACATTTAAATAAATAATCTAGATATTTAAAATAATTTAAATAACTAACCGCTAAACTTAAGTTATTTTAAATAAATAAGTTGGATAATTAAAATCATTTAAATAAGCAAGCTTATACCTTTAAAATCTTTAAAATGATTAAGTTGCACAATAAAATAATTTAAATAAATAAACTTAAACAATTAAAAGCATTAATTAAATAGTTAGTACAATAAAATCATTTGAATAAATAATTAATATTTAATAACACATATTCAAATAAAGAATTTAAATCGATTAATATTAAAAATAATAATCATAATATTTATTTAATTTAATGCATGCGATTTAGTAGATTAGATTTTAGGTGCTACAATTCCTTTCCCCCTTAAATGGAACTTGGTCCTCGAAATTTAAACTTAGTAACTAGGTCTGGATATATACAACTAGGTGAACACTAGTTTTTCTAACTTTGCACCCACATGAGTTGACCCAAATCAGCTTTCATTGCGCATTCTGATGCTTACTGATATCTATATCATCAAGGATCTGACTAATTCTTACTGCAACATATATTCACGATTCTAATTTTTCCCAAGTGATGGTATCCTAAGGTAAGCTTCAAATCACTGTTCCAATGTGACTTTAAGAATTTTTAATTCGCTACCTAAACTCCTAAAATATCAGATATTTTCCTTATTTCAATATCTTTAAGTCTGGTCACAACTTCATGCAATAAGGGTCTGTATAACCAATAAAGAATTTATGTCGATCTTAATCATAAATTAAAAGCTTTCTAACAAATAGACTACGCTTAATGTCCATTTACCGATTAAGCTAAACACATATAATATAGAACTCGAGCTCTTGAGAAGTCAAAATACTTGGCAATCAAACATCTAACTTTTCTAACTAGGGTAGCCAAGGGAATTATACAATTCTACCTCATCAGCCCTCAAGATATGATATGGATGTGGCCCATACTTTCACAACCTAGACACACAAAACACATCATGTATCGCAAACAAACTCTGCTGCATGCCCAAACGACAAACCAAATTACCAAACTCCTCAACAATCGCGTATGGTCCGAAAAAATGAGTTAATTTCTCTTTATACCCAAATCAATAATATTACAGAACGATGATACCTTCAAGAACAACATAACAACCAATTTAAAATTGTTGGGGATCGATATAGTGTGTAGAGGGGGGGGGGTGAATACACAATAATGATAGTCTTTAAAATCTAATGCAATATGGTTGAGTAAATGTTAGTTCACTCGACCGGTTTTCTTTTAGCCTGCTAGAGATATAAGAGCAACTAAGATTAGTGCGGAAATATCTCTCAATATACTAGATGATATCAATGGAATGATGCAATGCAATAACGTAAGTAGACACAGATATGTTTCTTGGATGTTCGGAGCTCAATCTCCTACGTCACCCCTTCTTCATCCTCGGAAGGATTCACTAGAAGACTTTGGTTATTACGACATCTTGCAATATACCCGATCCAAGTTAGGACTTATCCAATGCCTAATATGGAACTCCTAGATTCACAGTGATAAAATTTAAAGCTCTTATCAAACTTTTCTTCAGATGGTGATGATGATTGTCTTAGTCTCTCGAGGACTTAAGACTTCTCAAATCCTTGTATCAGGTAGCGTGCTTCAAATGATATTTGGATTTGAGCAACCCTTGAAAAGATCTCTTCGAAGATCGGATAAGGCTGTTTAAGCTAAAGGTTTTCTCTTTGAGCGGTCGAGTATTCAAGATAGGTTCGAGAGCTCAGATAGACAGATTCTCAATAAGCGTTGTTGAGTCGTTTCTTCTGTCTAGAGAGGCATTGATATATATAGTCTTTTTCTTCAACGTCTTTCTTATTTGTCCAACGGTAGGATTTCCCTACTGATAAAGCTTTCTGAATATTTCGTACTGGGAGCGCCTTTAATTGTCTATTCAATGTGTCGCTCACATTAAATGCTATTTAAGGTTTTCTCACTTTATCAGATGAATCCTTAAATGATTCGTCCTTTGCTTTTCAGTTGTCTTGTCACTTTTCAAAATGTCTTTGTTCCGTTTGACATACAACTGTTTTGCATTATTCGTTGGTTGACAAGCTTTAGCTGACGTCGGTAGATGTGTTGTAAGGCCCGAAAATATTAAATTATTAATTATGGAATTTGAGAATTAAATTCTATAATTTGGGCAAATATTGATTTGAGAAGTTATGGGAATTATAGATTTAACTTTCGAGCCGAAAATATTTAATTTGAGAATTTACGGATTTTGAGAATTAAATTCCGGGAATTCTTAAATTAAAAGAATAAATATTCGATTTGAATATTTATGGAATTTAAGATTAAATTCCAAGTTTCGAGAATGAATATGATTTAATTCGGAAGTGAAACCTGATCAGGGACTGATTTGAAAATATCAAAGTGGCAAGGGCTAAAGCGCAAAAGGCCGGGATTATTTAATTTAATCCGAATTTATTTAATTTTAATCCGAGTATATTTAATTTGGGAATAATTAGAGTTATGATTTAAATTCTTATATTCTTAAATTATTTAGGATTGAAATTGAATTAAAAAGAGGGCCGATGACTGAATTGCAATTAATGAAGACTTGAGGGGTTAAATTGTAAATATGCAATACATATCCCATTTTATTTGGATTAATCAGCATGAATACGTGTCAAAGTCATTTCAATTCAGATTTCTTCAGAATTTTCAGAAGTCAAGCCCCGAACCTTTCTTTTCTTTCTGGATTGCAGTTTTCAAAACCCCGTAACTTTTGTTCCGATCGTCCGATTTCAATTCCGAAAAGTGTTCTGGAATCATCGCGACAAGGGCTTCGATCTTGTGTAAGTATTTTGATGTTTCTCATAGGTTTCGAAATCAGTATGTGGCCAGAGATCAGATTCTTATGGTTGATTGTGTTCTTGACATGTTATTGCTTACATATATTCGAACCAGATCGAAGATTGATTATGTTATAAAGTTATTATGATTTCCAGAATGCTTATTGAGAGTTATAGCAACTGTTTGTGTTGGATATGCTGGTTTATGAGGTTATAGTGATGATATATCACACGTTCATAAAGTTAAAGAAGTTAGCTTTGAATTCGATATTTCGTCGGTTACCCATTTTTAATCGATACGCCGTCGATTAATGATTTGAAGCCATTTTGATAGCCTATGACTGAGAAGAGATGTTCTTTTAGATGTTATCGATGATATAACAATTTTATTTCTCAGTTTCAGACTAGTTTGAAGGCTAACGACTCAAGACTCCGAATTCGAACCGAAGAAGAAGAAGTGAGGTTTGAAATGATGTTGATTGAAGATATATTGATGATTTTGACTCGATTCTGAAATGATAAGATTGAAATAAGTTTGATATGAATGTTTTGATGTTATGTTTCAGATGTGAAGCGTTCAAAACCGAGGACATACGAAGGTATAAGACAACATCGAGAGTTAGAAACTTGTTACTCAAGGATGATACTTCTTGAGTTGTTCCGAACTAATCACATACTTGTTATTGTTGTTTATATTTTTTTGATGTTGTCGATCCATTTCAAGTAGTGGATATTTATTGCTTATGATATGATATGATATGATATTGAATTGATTCTAATGCCAAGGTCAGATGGACCTTATTTTTGAGTTTGATGAGACGACGATAGATGGATATCCATGTCAAGATCGGATACGAATCTTGATGGCAACGATGAGATATGAATCAATTCGAAATCGAGATATGTGTTATTTACTCTATTGTTGAGTCGATTATGAATAGAGTCGATATGATTTATTTAATGCATTTATATGTTGATTATACTGGGAATTATATTCTCACCGGAGTTTATCCGGCTGTTGTTTTGTTTTGTATGTGTGCATCACAACAGATGGGGCAAAAGCTAGCCAGAGAGAACATGGGTAGCTCGCGAGAGAGAGACATAGCACGTGGTGACTTGGGTTTAAGATTAGCGAAATAACATGTGGTATAGATCTTATCAAACATGTTTAGAATGCCATAGTCTTGTATATGCTTTGAGTTAGCAAGTATTGGTTATATTTGAGATGTTTCATGTATTGAGATGTTTAGATCAATGATTTAATACTTGTACTTGTTTAGAGTACGTTAGACTTGAATATATCTGATGTTGTATATAGCTCAATGATTGAATAGCATGCTTAGAATTGATGCATGAATGATTGTATATGCTTTGGTTCAGTTTAAGACTCGAATAGCTTGTAGTTTCATGCTTTTTGAGCTATTCGTGTGATGTAATAAATGCATGATTTGATGTTAAGAACTTAGTATATGAATGTATACATGTTTTCAAATTGTATAACATGCTTGAAATTGGTATTTGATGAAGAATCATGCATTGTTTCTAAGATTTGACAGCAAAATGAAAATGCAGAATTTTCTGGACAAGGAGTGCGCTCGATCGGGTGAGTACGTGCGCTCGAGCGCGGCCCAAGAATTTCAAAACAGGGAATTTGATTTTGGAGCTTGCTCGATTGCATGAGTACGTGCGATCGAGCGCGGCCAAAAATGATGCAGATCCGAGGATTGAGGATTTGAGCTCGCTCGATCGGACGAGTTCATCCGATCGAGCGAGGTTCTTGTTTTTTAAAAAAAGAAAAAAAAATTAGCTCTTGGATTTATTATTCATTTATTATTTGATTAATAGTTTTATTAATCATTAATTGCCCTAAGACGAGATTAGCAACCCGAGTCCTCACAACAGGTGGTATCAGAGCATAAGTTTCTCGGACTGAGATAGAAGTTGAGCGGGGTAGATTGAGTCGCATGCATATTTATTATTGCATGATTATGCATTACTTGATTTTATGATTTTATGAATTTCATGTGAGCAGGATCTACTATTGAAATTCAACTGCCTGATGATTTAATGATTTGTAATTGCTCAATTTCTTACTGATTTTGTTATTATTTCCCGGGTGATGTAAGCACCCAGAATTGAATAGAACAGTGTTCTTTGGGTGATGTAAGCACCCCAGACTGAATAGAATTGTATGGCTAGACTGAACAGAACTGTATTGCTCAACTGAATGAAATATCTCTGATTGAACAGAACAGTATCTCAGATAATTAGTGCATGCTACACTTATATCACTATCAGTGGTAATATGAAAGAGAAGTCAAAAATATCATCCATTAACCAGAAAAGGTATAGTAGATGTTATTGCAGGTAGAAGTTGGTTTGGAGAACTTGATCAGTTATTTACATCTTGGAAAGATACAGATGGATTGTGTATCAACTTCAAAACCTAGCAACCAGCGGATGAATTGTGACGAAGAAATTCTGATACAGCATAGATAGAAATGATGAAAAAAAGAAGATTATGCTAGAAAATAGGAGATACTCGTTTGAAGGTAAGCTTACTAAGATTAATTGAATTTTGAATGATGAAAACTCAAGATTGAGTTGTCTATTCATGGCTTGAATCTTAAGATTTTGTTTGAGCAAATGTTGAGGATTGAAACATTTTGCGAAGAAAGTGCCAATAGAACTGAAACTGAGTGATGAGGCAGAATGAATAAAAATTGTAGACATGTTATAGTATGTGAGACAATCACAACTTTGCTACAATTTTCATGATAGAGCAGATACGAGATAAAAGATATGGAAGTAGTTCTTTCACTCTAGCAGATCGAGACAGATTGGTCTGGGTTTGAATGCAGACTATGCTACTGATTATTACCCCCATTGTGGGAGGAGATATCCTAACAATCGGTGTAGAGAAGTCTAGAGGAAAGTAGAATGAAGAACAGTTCCAGAAATATACAGAGGATCAGAATAAAAGTGCACCTAGAAATGAGATTGCAGGTAACAGATCTATTTTGTTTTAACTTGTTTATGCTATGGGTGCAAGAGAATTGGTAACTTAAACTGAGGAATGGAACTACTGTTTTGATGAAATGAAACTGAACATGATTTTTTTCGTATTTGAGATATCTGTGTATCTTGCATGATAGATGATAATGCTGTTGGATAACGTGTTCAGATCAATTAAGAATTGATACCCGGTGCAGCAAAAGTTTAAAAAAAATTTATTTTTCTATATGGAACGATTCCATATCACGGGTATCAAAACTTTACGATTAAATTATGCAAGTAAAATAATAATAATCACAATTAATAATATTTTACCTCTTCAAGCAACGGCTTGATTATGGACACCAACAGAATTTAATCTGCTCTTCTTGTATATCCCGGGAACCGATGGCTTCACGATCAATCTCCGAAATAAGGTCCACGAACAGAAAACAGAAACCCTCTGATTGATTGCACTAAAAATCAATCAGATGTTTATCGATGAGAATAAATAGATTTGATCTGTTAATTCAGAATGTAATTTTTCGCAAAAATCACAAACCGAATTTTCTCAAAAAGGAGCAGAGGATTTTCGAAAATCCCCTTGAATTATTTTATGTGAATTTTGAAAATTGCTAGAACTAATTGTGTCAATTTTCGAACACTACACATATATTTATAGATAATTTTTAGACTAGATTAAGTTATAATTGTATTAGGACTCTAACTCCTTAGGGCCCACAATCCATAACTTAAGCCCAACAAGCCAAGCCCGTTGTTATAGAAATTAATATAAAATTCATCATGACTCCGATTGATAAACCGATTTCACCAATGTGCACAGAAACCATTTCTGCACCTTTTAAAGTCAAGATAATTTTTCTGAATCCGAATTCAGTGATTTCCAAAAATGTCCATCCCTATGTCATTTTAGGAAATTCCACTCCCTTTTAGTTACGAAGTCCAACTTCTATTTCATTAAATTTAACTCTTTAAATTTAACTATCTCAACGGGGTTTAGTAATCCATTACTTGTGTGACCCTCAATGGTTCAGGGATACAGCTAGCCGTGGGCTCACAACTCCTTGTGACTCGGAACAACAATTTCCGACTTGCCCAATGAATCATGGTAAGAGCTTCTAGCAAGATCGCCTCATTATTCCCTAGGTATCACTGATAGTGCCTGCAAGAACCAGTAGATTTTGGTTAGCGTACAGTACGGTCCCTTCATCCATATATCCCGATCGAATCAACAACCATTGGTGCATCGAGAGTCGTTCGAGATTCGATAACTATGCATTACATCTTGGAGATCAAATAGTGACATTGCATGTGTTACTAGGAAAACCGAGTAACCTAAAACACATCATGTACTCTGGCCAGAGATTCGTCACACTAATATCTCCTCAGATCGCATAGGATATCCACACTCGCAAGTATGTGGTGAATTCTTGACAACAAAGCATCGACTCCTATATGTGTCGTAACTGTACCCAATCCCGACACCTGATGACCCCAATAGAGTCGGTAAACGAGTCAAAGTACAGTACTAGCATATAGAGTCTCAATGATGTTTCAATTAGTAAGGACTAATGGTGTACAACCAAAACCGCGGACTTTATCCACTCGATAAGTGATAACCACTTGGAAAGTCCGAATAGGGTATTTTGATAATTCATCATATGAATATCCATTTGCATGCTTTGAACATCTCCATGTCCATTACCAATGAAACGTGGTACTTGGCATCACAAATGCTAGTCTCAATCTCGAGCGATCCTTATCCTTATTAGCGGATGACTCAATTGACTAGGAACTGTTTAGAATATACAGTGACTATAAGATGTGTTTCATAATAGTGATCTCTCTTTATTCACTATCTCATCTTACTTACACTATAGTATATTCAAGGTCTTTATCAAAACATCAATAGTATATCACAATATAAAAATATGAAGAAAGACAAAGAAAATGCCATTAAAGAATGTAAATTATATTAAACAAAGATTGTTTATACATAGAGTCACAAAAGCCCTTAGCCACAAGTTGGCTAACCGGGCACCCACTCTTACAATCTCCCACTTTCCCTAAAGCCAACTAGTCACACTACGCAATCTGATTACTTCGCGATGTTTGTCAAAAAATGGTCCTGGCAAGGGCTTAGTAAGTGGATCAGCGATATTGTCTGTAGAGGCCACTCTCTCGATAGTGATGTCTCCTCTTTCCAAAATCTCCCGGATGATGTGGTATTTCCTCAGTACGTGTTTGGATCTTTGATGAGACCTTGGTTCCTTTACCTGAGCAATGGCACCAGTGTTGTCGCAGTATACCGGAACTGGACCAACAGCTTCAGGAATTACGCCCAACTCTTGGACAAAATTCCTCATCCAAACGGCCTATTTAGCAGCAGCTGATGCTGCAATGTATTCTGCCTCAGTGGTGGAATCCGCTGTGGTGTCTTGCTTGGAACTCTTCCAAGAGACAGCACCGCCATTGAGCATGAATACAAATCCAGAGGTTGACTTCGAGTCATCCACGTCGCTTTGGAAGCTAGAGTCGGTATAGCCTTCCAATTTCAATTCTCTTCCTCCATAAACCATGAATATATTCTTAGTCCTTCTCAAGTACTTAAGAATATCCTTCACGGCTTTCCAATGCATTTGACCGGGGTTGGCCTGATAACTGCTCGTGACACTCAGAGCAAAGGCTATATCCGGTCTGGTAGATATCATCCCATACATAATACTACCTATGGCTGACGCATATGGTATGTGTGTCATTTTATCTATCTCTTCATCAGTCTTGGGACACATAGACTTGGATAGAGAAACTCCATGACACATAGGTTGATGTCCTCTCTTGGACTCATCCATAGAAAACCTTTTCAATATGGTGTCGATGTAGGTTGCTTGAGTGAGTCCTATCATTCTCTTAGATCTATCTATATAGATCTGTATCCCTAGAATATAGGAGGCCTCACCCAAATCCTTCATCGAGAATCTACCTGATAACCATATCTTTGTTGACTGCAACATCCCTACGTCATTCCCAATGAGTAGGATGTCATCAACATAAAGCACTAAGAATGTCACCGCATCCTTAACTACTTTCTTGTAAACGCACGGTTCCTCCGGGTTTTTGATGAAACCAAAGTCTTTTATTGTTTCATCAAATTTCTGGTTCCAACTTCTTGATGCTTATTTGAGACCATAAATTGATCTTTGAAGCTTGCATACCTTATGCTCGCTTCCCATGGATGTGAATCCCTCGGGCTGCATCATATAGATTTCTTCCTTAATGTTTCCATTAAGAAATGCAGTCTTCACATCCATTTTCCATATCTCATAGTCATACCATGCTGCTATGGCAATAAGGATTCTTATGGACTTGAACATTGCGACTGGTGAAAAGGTTTTATCATAGTCAACTCCTTGTCTTTGAGTTTATTTGCTACCAATCATGCCTTATAGGTAAGTACCTTACCATCAGGCCCAAGTTTTCTCTTGTAGATCCATTTACACCATATTGGAACAATTCCATTGGGAGGATCTACTAAAGACCAAACTTGGTTTGTATGCATCGAGTCTATTTCCGACTGCATAGCTTCAAGCCATAAATTAGAATCCGCATCAGAAATTGCTTCCTTGAAGTTTCTTGGATCACAACCAATGTTGGGTTCACTTTGATCCCCTTCAAGAAGAAGACCATATCGAATAGGAGGTCTAGAAGTCCTCTCGGATCTCCTAGATATAGGCATGTCCGTTGAAGGTTCTTGAGGTGTGTTGTCGTTATTTTGTATCTCGGGTTCTTCTCAAATTTCTTCGAGTTCCATCATCTTGCCTTTCTTATCTAATAAGAACTCCTTCTCCATGAAGGTGGCATTCCTCGAAACAAACACTTTTGTCTCATAAGGATGATAGAAATAATATCCGATTGAATTCTTCGGATATCCTACAAAATAACATAAGGTGGATCGACTATCCAACTTATCTCCCACTGTCTGCTTCACGTAAGCAGGACATCCCCAAATCCTTAAATACGAATACTTAGGAGCTTTGCCATTCCATAACTCGTATGGAGTTTTATCTACTGCTTTAGTGTGGACATTTTTCAACAACAATACCGCCGTTTCAAGTGCATAGCCCCAAAACTAAGGTGGGAGCTCAGTGAATCTCATCATAGATCAAACCATGTCCAACAAAGTTCTATTGCGACGCTCCAAGACACCATTCAGCTGAGGTGTCATAGGAGGATTCCACTGAGAGAGAATCTCATTCTCTTTTAGATAGTTCAAAAACTTGGTACTTATGTATTCTCCACCTCGATCCGATCGAAGTGCTTTAATACTTCAACCTTGTTTGTTTTCTACTTCAGCCTTGAATTCTTTGAACTTTTCAAATGATTCAGACTTATATTTCATTAAATATAAATATCCATACCTCGAATAATCATCAGTAAAGGTAATGAAGTAGGTGTGACCAAATTTAGTACTGATACTAAATGGTCCGCAAACATCTGTATGGATCAAATCCAACAGATTTTGACTACGCTCAGGCTTCCCTTTGAAAAGAGATTTAGTCATTTTTCCTTTTAGGCAGGACTCACAAGTAGGTAGAGAGTTAATATCAGACATATCAAACATGCCCTCTCCCACTAGCTTGTTCATCCTCCTTGAGAAAATATGACCTAGCCTAGCATGCCAAAGGTTTGCCGGATTTTGACTATCGATTTTCCTTTTGTTTGTTGTTATCGGTTTATCAACATAATCAACTGGAACGTCTTTTAATTTTAAGTTATATAGATCGTTTTTAAATTGTCCATTTCAAATCAAACATTCATTCTTGTAAATATTGCAAATCCCATTCGCAAATTTTCAAGAAATATCTTCTCTATCAAGAATAGAAAAAGAAATAATGTTATAATGAAATCTTGGTACAAATAAAAACATCTCTCTCAAAATATAGCTTAAAATTGTTTTTGCAAAATTAAACAAATGTTTCCCATAGCTTTTGGATTCAACTCTATAACCATTCCCGAGCCTTAACTGGGTCTCACCCATCCTAAGCTTACGACTTCTTGTCATCATCTGCAACTCATTGCAAATGTGAGATCTACATCTGGTATCCAATACCCAAGAAATAGTATTAAGTGAAACATTTATAAAATATATCCTTTGTAGTTCGTAACTACTCGATATACATTCTTTGCAGTTGCGCTTCTAGTAACCGGATTTCTTGCAGTGATGGCAAACTTGTTTAGACTTGTCCAATTTTGCATGTAACATTTGGCCTTGAGATCATGGTCCAACCATTTCTCTAGTTCGGCCAACCTTTCGGCAGTTACATCAGCCGGGGCTGTTTTCAGAGAAGCCTTTTCTAACACTTAGAAAATCTTTTTCCGAACTCTGGACAATCTTAACTTATTGAACCATTCCGTATAGTTGCGCAGAAAGTTTGTTTTGTTCGAGAATTGAAACATGTGGATTACGAAGATTCATCATAATGATATACTGAGATGAAACAGACAATAATCGATGATTGTTTAATTAATTTACTAAGACATAAAATATGGCGAATTTTAATTTTATGAATTACACTCCCACTATTTTAACGATTTTACTACCCTCTAGTGAAAACGGGAAACTCATTTCCTTAGTGGGAACATGGAGTCCAATTGACAAATCATAGTCCCGAATAATATCAGCCAACCATAATTTTCAAAAGGTAGAGCCCAATTACTTCCAAAGTAACCCCCATGTTTTTACCTCATGTCCAATAAGGGCCTAATAATATGATGCCGTTTATTGTGACATGTCAAGATAACCCATCAATATTAAGTTGCGATGGACGGTCGCCATGTGGATCCCCCAATAATATGAGACAATCCCATGGGAGTTCCACCCAACTTAAAACATGTGTCGATCCAATGTACAGCTTTCCGACGAACGGGCCCCCCCCAATAATATGAGCCGGACCGTGCCCGCGGGTAGCATCTCATACATTGATCGTTGATGGAAGGTAGGAACATTTAAACAATATTTAAATTCTCTTTTGTTTATCTTGATATCAATTTTAAATCATATTTAAAATGAGGAATTTTTAATTTTGAAAAATTTGTCTCATCAATCAACATTTGTATGCTTGCGGGATTCATGCAATTTAGTTCTAAACATGCATACAACAATAATATCATATATTATATTAAGGATGATCGACTCCAATACTAATCGACCTGTGGTTGCCAATCACGAGTCTAAGTCCAATCCTAGGTGATATGCAAGTATGCAATGAAATCCTATTACATTGAGCTTCCAATTTACATTTCTTCGGTCTTTATTGTCTGCTGGGCCCACCTTTGTCTTCAAATCTTTATCTCCCACTAAGTCTAATAAATTTACAATAAATTTCGATGACAAGTAGGGGATACATATTTAAGGGTGGGAACGGGCCATAAACCAGGCCCACTTTTTATTACAAATGACAATTCAAATTGGGTCATAAACCAAGCCCATTAATAAAACCCAACAACAATAAAACCAAATGTAAATAACCTAATATACACCTACAAACTTGGTCATGGAAATCGATCATCCTTTTATCCAATAATTAATTTAATAATTAATAATTGGATAACATGCAATGGCATCATATTTAAAAAGATAAAATCAAATTTTATCTTATCCTTTCATAAGATCATATCTTATCATCATATTTAAAAAGATAAAATCTAATTTTATCTTATCCTTTCATAAGATCATATCTTATCATCAATTGTACCAAAATAATTAATTTTATAAAATCTAATTTAACGGATAGAGTTTTTAAATTTTAAAAAAATTCAAATTTATCCAAAAATCAATTTTAAAATTTTCGGACTCGAACAATTCGATCTGATGCCTCGTGAACCAATCAAAAACAATTTTCGATCGGACCAAAAACTAAAATTTCAAAATATTAAAATTTTAATTAAAAATCAATTTTAATTTTTCCCGGGCTACCCGGGACAATCCCGCAGCCCGCGCCCAAAAAAGGGGCCCGGGCAGGGCAGCCCGTCGCTGCCCCTTGGGCAACGATCAAATCGCTGCCCATGGGCAGCACCGTGTGTTGCCCTGGGCAGCGATGGGCTCGCTTCCCTTGGGCAGCGCCCAGCGCTGCCTTGGGCAGCGAAGATCGCAGCCCTTGGGCAACGACGTTCGCTGCCTCGGGCAGCGACAATCGCTACCCGATGTGCCCATTAAATTTTAATTTAAAATTTTTGTTTTTTTTTCAAAAACCCGAGGCCAAAAATTTTGTACAATCGATTAATTTAATCGTTTGATCTGAGCAACCAGGCTTTGATACCATTGTTGGATAACTCATATCAATTAAGAATTGATACCCGATGCAGCAAAAGTTTAAAAAAAAATTATTTTTCTATATGGAACGATTTCATATCACGGGTATCAAAACTTTACGATTAAATTATGCAAGTAAAATAATAATAATCACAATTAATAATATTTTACCTCTTCAAGCAACGGCTTGATTATGGACACCAACAGAATTTAATCTGCTCTTCTTGTATATCCCGGGAACCGATGGCTTCACGATCAATCTCCAGAATAAGGTTCACGAACAGAAAACAGAAACCCTCTGATTGATTGCACTAGAAATCAATCAGATGTTTGTCGATGAGAATAAAGAGATTTGATCTGTTAATTCAGAATGTAATTTTTCGCAAAAATCACAAACCGAATTTTCTCAAAAAAGAGCAAAGGATTTTCGAAAATCCCCTTGAATTATTTTATGTGAATTTCGAAAATTGCTAGAATTAATTGTGTCAATTTTCAAACACTACACATGTATTTATAGATAATTTCTAGACTAGATTAAGTTATAATTGTATTAGGACTCTAACTCCTTAGGGCTCACAATCCATAACTTAAGCCCAACAAGCCAAGCCCGTTGTTATAGAAATTAATATAAAATTCATCATGACTCCGATTGATAAACCGATTTCACCAATGTGCACAGAAACCATTTATGCACCTTTTAAAGTCAAGATAATTTTTCTGAATCCGAATTCAGTGATTTCCAAAAATGCCCATCCCTATGTCATTTTAGGAAATTCCACTCCCTTTTAGTTAAGAAGTCCAACTTCTCTTTCATTAAATTTAACTCTTTAAATTTAACTATCTCAACGGGGTTTAGTAATCAATTACTTGTGTGACCCACAATGGTTCAGGGATACAGCTAGCCGTGGGCTCATAACTCCTTGTGACTCGGAACAACAATTTCCGACTTGCTTAACGAATCATGGTAAGAGCGTCTAGCAACATCGCCCCATGATTCCCTAGGTATCACTGATAGTGCCTGCAAGAACCAGTAGATTTTGGTTAGCGTACAGTACGGTCCCTTCATCCATATATCCCGATCGAATCAATAACCATTGGTGCATCGAGAGTTGTTCGAGATTCGATAACTATGCATTACATCTTGGAGATCAAATAGTGACATCGCATGTGTTACTAGGAAAACCGAGTAACCTAAAACACATCATGTACTCTGGCCAGAGATTTGTCACACTAATATCTCCTCAGATCGCATAGGATATCCACACTCGCAAGTATGTGGTGAATCCTTGACAACAAATCATCGACTCCTATATGTGTCGTAACTGTACCCGATCCCGACACCTGATGACCCCAATAGAGTCGGTAAACGAGTTAAAGTACAGTACTAGAATATAGAGTCTAAATGATGTTTCAAGTAGTAAGGACTAATGGTGTACAACCAAAACCGCGGACTTTATCCACTCGATAAGTGATAACCACTTGGAAAGTCCGAATAGGGTAGTTCGATCATTCATCATATGAATATCCATTTGCATTCTTTGAACATCTCCATGTCCATTACCAATGAAACGTGGTACTTGGCATCACAAATGCTAGTCTCAATCTCGAGCGATCCTTATCCTTATTAGCGGACGGATCAATTGACTAGGAACTGTTTAGAATATACAGTGACTATAAGATGTGTTTCATAATAGTGATCTCTCTTTATTCACTATCTCATCTTACTTACACTATAGTATATTCAAGGTCTTTATCAAAACATCAATAGTATATCACAATATAACAATATGAATAAAGACAAAGAAAATGCCATTAATGAATGTAAATTATATTAAACAAAGATTGTTTATACATAGAGTCACAAAAGCCCTTAGCCACAAGTTGGCTAACCGGGCACCCACTCTTTCAAATGCAATAACCAAGTACTGATTATCGGAAGATTGATGATAAGAAACGATTGAATTAGATCAACAAGAACATAAAGTGCATGATGATGATATGATATGTGATCTAGAAATAATATTCTTGATTTCGGGTTGATCTATTGTGTTTGATTATAGAGATGTTCCGAAATAAGTATATTTTATGCACTCAATATGTTCATGATCTAAACCGGAATTGATAGATGTGCCAATGGTTAGAAGTTTTCAAATGTATTTCAGTAAGTTCTCAACTTTAGTTAAGTTGTGAACAGAAATTAAATAGTGAATTGATGAGTTTATGAATTGAATACTGCTTTTGAGGTATATAGAATAGATAAAGATATGAAAATCAGTTGCAGTTGAGTCTTTTCTCTGATTATGCTGAATCGATTACATCAATTAGACATATGATTCTTGAAATGTTTGATTTGAGTGGCTCTCTTTGTTTTGTTCATGGAGCCTGAGTTGATTTACTCATTCAGAGTTATGAGATGCAAGTGAGTTGTTTTCACTTCGCAGAGTTTGTTATCCAGATGATTTGATTTTGGATGACCTTGATTTAGAGATTTTCTCAATCTTGATTTATTTCTTTTGAATTTGAGAATTATTGATTCCTTTGATGGATATTTCAGCGTATTTAAGATTATTGGCTCGTAACTGATAGAAGAATTAGAATATTATCCAGATTTTGGATTGATTGTATGATTTGTCAGTATTTTGGAAATCGAAATGAGAAATGAAATAGTCGTTCGATCAAGTGATTTTTTTTTAATTCTGTGTATTTTGGTTTGAGTATTCAGATGAATACGTAACCAATCTGAATGATTTTCGATTGAAAAGAAGCCAGAATTTTTAAGAAGATGAAAGAAACACCGAAAGTAAATCAAAGTGATTAGAATTCGGTAAAGAATGCCAGAATGAGATATGAATTGAAGTCACAGATTAGAATGGATGAATTATATTGTGATTGATTATATGATTGTGCTTGATATTTCCGAAAAAAAATATCAGATTGTGAAAGAAATGCACAACAATGACTCAATATTCATTCAATAATTGTTTTATCAGAAGATAAAGTAAACAGATGTAACAGAATTTGTACGTTTTAGAAGCTAAACGTATAGAGAGAATTTCAATTGAAGTTGAAAAGCATTGACCAGATGGGTTCAGTGACAGTTTAAAGACTCCAGAATTGAAATGAGATCGCGATTTGAAAGATTATGTTACTAGACCTACCAAGAAAAACAGTATGCATGATGTAACTGTGGTAGTGATGAATGAATTGATTTGAAATTATTGAACAAGAAGATATGGCTAAGGATCAGAGCACTGATTTGTGATCAGTAATGTTGTGAGAGTACACAGTAAGCCAATAATTATTGTTTCATATTGAGACAGTAGGTTTACTATTAAATTATGATTCAGAGTATCTACAACTTTGAGTACTCTTTGATGTGAAAGTACAACATATTATCATGAAGGATAGTCATGGCAGATGAATCGAATTTCAAAAATAAACTATATCGGACATGATACAGATTATCAAAAACTCTGAGTATTTTGGAATCTGTGAATACAGCATATTATTCTCTGATGAATGAATAGTCCGAACAGACTAATAAGATTTTTTAGAATACGCTGTATGAGATGTGAATAACAGCTATATATTAAGATCTGTTACGAAGTTAATGGAATGATGAAATTACAGGAATGATTGAAATCTATTGTCAAGATAAAGACTTTAGATTTATTCGATAGGATGTGGCATTGATTGATCGATGTTCAGAGTATTTGGTTATATGTGATTGCATTATACCATTTCTTTGATTAATGGACTATCTGATTTGATTTTTCAGATTTTGAGAATATTCTCAGAACTTTAATACCTGATTCGGTATTAATTGAATTGATGTATTGCCACTTGATTATGATGATTCCTGTAACAGCTATCGAGTTAATATAGAGATAATGCAGTGATAATATGATGAGAAAGAAATCAGATTTCTTTGTGTTGGAATGATATTATAGAAGTATCCGATATCAGATCAGATGTGATTTGAGATACACAAAGATTACGACTATGAATCTGTACGAAATGAGAACAGAGAAGAAGAAACAGAGTTAACAATTGAATTATAGATATAACTTTTAACAGTTGAAACTGATTATTTAAGCGAAAAATTTATTCTTGAAATATCATTCGATTCAGAATAGAGAAAGAGCAGTGTTCGATATACAGATTCCGAATATGAATAGTAGATACTGATCTTGAAACGATGAACAAAATGACAGTGTAGATTTGATATATGTTCGGAACAGAACATAGAATGATATAGAAAAGCTGAATTTCACTGGATGAGATTTCAGACAGAGTTAATAATTTCATTGAAAGATTTATTCTTTTCAGTTTGATATGATGGATCCGATTTGTTCCACATATCTACGTTAAGGAAATATTTTTCCTATGTAATTTAATCAGATGACATGGATAATGAAAAGATTCTGAGTTACGTCGATTATTCGATAGATCCTTGATTTGAGGAAAGAAACAACTCAGAAAGAATTCTTTTCAGTTAATTAAAGTACAAGAAAATAGAAGCAGATTCGAAGAAACAGTCTGATAAGAAATGAAGAGATGAGATACGAAGATCTGAGTTGGATGATTTAAGTGAGAATTACTTCAGATAATCATTCAGTCTGTCAGATTGAATAGTTCGATTGAATACGATTTCGAGGACGAAATAATTTCTTAGAGGGGAGGAATTGTAAGGCCCGAAAATATTAAATTATTAATTATGGAATTTGAGAATTAAATTCTATAATTTGGGCAAATATTGATTTGAGAAGTTATGGGAATTATAGATTTAATTTCCGAGCCAAAAATATTTAATTTGAGAATTTACGGATTTTGAGAATTAAATTCCGAGAATTATTAAATTAAAAGAATAAATATTTGATTTGAATATTTATGGAATTTAAGATTAAATTCCAAGTTTCGAGAATGAATATGATTTAATTCGGAAGTGAAACCTGATCAGGGACTGATTTGAAAATATCGAAGTGGCAAGGGCTAAAGCGCAAAAGGCCGGGATTATTTAATTTAATCCGAGTATATTTAATTTGGGAATATTTAGAGTTTTGATTTAAATTCTAATATTCTTAAATTATTTAGGATTGAAATTGAATTAAAAAGAGGGCCGAGGACTGAATTGCAATTAATGAAGATTTGAGGGGTTAAATTGTAAATATGCAATACATATCCGATTTTATTTGGATTAATCAGCATGAATACGTGTCAACGTCATTTCAATTCAGATTTCTTCAGAATTTTCAGAAGTCAAGCCCCGAACCTTTCTTTTCTTTCTGGATTGCAGTTTTCAAAACCCCGTAACTTTTGTTTCGATTGTCCGATTTCAATTTCGAAAAGTGTTCTGGAATCCTCGCAACGAGGGCTTCGTTCTTGTGTAAGTATTTTGAAGTTTCTAATAGGTTTCGAAATCAGTATGTGGCCAGAGATCAGATTCTTATGGTTGATTGTGTTCTTGACATGTTATTGCTTACATATATTCGAACCAGATCGAAGATTGATTATGGTATAAAGTTGTTATGATTTCCAGCATGTATATTGAGATTTATAGCAGCTGTTTGTGTTGGATATTCTTGTTTATGAGGTTATAGTTATGGTATATCACACGTTCATGAAGTTAAAGAAGTTAGCTTCGAATTCGATATTTCTTCGGTTATCGATTTTTAATCGCTACGCCGTCCATTAATGATTTGAAGCCGTTTTGATAGCCTATCACTGAAAAGAGAAGTTCTTTTAGATGTTATCGATGATATAGCAATTTTATTTCTCAGTTTCAGACTAGTTTGAAGGCTAACGACTCAAGACTCCGAATTCGAACCGAAGAAGAAGAAGTGAGGTTTGAAATGATGTTGATTGAAGATATATTGATGATTTTGACTCGATTCTAAAAAAATGATAAGATTGAACTAAGTTTGATATGAATGTTTTGATGTTATGTTTCAGATGTGAAGAGTTCAAAACCGAGGACATACGAAGGTATAAGACAACATCGAGAGTCAGGAACTTGTTACTCAAGGATGATACTTCTTGAGTTGTTCCGAACAAATCACATACTTGTTATTGTTGTTTATATTTTTTTGATGTTGTCGATCCATTTTAGGTAGTGGATCTTTATTGCTTATGATATGATATGATATGATATTGAATTGATTCTAATGCCAAGGTCAGATGGACCTTATTTTCGAGTCTGATGAGACGATGATAAATGGATATCCATGTCAAGATCGAATATGAATCTTGATGGCAACGATGAGATATGAATCAATTCGAAATCGAGATATGCGTTATTTACTCTATTGTTGAGTCGATTATGAGTAGAGTCGATATGATTTATTTAACGCATTTATATGTTGATTATACTGGGAATTATATTCTCACCGGAGTTTATCCGGCTGTTGTTTTGTTTTGTATGTGTGCATCACAACAGATGGGGCAAAAATTAGCCAGAGAGAACATGGGTAGCTCGAGAGAAAGACATAGCACGTGGTGACTCGGGTTTAAGATTAGCGAGATAACATGTGGTATAGATCTTACCGAACATGTTTAGAATGCCATAGTCTTGTATATGCTTTGAGTTAGCAAGTATTGGTTATATTTGAGATCTTTCATGTATTGAGATGTTTAGATCAATGATTTAATACTTGTACTTGTTTAGAGTATGTAGACTTGAATATATCTGATGTTGTATATAGCTCAATGATTGAATAGCATGCTTAGAATTGATTCATGAATGATTGTATATGCATTGGTTCAGTTTAAGACTCGAATAGCTTGTAGTTTCATGCTTTTTGAGCTATTTGTGTGATGTAATAAATGCATGATTTGATGTTAAGAACTTAGTATATGAATGTATACATGTTTTCAGATTGTATAACATGCTTGAAATTGGCGTTTGATGAAGAATCATGCCTTGTTTCTAAGATTTGACAGCAAAATGAAAATGCAGAATTTTGTGGACAAGGAGTGCGCTCGATCGGGTGAGTACGTGCGCTCTAGCGCGGTCCAAGAATTTCAAAACAGGGAATTCGATTTTGGATCTCGCTCGATCGCATGAGTACGTGCGATCGAGCGCGACCAAAAATTATGCAGATCCGAGGATTGAGGATTTGAGCTCGCTCGATCGGACGAGTTCATCTGATCGAGCGAGGTTCTTGTTTTTTTAAAAAAAAAAATTTTAGCTCTTGGATTTATTATTCATTTATTGTTTGATTAATAGTTTTATTAATCATTAATTGCCTTAAGACGAGATTAGCAACCCGAGTCCTTACATGTGTTCTTTGTTCGGTTGACGTACAACTGCTTTGCATGCTTTGGCTGACGTCGGTAGATATGTCTTTGTTCGATTGACGTAGCTGCTTTGCATGCTTTGGCTGACGTCGGTAGACATGTCTTTGTTCGGTTGACGTAGCTGCTTATACAAATAAATGGCGGCCGACTAAACAACAAAGTATTGTTTTGTTATCACCAAAAGTTAGGATTCAACAATTTCCCCCTTTTTGGTGATGACAAAACCTAGGCCCCAAAAATCATTTAAAGAAGATAGTAGACGAAATGAATTCATTGTGAAGATGAATTGCATTGAAAAATTAATGTTACAAGCAATCATTGATAACTAGCAGTGAAAACCTATTACACCTACATTGCGTTAAGTAAATAAAATGTACATTAAATGTACCTTACTTCCTTTGCATTCTCTGTGGAGAGGTGTCAACTGATTTTCTGGATACTTCCCCCTTTTTGACATCACCACGGGTGAGATGAGAGATGATCTCTCCTAGTTGAGCACCGATAGTGGTTTGAAAAGTGTCAATACGGGAGTCGATATGAGCGGTTAAGTCAGCCTGAAGAACTGAGATTTGCATTGATGTATGCTCATTCGTGCGACGAACAGTTTGAGAGACCTGTTCGGCAATAGTACCCATAGCTCGAAGATTGCGTTCTTTGTAGTTTTTTAGTTCAGTGACGCATCTGCCGAGTTCAGAAGACAAACTGTTAAGACGAGACATAATCGTTGATCTTGTGTTGTCAATGCCAGCGTCTTGTCCTTGTATGCGATTGCTGAGTCGTTGTGTGGTCATGCGAAGATCTTCTACTATGCGTTCTAAACCATAATTCGCTGGTTCGGAGTCAGCAACTGAAGTTGAAGCAAGTGTGGCAGTTTGATCTTTTGGAGGCGAGACTTTGGTGGTCTCGATCGATGAACGGACATCGATTCCAATCACCTGATCTGTTTGGTGAATTGGACTGGAGGGCTACAAGCCGTCAGTCGTCGGTTGAGGCGAGTCTTCAGAATGGATCTCCCTAAGAGGAGATGTTGGTTGTACATCATCAAAAATTGATTGCATAACATTTGAGACTGATTTGAGTGGGATCTCAGGAAGATTATCACCAGCAACTGTTGTGATTGGGTCAATCATTTGAGGGTCTGTGATGAGATCAGCACTTGATGTAGGTTCAGCGGCTGATGAGGAAGCAAACGAAAAATATGTCAAGGGACATTCGTCTTGTGCCGCAATAAATTCATGTTCCTCTGCTGATAATACAAAGTCAGATGCTTTCGAGTTATCATGAGAATCTAGAAGAGGGATCATGGCCTGAACTTCGTTGTTATACGCCTGTATGTATTCATCGTCCGATAGTGGGATGGAATATTTGAGCCGATATTCTTGTAAAAAGGTGTCAGTGACATCAACTGACTGCTTAAGACGTAAGATGACTTCAGTGTCATCTTTGGCAGTTTTTATCATCGGTTGATAGTGCTCTTCTCTTTTGGCAAGAATATATCGAGCGAGACTATCACGGAGCTGAACGTCCACCAACTTATATCTGCCGAGTGCTGTTTCAAGACTTGATGTGGCAGTGAGAATGAACATCTTGTCTTCTAATTTGGAAATGTATTCCAGTTTATTCTCAAGCAAAATCTGAGAATATGAAGCATTCAGACGATAGTTCACCAATTCATCAAATTCCTGTAGTTTGAACCGCACAGCTGGAGAATGCTAAAAATAATGATAAGAACCTCCATTTTCCCTATCGATTGGGCTTTTTGAAATGGGATGAGAGGTGCTTTTCCTTTGCCCTGAGGGTCGGTTGAAGTTGTGGTCAGTATAAAGAATGAGGGTTCCTGGATAGTGATTCCTTTTGGTGGAGGAATCTGGGTTTTCACAACCAACTCTTGTGTTCTCAAGATTTGCTCACTGATGACGGCAGCAATATCAACTGATGAAGTCGGTGAGGGCAGAGAAATGGGTAATGTGGTAACAATGGTGCTGTAAATTGGTTCGGAAGTTATTTGGGGAATTTGGATTGGGTGAGTAGGTAGTGTTTCGGATGTTGAGACTTCAGTGGTTGCTGTGGTCAGTTGAGACGTTGGGGTGTGAACTGTAGATAGCAACTTGATCCTCTTAGGTTTCGGATGAGATGGCTTGGGAGCCATTTTTGCCTTTTGGGATGGAGAGGGGTGAGCGAATACTTGAACTAAGGGAGCATTGTCACTAACCTCATCCTCCAGATCAGAGTCCACTTGAATAGGTTGTCTGATCGGTCGAGTACGCTTGACTTGGGGAGCTGGAGTGCTTTTGGAGTTTGTTGATCTGCCCCAATTTCTCGTTTTATAGTCCTGAGCTAGTCAAAAGTCACCTGATTCTTGTTTAAGAACAGAGGGATTGTGACTGCATTTAACCATTTGGCTGCATGAAGGACTTCATAGTCTGAGGAGTCAACGCCTAGAGCTGCAAGTAGATAACATATCTGTAGTGCAAAACCATCCGATTGTCCTTTGCCTCTAATAATTTCACATAAAGTAGAGTAGAGAATCGAAGACCAGTTAAAGTTCAACTGGGAGGCAATGGAGGCCATGTACTGAAGCTTTCCGAGAGTGAACTTGTCGTAGGAGCCAGCCTTGGCTAAAAGAGTTTTTGCGACTATGTTAGCCAATAGTCGGTATGCTGGCTTCAAGCTTTGTTTGAGGCCATTGACCTTAATGAGTGAGCCATCAAGTGTGAATTGAGCTACCTAGTGGGTTGCATTACCATCAGGTAAATCTGCGCATTTCATCAAACTGGTTGTGGGCAAGTTAAAAGTATCGCCGAAGAAACGTTGATTGAACTCGATCTTCCGTCCTCTAATGATATATATGATTCTTCCATGATGTAGTTGGGCGGATTCAAAGAATTCCTTGACCAGATCATAGTTGATCGTTGATCCAGAGCTAAGAAATTTGCGAAGTCCTGAAGCTTCAATCATGTTGAACATGGCTGAAATTTCCGCATTCTGGATGGAATGGATTTCATCGAAATTAATATCCAGGCAAGTCTTTTGGATAGACATCCTTGAGTTTTTCTGCAAACAAAATATTTGATCAATAGTTTGTGAAGAATGCAGATGCAAAAAGTGAATATGAGTTCGATTTGCAAGACAAGTTTGTGTGAGACGTGTGAAATGATCGGTAAATATGGTGCCACGTCACCTAAAATTTTGAATTTTGAAAGAGAGAGAGAGTGAAAGATACACGGTAAATTAAAGTAAGTACGATGAATATAATATAATAAAATATAATATAAGGCGGTTGGATTCGAATTCCAATGACTGTAATCATTCTTTATCGTCTGACATCAGGATATGTGATGTCTTGGACACGCCGTCGGTTTTCAGAGTAATGATTTGATGCGTGATCCTTTCAGTAGACGATTGATATCACCCGACGTTTCACCTTCTATTTTTATGCCTATAAATATGAAGTGAATATATCAGTCGTGTAACAATAAGAAATCATTCAATAAATCAGAAAACAATATGCCGGGTACGGGAGGTGATTTGGCAGTAGAATTCGCCGCTGCTCTGACAAGAGTAAGGTCTCGAGAGTACGAAGATGCTGTGTTCTTGCAGGTTGTTGAAGAAATGGAGATGATTGAAGAGCTGCGTCTTTTCTCTCAACTGGCCATCCTCACGATTCTGAGAGAGACTATGCTGCCCTTGTGCAGCAATATGAAGACAAGCTGGGGTCGTCTGACCCGATGTTGGTCTTCAGTCCAGAGGGCCTGTTGCTCCTCTTTCTCTACAAAGAGCTAGAAGGACTGAAGCGCATTCGGTCGGATGATCTTGGCTACGTTCGCTCTCCTACCAGGGAGCTTACGTTCTTCATGCTCTCTTGGAAGAGTGAGGTGGAGAAGGAGATCGGTAGAGTTCTTGAAGCCTTTAGGGCTCTCATGTAATATGTCCTTCTCTTTTTCCTGAAATAAACAAATTTATTTTGCGCATTATCTGCTTTTATGAATCAGTAAGCAATAAGCAATAAAGTTACGTCACATCACACATTAAACAAGATATCATCGAGAAAGAAAACAGATATTAATAATGACAAATCACTGTTGCAAATAATAACTATTTTAAGCTTTTAAATAAATTCAAGAGTGCACAAATATCGATAATATAGGCTTATAAAAAGTCTGAGCCAGTATCTCTTCCGGATTTTCTCGAAGATAAATCAGTGGGTAACTGTTGGCATTCATGACCTTTGGCCTTCGGTATTCTTCGCCTATAAATACTGTGATGTAAACAAGTAAATAGATCATAGCTTAGTTGAAACAATAACAAATAACAAACAAAAATGAATGAATCCGAATTCGAAATACGAAAGTCCATCTACAAAAGCAGAGTCGTGGAAAGAGGCATGAGCGTGTGGCATATGATGGAAGCCATTCGCCGTCAATATCGTTCAGGTGTTTTGCCTCTTAGTCCAGCCCTTGCTGCAGGGTTGCTATGGTGCAAGCGTTGCTTGCGAACCCAGAGCACTGGTGTGGTGTTAAGGACATTTGCTATTCGGCTCATTATGCTATTGGCAGAAAGAGACGAGATGCAGAACATCTGTTTCAAGGATGACGTTTGCAATGGTCAAGGCTCGCTCTCTGTCTGGATGATAGAGTGGAGTCATGAAATGAGAAGCAGAATTTCTGCAGCTCATGCTGACTTCAGACTCACTAGGGGTTAGGGTTAAGCACTTCATGTAATGAAAGTATTTTGTGCTTTAAATGAAATAAACGATTATTCCCCCTAAACTCATGCTTGTCTTAAGTTAAATCAATTAAACCAAGAATATTGCGAAAATAAGAAAACTTAGCATCCGGCAATGGCTTGGTGAAAATATCTGCTGCCTGCTGGTCAGTAGATACATAGATCATTTGAATCTCCTTTTTGAGTACGTGTTCACGAATGAAATGATGGCGCACATCAATGTGCTTGGTTCTGGAATGCATCACTGGATTTTGAGTGATTGCAATAGCACTCGTGTTGTCACAAAATATAGGAGATTCATTTGACTTGATTCCATAGTCCCTAAGCTGTTGTTGTATCCACAGTATTTGAGCATAGCAACTTCCAGCTGCAAGTTACTCTGCTTCAGCAGTAGAGGTGGCAATTGATGTTTGCTTCTTACTGAACCATGAATAAGTCTATCTTCCAAAAATTGACACGATCCGCTAGTGCTTTTTCTGTCAATCTTGCAACCTGCATAATATGCATCTGAATAACCAACAAGGTTAAATTCTGAGTCTTTGGAATACCAAATACCCACATTTGTAGTGCCTTTAAGATATTTATTAATCCTTTTGGCTTCAATGTAATGCGATTGCTTGGGTGCTGCTTGAAATTTTGCACACAAACATATAGCAAACATAATATCTGGTCTACTGGCCGAAGATAAAGTAATGAACCGATTAGACCTCGATACATAGTTACCTCAACTGGTGCTCCTGCTTCATCTTTGTCAAGTTTAATAAAAGCACTCATAGGGGTAGAAATGGCAGAGCAATTCTCCATAACAAAATTCTTGATAAGTTCTTTGGTGTACTTAGTTTGATTTATGAAGATGTCATTATCCAGCTGCTTGACTTGTAGTCTGAGGAAGAAATTTAATTCTCATCATGCTCATTTCAAACTGTTCCTGCATCATCTTAGAAAATTTATTGCATAGACGAGGATTAGTTGATCCAAATATAATATCATCTACATATATTTGAACGAGTAAGATGTGATCTCCTTTAACATACTTAAAAAGAGTCTTATCAACCGTTCCTATAGTAAAGGCATGATCTAATAGGAATTGTGATAACGTATCATACCATGCACGCGGTGCTTGTTTTAAGCCATAAAGAGCTTTATCAAGCTTAAAAAAAATTAGGAGTTAAAGAGTTGATAAAACCTGGTGGTTGTTCAACATATACTTCTAATTGAAGTAGTGTTGGATCGCTGTTCCTGGATCTGTGTGATTCGGCACCCAAGGCAGTGGAAGATTAAAATTTTATGATCTGGAACAATTCCAGATCTATGGATGTCAGATCCTTTGTGATTAAAACAATTGAGTAAAATAATAATAACAATTATAATATTACCTCTTCAAGCTATGGCTTGATCTATGGACTCCAACAGATTAAATTTGCTCTTGTTGTAAATCCCAGGAACTGAAGTCTGGATCAACTCCTTAATCAGGTCCACGAATAGAAAACTAAACCCTCTGATAGATTGCACTAGAAAATCTATCAGATGTTTCTCGATGAGATTTACAGATCTGATCTGTCAATTCAGAATGTAATTTTCCAAAAATCACAAACTGAATTCTCTCACAAAAGGGAGAAGGGATTTTCGAATCCTAGCTTGGAATAATCTTGTTGTGTTTTCGAAAATCCCATCATGTACTATATATAATTTTGTACTGGACTAACTTATATGTCTAATGGGACACTAACACCTTAGGGCCCATTAGTCATAACTTAAGCCCAATAAGCCAAGCCTGTTATTATAGAAATTAATATAAAATTCATCATGACTCCAATTGATAAACTGATTTCACCAATGTGCAGAGAAACTATTTCTGCACCTTTTAAAGTCAAGATAATTTTTCTGAATCCGAATTCAGTGATTTCCAAAAATGCCCATCCTTATGTCATTTTAGGAAACCTTACTCCCTTTGCTTTATTATGAGAAGTCCAACTTCTCTGTCCCTAAATTTAACTCTTTAAATTTAACTATCTCAACGGGGATTAGAAATCCATTACTTGTGTGACCCTCATTGGTTTAGGGATACAGCTAACCGTAGGCTCACAACTCCTTGTGACTCGGAACATCATTTCCGACTTACCCATCGAATCATGTTATGAGCGCCTAGCAACATCTCCCTATGATTCCCTAGGTATCAGTGATAGCACCTGCAAGAACCAGTAAGTTTTGGTTAGCGTACAGTACGGTCCCTTCATCCAAATATCCCGATCGAATCAACAACCATTGGTATATCGAGAGTTGTTAGAGATTCGATAACTATGCAATACATCTGAGATCAAAAAGTGACATCGCATATGCAACTAGGAAACCGCGTAACCTAAAGCATATCAAGTACTCTGGCCAGAGATTTGTCACACTAATATCTCCTCAGATCACATAGAATATCCACTCCCATAGGTGTGAGGTGAATCCTTGACAACCAATCATTGACTCATATATGTGTCGTGACTGCACCCAATCTCGACACCTAGTAATCGCCGGTCAGCCATACGGCGGTGAATTCGTTCCCGGGCCTTGTACACACCGCCCGTCACACTATGGGAGCTGGCCATGCCCGAAGTCGTTACCTTAACCGCAAGGAGGGGGATGCCGAAGGCAGTCGGTAAATGAGTCAAAGTACAGTACTAGCATATAGAGTCTCCATGATGTTTCAAGTAGTAAGTACTAATGGTGTACAACCAAAACCGCGGACTTCATCCACTCGATAAGTGATAACCACTTGGAAAGTCCTAGTAGGGTAGTTCGATCATTCATCCAATGAATATCCATTTGCATGCTTTGAACATCTCCATGTTCCTTACCAATGAAACGTGGTACTCGGCATCGCAAATGCTAGTCTCAATCTCGAGCGATCCTTATCCTTATTACGGACGGCCCAAATCGACTAGGAACGGTTTAGAATATACAGTGACTATAAGATGTGTTTCATGATAGTGTTCTCTCTCACATCACTATCTCATCTTACTTGCACTATAGTATATTCAAGGTCTTTATCAAAACAACAATATTATATCACCATATAACGATATGAAGAAAGATAAAGAATACTCCTTTAAATAATGTAAATTATATTAAACAAATATTGTTTACATAAAGAGACTCTCAAAGCACTTAGCCACAAGTTGGCTAGCGGGGCATCCACTCTTTCAAGTAGACCATTGAGAAAAGCTGACTTGACATCCATTTGATATACTTTGAAATTTTTGTAAGCAGCATAGGCAAGGAATATTCTGATAGCCTCAAGCCTTGCTACTGGAGCGAATGATTCGTCAAAGTCAATGCCTTCCTCTTGTCTGAATTCTTGAGCAACCAGTCGGGCTTTATTTCTTACCACTGTCCCATCCTCATTCAATTTGTTGCGAAACACCCATCGGGTGCCTATGATGTTTTGATTTGTCGGTCGAGGGACTAGATTCCACACTTTGTTCCTAGTGAACTGATTTAGTTCTTCTTGCATTTCTTCAATCCAGCTAGCATCTTGTAATGCTTCATCTATGTGTTTGGGCTCTAGCTGTGAAATGAAAGTTGCATGCAATAACTCATCAATCAGTTGATTACGTGTACGAATAGGTGCAGTAGGGTTACCGATGACCAGATCAAATGGGTGATTTTTACTCCACCGAATATTTGGTCCGAGAGGATTTGCGCCTGTTTGAGTGTCTTCCTCATCCCTGATTGCGTTGTTAGGTTCAATAGCACCCTCTCCGATTATCTGTTCGTCATTGATGTGATCTACTCCTCCTTCATTGGGTTGAATACTCTTTTCTGCTTGCTCATCTCTTGTGTTAGGAGGGTCATCACTATCACTTTCATCCTGTAGAACGATTGATTTCAGCCTGCTGGCTAAATCTTGAATGTTAGTTTGAGACTTTCCTGCACATACAGTAGTTTCATCAAAAATAACATGAATGGATTCCTCTATAGTCAGTGATCTTTTGTTGAACACTCTGTAAGCTCGGCTGACTGAGGAAAATCCAACAAATATGCCTTCATCTGCTTTTGCATCAAAAGCTGTCAGGTGATGTTTTCCATTATCATGAATATAACAAACACAACCAAATACTTTAAAATACGAGACATCAGGTTTTGTGTCATTCCAGATCTCATATGGTGTTTTGTTGTGTCTCTTGTTAATCATAGATCTGTTTTGAGTGTAACATGTTGTGTTGCTTCTGCCAAGAGTCTTTGAGATACATTGGAATCAGCAATCATAGTTCTAGCTGCCTCCTTAAGAGTTCGATTTCTTCGTTCAGCAACCCCGTTTTGTTGTGGGGTCCGAGCAGCAGATAACTCATGCTTGATGCCCTGGTCATCTAGATAGGATTCAAGGGTTTTGTTTAAAAACTCAGTGCCTTTATCACTCCTAATCCTATCCCAGTATGTTTCACATTTTGCATACGTTTGAAAATTTTTATCAGGTGAGTAGCAGTTTGATCTTTGGATGATAAGAAAATTACCCAAATAAACCGAGAGTAATCATCCACAATCACTAAGGTATATCTCATTCTCCCTAAGCTCCTGGTCGGTATCGTACCAAACAGATCCATGTGTAATAGATCCAAGCATTTGGAAGAAGATGAGCATCCTTTGTTTTTAAAAGTGGCTCTCACCTGTTTGCCCTGCTGACAAGCGGAACAAACTCTATCTATTTTAAAATCACCTTTGGGCAAGCCAAGAACCAACTCATGTTTACTCAGATGCTTAATGGACTTGAAATTTAAATGGTTGAGCCGTTCATGCCATAACCACTGCTTATCATTCTGAGCAACAAAACAAGTAGGACCTATCGGTTGTTCACTTTGCCAATTCAGCCTTTACGTGTTTTGTTCTCTTAGTCCGGTTAGCATAATATCGTCGTTGCTAGATTTGATCATGCAAGAATGTTTAAGAAATTCAACAATATAACCATTGTCACATAGTTGACTGATGTTGATCAGATTATAACATAAGTTATCAACGAGCAATACGTCATTAATGATAAAGTTACCATAAGTAATCTTACCCTTACCCATGGTCTTACCCTTCGAGTTATCGCCAAAAATAATCTTAGGCCCTTTGTATTGTATGATTTTGGATAGTAAATCTTTGTTTCCAGTCATGTGTCTGGAGCATCCGCTATCAAGATACCACTTTGACCTTTCTGTTGCACTATTCTTCTCGACTGATTTTACTGATAGTACCTGTAAGAAGAATGTACAACCATGGTACCCTTATCTATTTGGGTCCGAATTGGATTAGACCTTTTGGAACCCACACCTGAATTACTCTAACGGTTTTACCTGTGTGAATGTTTTCAAAGTGAGTCGGTCGAGGTACACGATGTGAATTTGTGTGTGATCTAGGATTTACAGTGTATTGTTTTAACTTCTGATCTGTGTTATTCAGTCTATATCGTTTTTGAATAGGCTTACAATTGAAGTGTTGGTTATGTGTCACCCGATGATTCCTGTACTTGAGTTGACTTGGTTCAAACCCTGATTGTTTGAACTTAGTTTGGTTTCCCATTCTTTGTTCATTCAATCTTGGTTTATTCCATGTCTCTTCTTTCCTTGGGATCTTAGGTTTCACATATCCTAGTCCTTCATGCTTACCTTTTTTCATAGCGACTTGGTTGTTTAACATCTATATCTAGTTCAGCGTGTTCATAAATCGTACTAGATCGAACAAATCTCATCACATTGGGATTGTTCTCACTAGAGTACGATTGAGTATTTTCTTTTGAGCCAGTACATTCATTTGATCCATATCCAAGACCGGTTTTATCACCTGCTTGTTTCTGGTTCTCATGTATCTTATCCAAAGAGACAGAAGCCTTATTCCAAGCATTGATTGTTTTAAGCAACTTTTGATTTTCAAATAAAGTAGCTTGGAATACTCGTTTCATATTATAATTCTCAGTAGCTAACAGATTAAGCTTAGTCTTTAGACCATCAAGTTCTTTTTGCTGTAAACAGCTAGATTCCCTTGATTTATCAATGAGACATGCTTTTTCTGTTTTTGCTTCCTCGAATGATATAGAAAGCTTCTTATACTCAGTGACCATCTCATTCAGTGCCTGAATGGGTTCCTCTTGTGTAAAGTCAGATGAGTTGAAGTCAAATACCTCAATGTCGTCTTCTTCATGTATGGAGTTAGCCATGAGACATTGAACTTGCTCTTCCTCGCTTTCCTCGGATGAGCTATCTGTATCGGTTGAGTCAGATTTTGTTTCAACCCATTTGCTTTTCCTTTCTTCTGCAACTAGTACCTTTTGCTCCTTCTTCTTTCGATATGTTCTTCTTCCTTATTTGCCTTTCTTCTTCTCATAGTGCTGCTTTCTTTCTTCACTCTTAGGTTTAGTACAATCTGCAATAAAATATCCTTGCTTGCCAAAGTTAAAGCATGCGGGACCATCCTCTGTATGGTCTTGTTTGTAGTAAGGTTTAAACTTTTTATTATTACGCATAAATTTCCCAAACCTTTTGATAAAGAGAGACATAGCTCTTCACTCATTTGTTCAGATGTCTTCTTTGTTGTATCCTCGATCGGTTGAGACAGGATAGTTGTCGTTAGTGCCTTGGTGGGGTTTGAAGCTGATGGTTCTTCCTCTGTTCGGATTCCAAGTTCAAACTCATATGCTTTGAGATCTGCAAACAGATCATGAAGCTCTAGCCTGTTCAGATCTTTTGATTCCCTCATGGCTATGGTCTTGACATCCCATTCTCTGGGTAGTGCTGCATAACCTTCAAAGTAATTTCACGATTAGTGTATATCTTTCCAAGAGCAATTAATTCACAAATAATATTGCTGAATCTTTCATCAAACTCAGTCATTGTTTCTCTTGGTTTCATCTTGACGTTGTCAAACATCTGTATTGCAAAAGTGAGTTTGTTTTCTTTGGTTTGGTCGTTCCCTTCGCACAGTTGAGTGAGTTTCTCCCAAATTTCTTTGGCGGTTGAGCACGCCTTGATTTTTCTAAACATATTTTTGTCCAGCATCTTGTACAGTATATCTTTGGCCACGTTATCAAGATTTTATTTCTTCTTATCCTCATTAGTCCACTCCATTCTGTGTTTCTCGACCATCTGTGGTTCTCCTCATGTTATGGCTACAACATTGTTGACTTTGAGAATCTTCATGGGTCCGTCAGTGATAACGTACCACATGTCATCATCTCGAGCAGAAAGATGTGCCTGCATACGAATTTTTCAGTCATCATAATCTTCTTTAGAAAACATAGGAATTTTATTTAAAGAAGTCATGATGAATATCAGTAGCTAAATAGAAAAACCTTCTCTGATAACACTTTTTCGGGATCGATATCGTGTGTAGAGGGGGGGTGAATACACAATAATGATAGTCTTTAAAATCTAATGCAATATGGTTGAGTAAATGTTAGTTCACTCGACCGGTTTTCTTTTAGCCTGCTACAGATATAAGAGCAACTAAGATTAGTGTGGAAATAGCTCTCAATATGCTAGATGATATCAATGGAATTATGCAATGCAATAACGCAAGTAGACTGATAAGTGTATTGAAAGAGTGGGTGCCCTGTTAGCCAACTTGTGGCTAAGGGCCTTTATGACTCTATATGTAAACAATCTTTGTTTAATATAATTTACACTTTTATATTGGCTTATGCTTTATCTTTTATCATATTATTATGTTGTGACGTACTATACGATGTTTAGATAAAGACCTTGAATATACTAGAGTGCATGTAAGATATGATAGTAGATTTGAATGACTATCATGAAACAAATCTTATAATCACTGTATATTCTAAACAGTTCCTAGTCAATTGAGCCGTCCGCAAATAAGGATAAGGACTGCTCGAGATTGAGACTAGCATTTGCGATGCCAAGTACCACGTTTCATTGGTATGGAACATAGAGATGTTCGAAGCATGCAAATGGATATTCATTTGATAGATGATCGAAATACCCTATTCTGGCTTTCCAAGTGGTTTTCACTAATTGAGTGGATAAGTCCGCGGTTTTGGTTGTACACCATTAGTCCTTACTACTTGAAACATCATGGAGACTATATATGCTAGTACTGTACTTTGACTCATTTACCGACTCTATGAGGGTCAACAGGTGTCAAGATTGGGTACAGTTACGACACATATAGGAGTCGATGCTTTGTTGTCAAGGATTCACCACACGCTTGCGAGTGTGGATATCATATGCGATCTGAGGAGATATTAGTATGACAAATCTCTGGCCAGAGTACATGATGTGCTTTAGGTTACCTGGTTTCCTAGTTGCACATGCGATGTCACTATTTGATCTTCAAAATGTATTGCATAGTTATCGAATCTCGAACGACTCTCAATATATCAATGGTTGTTGATTCGATCGGGATATATGGATGAAGGGACCGTACTGTACGCTAACCAAAACCTATTGGTTCTTGCAGGCACTATCAGTGATACCTAGGGAATCATGGGGAGATGTTGCTAGGTGCTCTTACCATGATTCGATGGGTAAGTCGGAAATTGTTGTTGCGAGTCACAAGAAGTTGTGGGCCCATGGCTAGCTGTATCCCTGAAGCATTGAGGGTTACACAAGTAATAGTTTTCTAATCCCCGTTGAGATAATTAAATTTAATGAGTTAAATTTAGTGTATGATAAGTAGGACTTCTTATTAATGAGTAGAGGGAGCGAGATTTCCTAAAATAACATAGGGATGCCATTTCTGGAAACCAATGAATTCGCATTCAGAAAAATTGTCTTGACTTTAAAATATGCAGAAAAGGTTTCTGTACACATTGGTAAAATTAGTTTATCAATTTGAGTCACGATGAATTTTATATTAATTTTTAAACATACGGGCTTTGCTTGTCAGGCTTGAACTTATGACTAATGGACCCTAAACTGTTAGCAGCTCATGTTATAAATAAGTTATTGCAGTACAGAAATTACATATAGGCATTCATAATTTTCGAAAATCCTAGAGTTTTCTCTCTAGGGTTGGCCGCCCCCTTTCTCCTCTATTTTCGAAAATTCAAACTGCAGTTTTCGAAATTTCCAGTCTGATTTTACAGATCAAATCTATTTATTCTATTCGTAGAAACTTCTAATAGACTTTCTAGTGCAGTCTATCAGAGGGATTAAGAATTCTGTTCGTGGACCTGATTCAGGAGTTGATCGATAGAGTCATCGGTTCCTGGGATATACAAGAAGAGCAGAGTAATTTGTTGGAGTCCATAACCTCAAGTTGAGACTTGAGAGGTAAAATTTAATTGTTATTTTATTTTACTTGTTTGTTTTAATCGTAAGGATTTGATACCCACGATCTGTAATCGTTCTAGATCAGAAAATAAAAATTTTTAAACTTCCGCTGCTACGGGTATCAGATCTGACAGATCCGAGTACGTGTTCCAACAGTGGTATCAGAGTCAGGTTGATCTCAGATAAAACGATTAAAATTTTTCGATTGTACAAAGCCTCTATTTTTCAAAAAAAAAAAAATTCGGGAGGCTGCCCACTGCCCGAAACCCTGCACGCAGCTGGGCCGCGAGCGCGGCCCAGCAGCCCAGCGTGCTGGGCTAGGGCAAACGTTGCCCTAACCCGGCGCGCAGCTGGGCCGCGCTCGGCGTCCCAGCGACGGGGCTAGGCCCCCAGCCCGACTGTCGAGGGGCTGCCCGGAATCGTCCCAGGCAGCCCAAAAAAATTAAAAATTTTATTTTTGAAATTTTGAATTTCGGCCTGTTAATTGTTATCGGGCCCAGTTTTTGGCCCGATTGAAAATCTTTTTAGTTGGTCCACGAGGCAATGGGTCAAAATTGTTTGAGCCCAAAATTTTAAGAAAATTAATTTTTGGATAAATTTTGAATTTTGGAAATTTATAAATTTAATCCAATAAATTAAAATTTTTAAAATTAATTATTTTAGTACTTGCAGATAATGGTGGGCCCTGCAGACAATAAAGACCGAAAAATGCAAATTGAAAGATAGGATTGCATTGCATACTTGCATATCAACTAGGATTAGACTTAGACTCGTGATTGGAAACCACGGGTCGAGTAGATCTAGGCATCGATCATCCGTTATATAATATTTGATATTATTGTTGTATGCATGTTTCGACTAAATTGCATGAATCCCGCAAGAATACAAATTTTTAAATGATGAGACAAATTTTTCAAAATTAAAATACCTCATTTTAAATATGATTTAAAATTGATATCAAGATTAACAAAAGGGAATTTAAATATTGTTTAAATGTTCCTACCTTCCATCAACGATCAATGTATGAAATGCTACCCGCGGGCATGGTCCGTCTCATATTATTGGGGGGCCCATTCGTCGGAAAGCTGTACATTGGATCGACACATGTTGTAAGTTGGGTGGAACTCCCGTGGGATTGGCTCAAATTATTCTACGGCGACCGTCCATCACAACTTAATATTGGTGGGTCATCTTGACATGTCACAATAAACGGCGTCATATTATTGGGCTCTTATTGGACATGAGGTAAAAATATGGGGTTGTTTTGGAAGCAATTGGGCTTTACCTTTTAAAAATTATGATTGGCTTATATTATTCGGTACTATGATTTGTCAATTGGACTCCATGTTCCCACTAAGGAAACCAGTTTCTCGTTTTCACTAGAGGGTGGTGAAATCGTTAAAATAGTGGGAGTGTAATTCATAAAATTAATCTCGCCTTATTTTATGTCTTAGTAAATTAATTAAACAATCACTAATTATTGTCTGTTTCTTTTCAGTATTTCATTATGATGAATTCGCGCAATCCACTATTCTCTATTCTCGAACAAAACAAGCTGACTGGCTCTAACTATACGGAATGGTTCCGTAAGTTAAAGATTGTTCTAAGTTCGGAAAAGGTTTTCTGCGTGTTAGAAAAGTCTCCTCCGAAGGAAGCCCCGGCTAATGTGAGTCTGGAAGAGTTGGCCAAACTTGATAAATGGTGGGACCATGATATCAAGGCCAAATGCTACATGCAGGCTTTGATGTCTGATGAACTTCAGAGGCGATTTGAGGATGCAGTGAATGCTGCTGACATTCAAAAGACCCTTAAGGAACTTTTTGGAGATCAGTCGAGATCCGAGAGGTATGCCACTGTCAAAGAGCTCATGACATGCCGCATGCGAGATGGGACTTCGGTCCGTGAGCAGGGGGTACACATGATTGGGCTCATTGAAAAGTTGGTAACACTCGATTTGACATTGGAGCATGAACTGAATGCAGACTTATTACTTCTCTATCTTCCTTCGTCATTAGACGGTTTTGTGATGAACTTCAATATGAACAAGATAGAGGCCACCCTTGAAGAGATGGTCAATATTATGAGGCCGCATTAAAGAAGGATAAACCGGTACTCTTGGTAGGCTCCTCTTCTAACTCTAAGAAGGGACCAAGTGCAAAGGGTAAGAAACGTTCTGCCCCACCCAAGAAAACTGGACCCAAGAAGAAGAACAAGACAAAGGCTTCAAACTTGAACAAATATAAAGATGTTTACCATCATTGCAAGAAACCCGGTCATTGGAAACGTAACTGTAAAGAATATCTCGAGCAGTTGCGAACTGCAAAGGGTATGTTTTATATTGAAATAAATGTTTCACTTAATACTACTTCTTGGGTATTGGATACCGGATGTGGATCTCACATTTGCAATGACTTGCAGGTGATGACAAGAAGTCGTAAGCTTAGGATGGGTGAGACCCAGTTGAGGCTCGGAAATGGTTCTAGAGTTGAAGCCAAAGCTGTGGGAGACATTTATTTAATTCTGCAGAACAATTTTAAGTTAATTTTGAGAGATGTTTTATTTGTGCCAGATTTGGTTAAAAACATTATTTCTGTTTCTATGCTTGATAGAGATGGTTTTTCTTGCAATTTTGTGAATGGGATTTGCAATATTTACAAGAATGAATGTTTAATTGGATGTGAAAAACTTGAAAATGATCTATATAACTTGAAATTGAAAGACGTACCAGTTAATTATGTTGATAAACCGGCAACAACAATTAAAAGGAAAAACCATAATCAAAACCCGGCAAACCTTTGGCATGCTAGGCTAGGTCATATTTCCTCACGAATGATGAACAAGCTAGTGGGAGAGGGAATGTTTGATTCGTAAGATATAAACTTCCTACCTACTTGTGAGTCCTGTTTGAAAGGAAAAATGACTAAAACACCTTTTAAGGGAAAACCTGAGCGTAGTCAAAATCTATTGGGTTTGATCCATACAGATGTTTGTGGCCCATTTAGTATTGGTACTAAATATGGTCACACCTACTTCATTACCTTTACTGATGATTATTCTAGGTATGGGTATTTATATTTAATGAAATATAAATCTGAATCATTTGAAAGGTTCAAAGAATTCAAGAATGAAGTAGAAAACCAGCTAGGTAAAAGTATTAAAGCACTTCGATCTGATCGAGGCGGTGAATACTTGAGTACCGAGTTTTTGGACTATCTGAAAGAAAATGGAATTCTTTCTCAGTGGACTCCTCCTGCCACACCTCAGCTTAATGGTGTAGCAGAGCGTCGTAATCGAACTCTGTTGGACATGGTTCGATCTATGATGAGCTTCACTGAGCTCCAACCCTCGTTTTGGGGATATGCACTTGAAACGGCGGTATTGTTGTTGAACAATGTCCACACTAAAGCAATGAACAAAACACCATATGAATTATGGACTGGCAAAACTCCTAATTATTCGTACTTGAGGATTTGGGGATGTCCTACTTATGTAAAGCAGACAGTGGGAGATAAGTTGGATAATTGATCCACTTTATGTTATTTTGTAGGGTATCCGAAGAATTCGATCGGATATTATTTCTATCATCCTACTGAAACAAAAGTGTTTGGTTATAGGAATGCCACCTTCCTTGAGAAGGAATTCTTACTTGATAGAAAAGGCAAAATGATGGAACTCGAAGAAGTTCGAGAAGAACCCAAGATACAAAATAGCAACCCCACACCTCAGGAACCAATAATTGACACGCCACCTCTTAGAAGATCCGAAAGGACTTCTAGACCTCCTGATCGACTTAATATCCTACTTGAAGGGGATCAAAGTGAGCCCATCGTTGGATGTGATCCAAGAAACTTCAAGGAGGCAATTTCTGATGCCGATTCGAATTTATGGCTTGAAGCCATGCAGTCTGAAATAGACTTCATGCATGCAAATCAAGTTTGGACTTTAGTAGATCCTCCCGATGGATTGTTCCTATAGGGTGTAAATGGATCTACAAGAGAAAACTTGGGCCTGATGGTAAGGTACTGACCTACAAGGCACGATTGGTCGCAAAAGGTTATACTCAAAGACAAGGTGTTGACTATGATGAAACTTTTTCACCAGTCGCAATGTTCAAGTCCATAAGAATCCTAATTGCCATAGCAGTTTTGTATGACTATGAGATATGGAAAATGGATGTGAAGACTGCATTTCTTAATGGAAACATTAAGGAAGAGATCTATATGATGCAGCCCGAGGGATTCACATCCATGGGAAGCGAGCATAAGGTATGCAAGCTTCAGAGATCAATTTATTGTCTCAAACAGGCATCAAGAAGTTGGAACCAAAAATTTGATGAAACAATAAAGGACTTTGGTTTCATCAAGAACCCGGAGGAACCGTGCGTGTACAAAAAAGTAGTTAAGGATGCTGTGACATTCTTAGTACTTTATGTTGATGACATCCTACTCATTGGGAATGATGTAGGGATTTTGCAGTCAACAAAGATATGGTTATCAGGTAGATTCTCGATGAAGGACTTGGTTGAGGCGTCCTATATTCTAGGAATACAGATCTATAGAGATAGATCTAAAAGAATGATAGGACTCACTCAAGCAACCTACATCGACACCATATTGAAGACGTTTTCCATGGATGAGTCCAAGAGAGGACATCTACCTATGTGCCATGGAGTTTCTCTATCCAAGTCAATGTCTCCCAAGACTGACGAAGAAATAGAGAAAATGACACACGTACCATATGCGTCAGCCATAGGATTATCATGTATGGGATGATATCTACCAGACCAGATGTAGCCTTTGCTCTGAGTGTCACGAGCAGATATCAAGCGAACCCTGGTCAAATGCATTAGAAAGCTGTGAAGGATATTCTTAAGTACTTGAGAAGGACTAAGAATATATTCATGGTTTATGGGGGAAGAGAATTGAAATTGGAAGGCTATACCGACTCTAGCTTCCAAAGCGACGTGGATGACTCAAAATCAACCTCTAGATTTGTATTCATGCTCAATGGCGGTGCTATATCTTGGAAGAGTTCCAAGCAGGACACCACAGCGGATTCCACCACTGAGGCAGAATACATTGTAGCATCAGCTACTGCTAAAGAGGCCGTTTGGATGAGGAATTTCGTCCAAGAGTTGGGGGTATTCTTGAAGTTGTTGGTCCAGTCTCGGTGTACTATGACAACACTGGTGCCGTTGCTCAGACAAAGGAACCAAAGTCTCATCAAAGATCCAAACACATACTGAGGAAATACCACATCATCCGGGAGATCGTGGAAAGAGGGGACATCATTGTCGAAAGAGTGGCCTCTGCAGACAATATCGCTGATCCACTTACTAAGCCCTTGTCAGGACCATTATTTGACAAACATCATGAAACAATGGGACTACGTAGTATGACTAGTTGGCTTTAGGGCAAGTGGGAGATTGAAAGAGTGGGTGCCCTGTTAGCCAACTTGTGGCTAAGGGCCTTTATGACTCTATATGTAAACAATCTTTGTTTAATATAATTTACACTTTTATATTGGCTTATGCTTTATCTTTTATCATAATATTATGTTGTGATGTACTATACGATGTTTAGATAAAGACCTTGAATATACTAGAGTACATGTAAAATATGATAGTAGATTTGAATGACTATCATGAAACACATCTTATAATCACTGTATATTCTAAACAGTTCCTAGTCAATTGAGCCATCCGCAAATAAGGATAAGGATCGCTCGAGATTGAGACTAGCATTTGCAATGCCAAGTACTACGTTTCATTGGTATGGAACATAGAGATGTTCGAAGCATGCAAATGGATATTCATTTGATGGATGATCGAACTACCCTATTCGAACTTTCCAAGTGGTTTTCACTAATTGAGTGGGTAAGTCCGCGGTTTTGGTTGTACACCATTAGTCCTTACTACTTGAAACATCATGGAGACTATATATGCTAGTACTGTACTTTGACTCATTTACTGACACTATGAGGGTCACAGGTGTCGAGATTGGGTACAATTACGACACATATAGGAGTTGATGCTTTGTTGTCAAGGATTCACCACACGCTTGCGAGTGTGGATATCCTATGCGATCTGAGGAGATATTAGTATGACAAATCTCTGGCCAGAGTACATGATGTGCTTTAGGTTACTTGGTTTCCTAGTTGCACATGCGATGTCACTATTTGATCTTCAAGATGTATTGCATAGTTATCGAATCTCGAACGACTCTCAATATACCAATGGTTGTTGATTCGATCGGGATATATGGATGAAGGGACCGTACAGTACGCTAACCAAAACCTACTGGTTCTTGCAGGCACTATCAGTGATACCTAGGAAATCATGGGGCGATGTTGCTAGGCGCTCTTACCATGATTCGATGGGTAAGTCGAAAATTGTTGTTCCGAGTCACAACAAGTTGTGGGCCCACGGCCAGCTGTATCCCTAAACCATTGAGGATTACACAAGTAATAGTTTTCTAATCCCCGTTGAGATAATTAAATTTAATGAGTTAAATTTATTGTATGAGAAGTAGGACTTCTTATTAATGAGTAGAGGGAGCGAGATTTCCTAAAATGACATAGGGATGCCATTTTCGGAAACCACTGAATTCGGATTCAGAAAAATTATCTTGACTTTAAAATATGCAGAAAATGTTTCTGTACACATTGGTAAAATTGGTTTATCAATTTGAGTCACGATGAATTTTATATTAATTTCTGAACATGCGGGCTTTGCTTGTCAGGCTTGAACTTATGACTAATGGGCCCTAAACTGTTAGCAGCTCATGTTATAAATAAGTTATTGCAGTACAGAAATTACATACAGGCATTCATAATTTTCGAAAATCCTAGAGTTTTCTCTCTAGGGTTGGCCGCCCCCTTTCTCCTCTATTTTCGAAAATTCAGACTGCAGTTTTCAAAATTTGCAGTCTGATTTAATAGATCAAATCTGTTTATTCTCTTCGTAGAAACTTCTGATAGACTTTTTAGTGACGTCTGTCAGAGGGATTAAGAATTCTGTTCGTGAACCTGATTCAGGAGTTGATCGATCAAGTCATCGGTTCCTGGGATATACAAGAAGAGCAGAGTAATCTGTTGGGGTCCATAACCTCAATTTGAAACTTGAGAGGTAAAATTTAATTGTTATTTTATTTTACTTGTTTGTTTTAATCGTAAGAATTTGATACCCACGATCTGGAATCATTCCAGATCAGAAAATAAAAATTTTTAAATTTCCGCTGCTACGGGTATCAGATCTGACAGATCCGAGTACGTGTTCCAACATGTATTTTATACATTTAATTTAGTTATGTGTTTTATTGTTAATTGTTGGTTTCGAGCAGATTTATGTGGTTGTTTTGTTGTTTTTGTGGTTGTAGGAATTATTGAAGGGTTTTGGAAAAGAGAAGAAAAAAAGAGATTTAAGAGAATAAAAGAAAATAAAATAAAAAGGAGGAAAAAAGAAGAAAATAAGTCAAAGAAAGAAAATAGAAGTCAGAAGAAAAGAATCGAGAAACTAAAATGGGCTTTCTTAGTTTGGGCCTTTATCCAAATTGTTAGCGCTTGAACAAGCGCTAAAGAGTGAAAATCAAGTGCTATCGCGCTTCAGAGGTGAAGATTGAGAACCCTCGACAGAGAGTTATGCGCGCCCGCGTGTGATTTCTGGAGCGGGCGCGCATGGCAAGATTTCAGCGGTTTAGAGTTTTTGTCCGGAAGGAAAGTTTTAATTTGAGTGGGCTTTTGAGTACGATATAAAAGGGATTTTTATCAGATTTGAGAAGGAGCCGCCACACACATTAACACACGTACATATCAGAGAAAAGATTGATCGTGATTGTGAGATTTCTGGGAGGAAATTCTGAAGCTTTAATTGAAGAACGAAGACGGAGATCGATAGACCGAACACTGCGTCGACGGCGGATTTGATTCTTATCTTTTATTTATTTAATTCTGAATTTATGTTGAATTTTCTGAACATGTTTTGTTTTATTCAGAATTTTATTATGAACTAATTTTTATAGTCTAGAGATCGGATGGAACCTGGTGTAGACACTTTCATGAATTTTTGATTTTATTGAATTGAGTTTCTTCTAGATTAATTGTTTTTTCTAGAATTGATTGTCTTTTCAATTATCTGATCAATAATTGATTTGTAATATTTATTTGAAATATGGCACTCGGGAGAGGAGATTTTAAATAGGACCAATAGAAAATACACTGTTAATTATTTATATAACTCGGGAGAGTGTATGATTTTAACAGAGCTTTTAAAAAGAACATTGTTTTGAATTGATCACTGCAAGTAGATTCTTAATAGGGATATTGGAATTGAATTGTAGTTGATATATTTTATTCGGCACTCGGGAGAGGGAATAATAAACTTAAGTGTTCTTGGCTATTAATTGACTGGAATTCATTAAGATTAATTAATTAGGATTGATTGTTGTTGAAACCAGGTGAAATCTAAACCTCTAGACCATTTTTCTCTGATTGATATTTATCTGAAAGTTGTGTGCGTGCTATAAAATCATCTGATTATTTTATTATTCTGCAAAATTCTTGAATATTGATTTTCTAGATAAAGTTTGTACTATTTTAATTACAAGCACTGAATATTTTTATTTTACTCCCTGTGGATCGATACTTGATTTTATCATTATATTAAAATTTGACACTCGTACGCTTGCGAGCATTTTTCACAAGAAGTTTTTGGCGCCGTTGCCGGGGAGTAAATTTTGATTATTTTTTTAGTCTTGTTACCAATTAGTCTAGATTTTAATTTAGAGTTTTATTTATTTTGTTTTAAGTTACTAATTAATTTCTTCTTATTTTTAATTGCAGTATATGCGACGATCTCAAAGTGTGAATTCTCTACTTTTTGATCCGGAGATAGAACGAACTGCACGTGCTTTAAGAAGAGCTAGAAGAGAAGAAATTGAAAGAATGGCTGAAGAACAAGCACAACAAGCTCCCTTGGTGCCAATCAGAGACCAGTTCAGACCGACGATCCAGGCTCACTATTCTGGAATCGCTCGAGGGACCATTAACGCCAACAAAAATTTTGGGTTGCCTCCCAAAAAGCTCTTGGTTTAGAGTCGTCAGCACCTCCCCATTTGGAAGAGCCTATGTCACTACCGTCACATTCGGCTACTGAGTTTTCTACTCCTGATGATTCTAAGGCCGTGCTTTCTTAGATGAAGAAGCAGTGGAAGATGATGTGAGCACTTAGGACATATATGCATGACTTCACTGTCGCTCTCGCCCAGAATTATCCTCCTACAGTTGTGCCTTTTCCACCTCCTCCGCAGTGGTCTCCTGATGATACTGCTGATGCTGCACCTTCTTTCCATGGAGATGATGATGATGACGCCGAGTCCTGATGCTCGGTGTCGAAGGTATGAGTCCCTTGTTTTTTTATTGTTTTTAATCATTAGGAACAATGATTACATTAAATTTGGGGGGTGAATCAATGTTTGATTTAGTTGTTTGGTTGATAGTTGAGTAGTTGAATTTTATTGTGTGCTTCATAGATAAAAAAAAAAAAAAAATTGTTTGAGTTTTTTTTGTTGTTTAATAAAGTTGAGTTGAAAAGAAGTCAAGAAAGAATTGGAAGCATGGCTAATGATGAAAAATTTTGTGCTATAACTGAAATCCATGACTGTCTACCTATCTGACAAATATTTTTTTGAGAAAAATGGAACCAATTGGATGAACAATTTCCTATATACTTTGTGATTAATACTTGAATCTGATTTTTGAGACATACAGACATAGAGATGATTGAGGCATTGTTTGAATTTTTGGGCCTAAATTTTCGTTGAATTTATTTATCCTTAGTTGCCTATTTGAGCTTACACGTATATTAGTACTATGAGATACGGAAAAATCTGAATTTGTTGTGAAAATCATCGTTTACTGCTGATGATTATTCTTTTCTGCACTGATTGATTTTTGTATGAATTAATTGTGAATTGAGACTTGTCTAGAACTAGTTCAAACACTCTTCGAGGCGAAATACGGGCAAAACTGTGATTAGGAATGATTTAGGCGATTTTTCTGAAATCGTTTGTGCCTTTCAAGCTACCTATTAATATATGTTATCCCTAGTACCTTGTTTGAGCTTTATTGAAATTCGAATGGCATGCGTGTAAACGTGTGACTAAACCCCCATTCGTCATTATTTCAAGGTCCTACATTGACTACCTGAATAGTCTATACACTATTTCCTACCTTTAAGGGAGTAATTTGAATGCTAAAATGTTATATACTCCTAGTGTTATTTTTGAAAAATGGAATGGTGTGGTGGAAGTTTTGGAAAGAAAAAAATGATGAAGAATGTGGTAGTTAAAAAGAGTTGAAAAAAAAAAAGGTTTGAAAAATCAATGAAGTGAAGAAGTTGTGAATTGTGAATGAAAGGAGTTGAAGTTAGATTGAGCATAAATATAAATTACTCTCCTTATTTTGAATTCTTATCCTTCGTTTGTAGCCATGAGCCAGGCCTTACATTATAAGCTGATTAAGTCCTATTGACCAGGTCTCAGTTGCCCAATATACTAGTGGAGAAGAGTTGCGAGAATTTAGCCTATGGACTGTTGATTGATGCTTTTAATGATTATGAATTTTGATCGAAACACGCACATACTCTTATTCTTTGCATTTACCTAATTTTTAGTGTTTTTTATTAATATCCTTCTTGAATGTGATCCCTTGTTACCTTGAAAAGTCCTCATGATCTATGAATATGTGAATTGAACTTGGATAAGGGTGTTTTGAACGTGAGTTACGGAGATTGTGATTTTATGCAGTTATTTTGGTTATGATTAAAACTTTCAAGTGTTAGTAGGTTGGATGAGATTGGATTTGAATTTTTTGAAATTATTGCTGAAGCCATTGCTCCATAATATTTCTTGACTATTCTTGTGAGTTTTCGATGATTTGAGTTTTTAGGAGTTATTGGTTTTTAATTTTTTTGCTCGGAACTAGCAAAAGTCTAAGTTTGGGGGTATTTGATAAGTGTATTTTATACATTTAATTTAGTTATGAGTTTTATTGTTAATTGTTGGTTTCAAGCAGATTTATGTGGTTGTTTTGTTGTTTTTGTGGTTGTAGGAATTATTGAAGTGTTTTGGAAAAGAGAAGAAAAAAATAGATTTAAGAGAATAAAAGAAAAGAAAATAAAATAAAAAGGAGGAAAAAAGAAGAAAAGAAGTCAAAGAAAGAAAATAGAAGTCAGAAGAAAAGAATCGAGAAACTAAAATGGGCTTTCTTAGTTTGGGCCTTTATCCAAATTGTTAGCGCTTGAACAAGCGCTAAAGAGAGAAACTCAAGCGCTATCGCGCTTCAGAGGTGAAGATTGAGAACCCTCGACAGAGAGTTATGCGCGCCCGTGTGTGATTTTTGGAGCGGGCGTGCGTGGCAAGATTTCAGCGGTTTAGAGTTTTTGTCCGGAAGGAAAGTTTTAATTTGAGTGGGCTTTTGAGTACGATATAAAAGGGATTTTTATCAGATTTGAGAAGGAGCCGCCACACACATTAACACACGTACATATCAGAGAAAAGCTTGATCGTGATTGTGAGATTTCTGGGAGGAAATTCTGAATCTTTAATTGAAGAACGAAGACGGAGATCGATAAACCGGATACGGCGTCGACGACGGATTTGATTCTTATCTTTTATTTATTTAATTCTGAATTTATGTTGAATTTTCTGAACATGTTTTGTTTTATTCAGAATTTTATTATGAACTAATTTTTATAGTCTAGAGGTCGGATGGAACCTGGTGTAGACACTTTCATGAATTTTTGATTTTATTGAATTGAGTTTCTTCTAGATTAATTTTTTTTTTAGAATTGATTGTCTTTTCAATTATCTGATCAATAATTGATTTGTAATATTTATTTGAAATCTTGCACTCGGGAGAGGAGATTTTAAATAGGACCAATAGAAAATACACTGTTAATTATTTATATAACTCGGGAGAGTGTATGATTTTAACAGAGCTTTTAAAAAGAACATTGTTTTGAATTGATCACTGCAAGTAGATTCTTAATAGGGATATTGGAATTGAATTGTAGTTGATATATTTTATTCGGCACTCGGGAGAGGGAATAATAAACTTAAGTGTTCTTGGCTATTAATTGACTGGAATTCATGAAGATTAATTAATTAGGATTGATTGTTATTGAAATCAGGTGAAATCTAAACCTCTAGACCATTTTTCTCTGATTGATATTTATCTGAAAGTTGTGTGCGTGCTATAAAATCATCTGATTATTTTATTATTCTGCAAAATTCTTGAATATTGATTTTCTAGATAAAGTTTGGACTATTTTAATTACAAGCACTGAATATTTTCATTTTACTCCCTGTGGGATCGATACTTGATTTTATCATTATATTAAAACTTGACACTCGTACGCTTACGAGCATTTTACACAACATAGACACAGATATGTTTCTTGGATGTTCGGAGCTCAATCTCCTACGTCACCCCTTCTTCCACCTCGGAAGGATTCACTACAAAACTTTGGTTATTACAATGTCTTGCAATACACCCGATCCAAGTTAGGACTTATCCAATGCCTAATATGGAACTCCTAGATTCACAGTGATAAGATTTAAAGCTCTTATCAAAATTTTCTTCAGATGGTGATGATGATTGTCTTAGTCTCATCTCTTCGAAGATCGGATAAGCTGTTTAAGCTAAGGGTTTTCTCTTTGAGCGGTCAAGTATTGAAGATAGGTTCGAGAGCTTTGATAGATAGATTCTCAATAAGCGTTGTTGTGTCGTTTCTTCTGTCTAGAGAGGCCTTGATATATATAGCCTTTGTCTTCAACGTCTTTCTTCTTTGTCCAACGGTAGGATTGCCCTACTGATAAAGCTTTCTAAATATTTCGTACTGGGAGCGCCTTTAATTGTCTATTCAATGTGTCGCTCACATTAAATGCTATTTAAGGCTTTCTCACTTTATCAGATGAATCCTTAAATGCTTCGTCCTTTGCTTTTTAGTTGTCTTGTCACTTTTTGAAATCTGGGAAACTGTAACTTTGAAATGTAGCGTGTAGCTTTCTATATTTGAAGTTCGGTAGATATCTCAGTCGGTAGATATGTCTTTGTTCCGTTTGACATACAACTGTTTTGCATTATTCGTTGGTTGACAAGCTTTAGCTGACGTCGGTAGATGTGTTCTTTGTTCGGTTGACGTACAACTGCTTTGCATGCTTTGGCTGATGTCGGTAGATATGTCTTTGTTCGGTTGACGTAGCTGCTTATACAAATAAATGGCGGCCGACTAAACAACAAAGTATTGTTTTGTTATCACCAAAAGTCAAGATTCAACATAAATTCTAAAAGCCTACGCAACTTATTATAATAGCTTTGATTAATGATCTTGGACCGTGCTCATCCCCTATTTAGTTACTGCAACTCACCATGCTTCTAAGGATGATTAAAACTTTTCTTAAGCAACGAATCTAGTTCAGCTAACCTTTAAGTGGGACGAATGACTCTTCTCAACTTAGGATTTATTGACCCATTCCTATAAATAAATCTAGTCCTTAAAAAGAAAACATAACCATAAAATACATTGATGTCCAGTTCCAAGATATTATCCGATAATATATAGAATCCAAATGGGTACCTTAGTAGATCCAATTCATCCATTCACCAATTTTGTAAGGCCCGAAAATATTAAATTATTAATTATGGAATTTGAGAATTAAATTCCATATTAAGGGCTAATATTGATTTGAGAAGTTATGGAAATGATAGATTTAATTTCCGAGCCGAAAATATTTAATTTGAGAATTTACGGATTTTGAGAATTAAATTCCGAGAATTCTTAAATTAAAATAATAAATATTCAATTTGAATATTTATGGGATTTAAGATTAAATTCCATGTTTCGGGAATTAATGAAGCTTAATTTTGAAGATACAACCCGATCAGGGACTGATTTGAAAATATCGAAGTTGCAAGGGCTAAAGTGCAAATGGTCGGGATTATTTAATTAATCCGAATTTAATTTATTTTAATCCAAGTATATTTAATTTGGGAATATTTAGAGTTTCGATTTTAATTCTAATATTCTTAAATTATTTTGGATTGAAATTGAATTAAAAAGAAAGCCGAGGACTGAATTGCAATTAATGAAGATTTGAGGGACTAAATTGCAATTATGCAATACATATCCGATTTAGATTAAGATTATCAGCATGTGCACGTGGAGAAATCAGATTTCCTTCAGCAAAATTGAAGATTTCTGAACAGAGAGCCGAGATCTCTTTCTTTTCTTTTGAATTCGATTTGTTCGAAACCCCGTAACTTTTGATTCGATCGTCCGTTTTCAATTCCGAAAGATGTTCTGGAATCCTTGCAACGAGGGCTTCGATCTTGTGTAAGTATTATGATGTTTGAGTTAGGTTTCGAAATCAGTATTTGGCAGAATCAGTACATTTGAGTTTATGATTATGTTCTTCAACGTATATGCGATTCTATATCGAAATCGGATTGATGAGTTCGTATTAAATGTATTCCATCATGATTCCAGCATGTTTTTGACTTGTTAGAAAAAGATTATAGCTGCTGATGTGAGGAGTGTGAATGATATGAAGTGATTAGAAGTTGATAAGAAGTTAATAATGAGTTGGTTCCCGATTTTCAATCGCTACGCCGCCGGTTGATGTTTTGACTTCGTTTTGATAGCCTATAACTGAGTTGAGATAGTTTTTTAGATGTTATGAATGTTATGGAATTTGTATTTCTCGATTTCAGTTGAGTTTCGAAGGCTAACAATTCACGACTCCGAGTTGTACCGAATAAGAAGAAGTTGAAGTTTGAAATGATGTTGATTGAATCTATATTGATGATTTTGATTCAATTCTGAAATGATTGAATAGAATGAAGTTTGATATGCATGTTTTGATGCTATGTTCCAGAGTTTAATAGGAGACTATTGACTCAAGAACCTCAACTTGAAACCGAAGAAGAAGTGATCAAGATTGAAGTGAATTTGATTAAAGATGGATTGAGGTTTGAATGATCCGATTCTTGTAGGAGTTGTTGTACTTCCTATCCAGATGTGGAACATCGTCAACACGAGAATGAAAGGTATAATGACGACATCACGAGTCAGGGACTGTGAAACTCAAGAACGACTATTCTTGAGTTATCCCGAACAAATCACATACTTGTTTAAGTACTTGTTCTTGAGGTAGAACTTATGTTATTGTCGATCCATCACAGGTAGTGGATCTTTATTGCTTTTGATATGATGGTATATTGAGTTGATTCTATGCCAAGGTTGCGGTTAACCTTATTTGCGAGTCGTTTACGAACTCGTTAGATGGATATCCATGTCAAGATCGTTTACGAATCTTGATGGCAATGAAGTGAGAAGAATCAATTCTTGAGATAAGCGCGCTATATAAATTGAGTCTTGATTTGAAGTTTGAGTCGATATATGCGTTATTTTTACTCTATTCTTGAGTTGATATGTTTAGAGTTGATATGAATTTATTTAACGCATTTATATGTCGATTATACTGAGAATGATTTCTCACCAGAGTTTATCCGGCTGTTGCTTTGTTTTGTATGTGTGCATTGCAACAGGAGGGGCAGGAGCTTTGTTGAGACGACATTGATAGCTCGGGAGAGAGATGTAGCAAGTGTGGACTCGAGTTTATAAGATAAAGAATGGTATATTGATAGCATCAAACTTAGCAAGAACTTAAGACTTGAAGTTGGTTTATGCTATGTTGAATAGCTTGTAGTTTTATATCTTTGAGCTATTCATTTGATGTAATAAATGCATGATTTGATGATAGGAACTTGGTATATGAATGTATGCATGTTCTCAGATTTTATAATATGTTTAGACTTGAATTTGGTTGATGAATTATGACTTGGTTCCAAGTTTTGACAGCAAAAATCAGCAGCAGATTTCGAGCAAAAGTTAGCTCGCTCGATCGGGTGAAAGTTACCAATCGAGCGAAGCCTGTATTCTTGGGAAGAAAATATGAAATTTCTTGCTCGCTCGATCGGCTGTTTTTGCCCGATCGAGAGAGGCAAAAAGTAATTCAGACCCGAGAGCATGATTTTTCTCGCTCGCTCGATCGGCTGATTTTGCCCGATCGAGCGAGGCTCTGAAATTTAAAAAAAAAAAAATTATTTCTGCTCTTGATTTATTATTCTTTAATTGTTTGATTAATTGTTTAATTAATCATTAGCTGCCCTAAAATGAGATTAGCAACCCGAGGTCCCCACAAATTTATACTTTCGCCTCTTGGGCATTCTTGATTCTACCAAAAGTTGTAATTCTTAGTTAAAATGTTCCAACGGATTTAACCACATTTTCTATCTCAGACGCAACGACTAAGTAATCTATATTTACTCTTGAAGTCAAAATATACCATGACATATTTTCCATTTATGGGATTAGATTGTCTCTAAGTACCAAATAATTCTTACATATCACATGAAGACATATCTCAAACCTCTAGTTCAACTCGACAGCAGTTCTGAAAATCAAAAAATTCCCAAATTATTATATGGTACAACCTGAATTCATATTTCAAGAACTTAGTATACCATTGGACACCTCGAAGAGTTTGTAACCCGATCGTAAATTCTTTCTTATTGTACCTCCAGCACATTAGTATTCCATTGATACATAAATCTACAGCTTATCCAGAAAACTACCTGAATATTCTTTCATCATTCTGTACCCATAGTTGGTGCATTAGTCTTACCGGTTGACATTCACAAAATCTTGGAATGCAAATGTAAAGTACCCAAAAGTGCTCTAGGGACAAGCTCTATTTTCCTATCTCGCGACTGATCACCCAAATTATCGATTATAAGCGGGGAATATTCACTTCCGAATGTGTTCTAAATCCTAATCATATCATTAACACAACCATTCAGCTTACAAAAATCGTTTGTTTACTCTTAACGATCCTGTTTATAAAGAAACAACACATCCAACTAATTTACTAACTAGCAGTCTTCTCGCTAGACTTGTTATAAATGATACTCATCATTTCTCGGAACACAACGATAACATAGGATTTTATCTAGTATTAATACTAATCCCCAACGGTCTAAACACTTAATGCGGTTACGAGCCAATTCTCTACAAAATAAATCAAAATGATAATTGAATCTATAATCCACCCAAATCTTCATCATGATGGATCATGAAAGAAACAAACATACAAGTAATGCTTCTTAATAAGAAATGAAATAGGGCAAGCATTACAAAAAAACGAGCTGGAGATAAAAATCTAGATAAGTGAAATCAACTCACTCATAGTTCAATTCTAAGGTTAGTGAACAACAACGGAGGCTCCAGGAACAATGAATATGAGCCAGCAAGATGACAAATTTGGTGATCACTCATCCATGGGTAATGACTTCATGCCCAAACAATCAAAACATTCTCCACAATCAAGGGCAATCAGTGTGACATATTCAAATGTCAACCACAAAACACAAGTAGATCACCATTAAAATACAAAGTCAAACTCACTCACATCATGTGGCTCTAGAACTGGAGAAAAAATTCAAGGAATGTGAAATACGAACAAGGTCTTATTAAAAGTTCAACCAACTTCAAAGTAGCAGAATAAAACGTTGATTGATGTCATACGAATCCATAAATGCACAAAGGACGCGCAAAGAGATTTCTGATATTCAAAAGTATATGTTGCAATGGATATGAGCACAAAAGAATAAAAAGAGAATAATGATCGGAATAATAGTTCATATAATCGAAACGCTCATTCGCACCCGATTCACTATTGTCCCAAAATCATAATTGTCCCTGTAACAAGAGTAAAACTCAGGTTATTCATAATATAATACAAAGCATGTATCTCAAGTCTTCGCACGAGTTTCGATTCATTAACTTAACTGACAAAACATACGTCTGTCAATTTCTAAACAAACTATTCACTTAGTTGTATCTGACTAAAATCTATTATAAGAAAATAACTTACAATAGTAACACCACAATTAATATCTCTTAATGCGCAAGTTTAATATTCTTCGACAAAATCCTACTTCCTGATTACGATTACTAACATCACTTAGTATCTCAAATAAATTCCACGTACTATCTAAAACTGGAAGGAACAATGGTACACCAACTCCGCTTAACTTATAATTGCATGCTTTAAAAATAAACATTTAAATAGCACACTTTAAACTACTTAAAAATAAACAAGGACAAACACTGAAATACACATTTAAACAATTTAAACATCTAACTTTGAAAATATTTTTAAAATGGATGACATCAAAACATTTAAAGTAGTAATTCAAATACGACTAGCTTATAAAATTCATTTAAACTTACAGACTTTGAGGCGAGACTTCTCGAGCTTCTTGCGATCGGCAGTGGACACAAACCCAAACTAAGATCGTGTTCTAATGCCAACTGAAACGACCCTAACCTCTCATAAATAAATATTATTAAATAACTAAACAAATGCAAGATTTTTCAAAAAATTTCGGCATGATCTTTTTAAAACATTAACAAACTACCTGTCTCAACCAGCCCACTAACAGATTGAACTAAAAACAAGACGCGAAAAATAAACTCTCTAAACTTACACTAGACAGGTCAATAATACCCCAAAATACTATACACCGACATAATTATCACTAAATAAGCAAACAGTAAAAGAATCTCTGAAATACGGAAATAAAGCATAAACGTCCTCTGCTAAAACTTTGAATCATACGCAACGACAATATGATTAGTTTTCCAATAACTAAAACATAAATTAGAAATTCTTAAAGTTACATCAATCCAATAAACAAAGTAAAGAACATTGCAACTAAACATTTAAAAGAACAACTGCGGAAGACCAGCATAGGTCGAAGGGATGTGTCGTGCCCCCATTGCAGTCGACTCGAGATTCATGTCCTTCGATCTCAACAAAAATCTAACCTGCACCAAGCAAAGTAGTAAGCCTAAAGTCTCAACAAGTATAAACCATGTAGTAGCAAAGGTTTTAAAATACATGCACGATACTTAAAATACTAGTACTTATAATACCTTGAAACTTACTCGGAAAAGAGTCTTAAAGATAAAAGGAAATGAGACTTGGAGCTATAAAGGAAAGTCACATGCAATGAACTCACGTCTTAAAACAAAAATCATTCATGTCTTTAAACTTAACTTTCATAACTTTAACTTTTAACTCAAACTCACGATTCACTTTAATTGAAACTCACACTTGAAACTTTAACTTTACTCACACCTTCAAACATAAACTTTCTTAAACTTTAACTTTGAACTTTCCTCTGTGAATTTAGATCCTCGATTGTGACCCTCTCGTTTGATCGATCAATGGCTACAGTACTATTTCGGAAAGGACGTCCAGATCTCTCCCGACGCCACATTGCCCCTTTCCTCTGGATTGGTAAGGGAGTCGAGATGTTTCTCGAGCACACATTACATGTCTGGTTTGGTAGGGGAGCTGAGATGTCTTCCAGCCGCACACTACACGTCTGGTTGGAAAGTGAGTCAAGGCATCCCCCGATTGACATTGCACATCTCGTCACAACCAACTCACGTCATTCAAAAATTTTACTTTACTCGTATTCAAACTTTTTCTTTACTCACATCAACATAAACCTTCACTTAAATCGAAAACGCAAAGGAATATCTTAACTTGCTTAAAACTTTACTCAACTCAAAAGATGATGTTAGAACCTAATGTGGGGGGATTTAGGTTCTATTGGCAACTTTAAAAATTTAAAGCAATTATGTAAATACGCAAGCGGAAGATTTAAAGCAATCAAAAATAAATGCGGTAAATAAATGCGTAAAATAAATAAGCGATAAATGAGATAGGATATGTTTATGGAAGTTCGACGATAAATCATCTACGTCTCCCCTTCTTGGTTAAGATCGATTAACCAAGGCTCCACTAGCACTTCAACGTCTTGGCCTTGATGGCTCCAAGGATAGCCGTACAACTCAACACGATCACCGCGTCGATACAACTCGAACACTTGGTCTTAAGGACTCCAAGGATAGCCTCAACACAACACACTTGGCTTCACACTCAAGTCTTTACAACAATTGTACAACAAACTTGGATTCACACTCAAGTGTTTACAACAATAGCACAACCAACTCACAAACTATTTTTACAAACACTCTCAAATATTTGAATGTATCACACAAACACTTTGATAGAGAGAAGATTGCTTGCAAAGGAGAGAAGAGATGAGTTGGGATATCTACAAATGACCTTGGAAAGCCTCTATTTATAGTTGGCAAGGATTTGAATCTGATTTGAGTGCATGGAGTGTGTGTTGGGAATTCAAGGAGTAGACAAAAAAGTGTTCGGCGCCGCTGCCTGCTTTCCCCAGCACTGAGCGGATTTTGTGGAAAAATCATATTTCACAATCTAACCGTTGGATGGATCTGAAATGTTTTCGGAAGCTTTCTCTACATCATAATCTTTATTCTGAATGGTGGAGATTTTATTGGAACGAGTCAAAATTTCCAGTAATTTTCGGAAGTCGCTTCATCATGTTTTCGCTTCTTGTTCTGCGCGACAAATTTGAAAAATTCATATATCCCAATCCATTTGTTTGATTGATCTGAAATTTGGACATAAGGTTTATAACATCCTGATCTTGAGTTTTATTGGTGGAGATTTGATTTGGATGTATCAAACCTGTCTAGGAAGTTTCGGAAGTGGATTCTTCATCCTTTGCTTCATGTTATGCAGAAATAGGTACTGCGCAAATTTTGTGGAAAAATCATAACTCCATATCTAGCCGTTGGATTGATATAAAATTTTGATATAAGTTTGAAAACATCCTGATCTTGACCATGACTGGTGGAGATCGGATTATGATGTATCAAACGTTGCCAATAAATTTCTGAATTCGCTTCTTCATATTTTTGCTCCTTGCAGAAGTAGGTACTATGCGGGGCATATTTAAAAAAATCATATCTCTCAATATAGCCGTTGGATTGCTCTCTGATTTGGATAGCTGGTTTAAAACATCCTCATCCTGATTATGATCAATGGAGATCTGATTTCAATTCATAGACAATTCCCTGTAATTTTCGAAAGTTGCTGCTCCATACTTTGACTTCTTCTTGTTCTTTTCTTCATATCCACATAACAATGTTCCATCCATTCAATGAGAAATAAGAGACTTTATAAATACATTTACAGCTTCAAAATAGCTTCCTATAATTTATTTGTCAATAAATATAATCTGCAAAATCTCACTTTAAATGGTTAGTAACAATTAACCGAGTTTTGTAATCATCAAAACATAATATTATGAGACTTGTTAATGCGAAAAACATTAATCTCATAACACGAGATTTGTATGCGTTAAGGCGTAACAATCTCCCCCTTTTTGATGATCACAAAACTTGGTTAAATAGAAAAAATAAATTTACAATATTAAATAAACAATTTAAATTTGCACAATAAAATAAAACTATGCAAAAACTCCCCCTCAATTAAATAGTTAGTTAAAAACAATTTGTTTATCAAATAACCAATTTTATTCTCCATGCATTTAATCATACTAACTCTCCCCTTAGTTAAAGTATTTAACCAAACTAATTCTCCCCCTTTTTTGTGATAATCAAAAAGACTGAAAAAGTAAATGCAAAACAAGAGAATTGATATATGATTTCTAAAATGCAACACATAAATTTCATATAAAATGTGAGCTTTATAACTTTGAATAAATACAATTAATTTGTATTATCCAAAATTAAGTTGCTTGAATTTTATTATTAAGCTTCCCCTTAATATGACATTAAATTTCAATTTATGTCCACATGCGATTACAACTCAATCATGCTAAGTTCACCACGCAAACGAATAAAAGTATTTTCATCTAGTGGTTTTGTAAAAATATCGGCAATTTGATTTTTAGTGTCAACATATTGAAGTTCAACTTCATTTCTTTTGATGTGATCACGAATAAAATGATGACGAATGTCAATATGTTTGGTGCGCGAATGTTGAATCGGATTCTTTGTAAGACATATGGTGCTAGTGTTGTCACAGAAAATAGGGATTTTTGAAAAAGATACACCATAGTCGAGCAATTTATGCTTCATACAAAGAATTTGCGCACAACAACTACCGACAGCCATATATTCGGCTTCGGTCGTTGACAACGCAACACAATTTTTCTTTTTGGAAAACCAAGAAACTAAACAGTTTCCTAAAAAGAAACAAGTTCCACTAGTGCTTTTCCTATCCACCTTATATCCACCAAAGTCGGCATCTCAATAAGCTTTTAAATCAAAGAAAGAATTTTTTGAATACCACAAGCCGAGATTTGGAGTATTTGAAAGATATTTGAAAATGCGTTTTAAGGCGAACAAATGTGGTTCCTTTGGGCATGATTGAAATCGTGCACACAAGCAAACACTAAACATAATGTCCGGCCTACTAGCAGTAGCATAAAGTAAGGAGCCAATTATACTACGAAAGGAAGATTGATCTACAGATTTACCATTTTCATCCTTGTCGAGTCTGATTGCTGTGCTCATCGATGTGGATGATGATTTTGTGTTCTTCATCCCAAACTTCTTCAGAAGCTCCTTTATGTATTTGCTTTGGTTCAAAAAGAACTCATCTTTGCACTGTTTGATTTGCAATCCGAGGATAGTTAAGTTCCCCCATCATGCTCATCTCAAAGTGTTCCTGCATAAGCTTGGAGAAATCTTGACAGAGATTTTCGTTAGTAGAACCAAAAATGATATCATCAACATAAATTTGCACAATCAATAAATCATCTTTAGCATGTTTGGTAAATAAAGTAATATCAATCTTTCTTCTCGAAAAACCATTTGAAAGAAGAAAAGTTGATAGTTTTTCATACCAAGCTCGAGGATCTTGTTTCAAACCATACAATGCTTTGTTTAGTCTATACACATGATCAGGCAATAAAGCATCAACAAAGCCATCAGGTTGTTCAATATATACTTCCTCTTTTAAATCACCATTTAAAAAGGCGCTTTTAACATCCATTTGAAATAATTTGAAATTCTTAGAGCAAGCAAAATCAAGTAGCATGTGAATGGATTCTAGTCTAGCAACAGGCGCATAAGTTTCATCATAATCTATGCCTTCTTCTTGACTATATCCTTTTGCTACAAGTCTAGCTTTATTTCTAGTGATAGTACCATGTTCATCAAGTTTATTCCTAAAAACACATTTAGTACCAATAATAGATCTATCATGCGGCCTAGGAACAAGAAACCATACATCATTGCGCTTGAATTCATTTAATTCATCTTGCATAGCAATAATCCATGAATCATCTAATAAAGCATCATCAATACACTTAGGTTCAACATGCGAAACAAAAGCAAGATGATTTCAAATATTATTAAGAGAAGATCGAGTGGTTACTCCCTTCGAAGGACTTCCAATGATAAGATCCATAGGATGATCTTTGTGAAGTGTCCAATCCTTCGGAAGTGGTGTTTCCTCAACAGAAACATCTATATCATTTAAGCTTGATGAAGTCATCTCTTCTTCGAGTAATTCTACATCATCGTTAGTAGTACGAGAAACTACAGACATAGATTCATCAAATATAACATGCATAGATTCTTCAACTAATAAAGTACGTTTATTAAATACTCTAAAAGCCTTACTTTAGGTAGAATATCCGAGAAAGATGCCTTTGTCAGACTTGGCATCAAACTTACTGAGATTATCCTTACCATTATTATGAATGTAGCATTTTGATCCAAAAGCCCGAAAATATGAAATGTTAGGCTTTTTCCCTCTTCATAATTCATATGGAGTTTTCTTGATAATGGGCCTTATTGATACACGATTGATGATATAACAGAAAGTGTTCATTGCTTCATCCCAAAAATATTTTGGTAGAGAATGCTCACATATCATGGTCCTTGCAATCTCTACAAGTGTCCTATTTTTCCTCTCAACGACCCCGTTTTGTTGAGGAGTCCTAGGACAAGAAAAATTGTGACCGATGCCTTTTTCTTCACAAAAATTTGTAAAACTCTCATTTTGAAATTCAGTTCCGTGGTCACTACGGATCTGCTTTATTGAAAAAATTTTCTCATTCTCAACTCGTTTGACAAAAGTTTTAAAAAAATCAAAGGCATCATTTTTGTGGGGTAAAAACAATGTCCATGTGTAACGTAAAAAATCATCCACAATGACAAATGCATAAAGCTTTCCTCCTAGGCTAGCATTCCTCGAGGGACCACATAGATCTAGGTGAAGAAGTTCAAGGGGCATAGAAGTTGATACAAAATTTTTGCTTTTAAAAGATTCTCTTGTATGTTTGCCAAGTTGGCACGCATCACAAACAGAATCTAATTTTAAATTAAATTTTGGCATACCAACGATTAAATCAAGTTTCAAAAGTTTTTCAATGGTACTAGGACCAACATGAACTAGTCTTCTATGCCAAAGAATGTTTTCATCAACATTCAAAGATACAAGGCTTTTGATATTTGATAAAGATAAATTGTTTAAAGAAACCTTGTATACATTTTCACTTCTATAACCTTTGAAATTTATGGATTTGTCAGTAGTGAATGATATAGTGCAGTGTTGGGGAGTGAACTTGACTTAATAACCTCTATCGCACAATTGACTTATGCTTAGTAGATTATGTTTAAGCCCTTTCACTAGGAGTACATCATCAATCAAGCAATCCACTGTCTAGATATCATATGCTAGGAAGAATAATTTGATGTTGTCTCCAAAGTTGACAGTTCCCTTCTCCTTTGGTTTGACGGATTGGAGTAGATCCTTGTTCCCCGTCATATGTCTAGAACATCCACTGTCTAGATATCATATGCTAGGAAGAATAATTTTCCTATTTTCCTGCAGAGAGTGTTTTTGGTACCTTTTAGTTCTTTTGGGTCCACAGTTGTTAGAAAAGAGAAACATAAAATAGATTTTTAAGAGTTCAGTTTCTCATAGCAACATCATCGTCATTTTCCAAGAGTGCTCCCAGTAGTAGGTAGGGCTATGGTAAAACATCCTAAAAATCCTACTGAATTTATTTTGTTTTTAACAAAACTCTCTGATAATAAAATAATGAATATAAATATATATATGCCCATACATATATATATCATACATAAAAATAACTTTACTTAATTTAAAATACATAAACACAATAAATACAATAAAAGTACACATATTCAATTAAATACTTAAAATTAATTACTAAATAATCATTTATAAATATTCCATAATAAAATTCCTAAATTCCATGCATATACTGAAAATCTATAATAATAAAACATATGCGGAAATAAACGTTCTAGTCTCAACATAAAATTCATCTTAGAGCAATGGTCATGGGTTCTAGCTGCCTGGATACTCATACACCCTCGCCGCCAGTCGGAAACACATTATCCTTATTGACATTTTGCTCACCTGCACCATTTAAATCTAGTGAGCCTAGAGGCTCAGCACGTTCTATCCTTACATAACAAAATTAAACCACACACAAGCACACATCATATAAAATACGTGAATAATAATTATACGTGCATGATCTTAAAATTATATGCATATAAACATAAATAAATAATCATACTTCTAAATCATCATGTTATAACATAATTCATCATACTTTATAATTTTCGTAAAAATAACATATCATGATTTCTTAGTTCTCAACAGGTCGTATCCATGTCAGTGGCATCATACTGAGCGATTGATCAATCTATAAACCATCGTACGCGGCAGTGGGGTTTCCACCTCTGTGCTGCCACTCCACCAGCCCTCTCAGCTGGATCCATAAGCTCATCATACTTATACATCATTAGGAAGGTCACCGGGCCCAGGTATCCCGGCCTCCAACCACATCACTTTCCACCTTCACTTCAACTTCCATAAAAAAATATATTTTTCTTAACATACATTTAAACTTATCATAAAAATTCTTACATGATGCATGAACTTTAAAAAAATCTCATTTAGTTCTTTATTTCATGAAAATTTGTCCGTAAATATATATTTAATTTGTTTTCTTAAAAATCATACTTATATATCTAATAAAAATGCATGCATGAATTAAATATATATTTACGAACATTTATTTTTCCAAGGACTTGTTCGAGCTGCTGACCACTAGACTTAAACTCAAAAATTCATAGACTGGCCCAAAAACCCAAAAGCCCAATCTGACCTGGCCAAATTAGCTTCATGGGCCCCCAGGCCCATGAAAAACTATTGGACTCACTTAAAACATAATTTAGGCCCATCAACTTATTAATTTAAAGTTAAATTAATAAAATTATTAACTAACCATTACTATAAATTAGAACGATAAAATTATTAACCCGACTCAACTTGACCCAATAATTCTCATGGATCACATGGCCCATGACAAATTAGTGGGCTCACCTCAATAATTATTAAAGCCCATTAATTTAGTTCAATTAATTAATCAAGCCCAACCCATAATTTATCAACTTAAACTATTAATTAATTAAAATAAAAAACAACCGAGCCCAAATAATATAATCTGGACTCGGACCAAAATAATTTGACCTATCATATTTTAGACCCAACCCGGACCCAAACCCGAGCCCGGCCCGCCTAAACCTAAAAAAAACAAAAACAGTACCCTAACCCCTTACCTTACTCACGTGAGCAGCACTTTCCTCCTTGCTACTGTATAGCTCCGACAACCCATGGCCGGAGCGCCGCCGGCAGGACCTCCCCAGGGTCCTGTCGGTCACCCTAGACTAGGCCTAACCCAACCCCAAGCCTTGCATGGAGCAGCCGAAGTCTCCCTCCCCGATCTGCCGCGCAGGTTGCGCAGTCCACAAACCGTGGACTTTCTGACCAGCTCCGGCCACTATCGGCCGGAGCTCCGACACCTGGACCACCCCAGGGTCCCAACGCAACCTTAGGACCAAGCTTGGCTCAGCCAAAAGCCCTCCTATGCAGAATCCGATCCCATCTTCCTCCAGAAATCTGCACTCGCCCAACTTCTGTCCTAGCCCATTTAGCATGGTTCCAGCCACTTCCAGCCCTGAACCACCCTACCAAAACCGGACCTAAGGACCCTAGATCAGACCCCTAACAAAGGTGCAGCAGTCCCGATCAAGCCATGGTCAGAAAATCATCATCATGTGCCTTATACAACAAAAACGGGATTTCATGCATGAATCATAAATATTATCCTTAAATTCTGAAAACACATGCATTAACAAATCATTCATGCTTAAAAACAGTTTATATGATTCAAATGGTGGCCAAGAATGGATTCGAAACGTGCCTTGTTGAAGATTTGGACAAAACGAAGAAATTGACGCGTATCGAGCTCATCGGGACGAACGGCTTGAAAATTCCTTGCCGAAAAACCTCAAGAAAAATCGTGTGTGTTGTGTTCTCTGACATAGAACATGAGAGATGGGGAAGAAGGATGAGAGAGGCGGCTTAGAGAGTTTAAGCGTGAGATAGGGTAAATCTTTTTTTTTTAAAAGATAATCTGGGTTTAATAAATAAATAGATAATTAAGATAAATATATACTCTAAACATATAAAATTTTAAACTCTTAAATACAATATAAATTTGATATTTAACCTTAAATCCCGAAATTATAATTAATGGGATTTTTAAAGCTTAATAAAAGTCATTAAAATGACTTATCTTGGGTAAAAACGAACCTATAAATATATATATATATATATATATATATAAACACTAAAATTTTCTTGAAATAATACCTTAAAATAATATTTTAAGGCTACTAAAAATCTCATAAAATATTTTGGATGAAAACAACATCTCGTCCGTCCACTGTCCCGCCTACGCGATCATAAAATAATTTTTCTCAAATAAATTCATAAATCATATCATATAAATTTAAATGCCGAAACAATATTTAAAGCATGCAAATAAATCACATAATTCACATACTAACTCATAAAAACAATTCAACACATTTTCATATTATTTTAAAATTATTAAATCTCCTAGTTATGCATGCGGATTTACGTAGCAAATTTTCGGACGTTACAATTCTCTCCCCCTTAAATGGAATTTCGTCCTCAAAATTTGATTTAACTTAGTCGTCTAATAACACATGAATAAAATTTTTCAAAACTAATTTTCAAACTTAAATCCCAAAAACATAACTTAATTTATATATCTAAAATTCAACTTAAATCTCAAAAAAAAATTCTAACTTGTCAAACTTAAATCTAAAATCATAACTTAATCTACAAATCTAAGTGTCAAACTTACGTCTCATAAATTATCAAACTTAATTTTCTAAACATATATCATTCTAGTCATCCTGGTGTGTAACGCGTCTCAAAGGCATACTCTAATTTCCATAAATTCTCTACGTAACCGCATTGCATAACTAAGTATTTTTAACTTTAATACTGTAATAACTTAAAATTCTCATTTTCATAAATCATTAAAACAAAAATCATGTGTCTCATTCATAAAACATAATTTAAAACATTTAAAACTTACAGACTGGCAGTGCGGCTTCTGAGCTCCGTGTAGCAGGCTAGTTACCCTCCAAGGAACCTGGCTCTGATACCAAATGAAACATCCTAAAACTCCTACTGAATTTTTTTTTTTTTAACAAAACTCTCTGATAATAAAATAATGAATATAAATATATATATGCCCATACATATATATATCATACATAAAAATAACTTTACTTAATTTAAATACATAAACATAATAAATACAATAAAAGTACACATATTCAATTAAATACTTAAAATTAATTACTAAATAATCATTTATAAATATTCCATAATAAAATTCCTAAATTCCATTCATATACTGAAAATCTATAAGAATAAAACATATGCGGAAATAAACGTTCTAGTCTCAACATAAAATTCATCTTAGAGCAATGGTCATGGGTTCTAGCTGCCTGGATACTCATACGCCCTCGCCGCCAGCCGGAAACACATTATCCTTATTGACATTTTGCTCACCTGCACCATTTAAATCTAGTGAGCCTAGAGGCTCAGCACGTTCTATCCTTACATAACAAAATTAAACCACACACAAGCACACATCATATAAAATACGTGAATAATAATTATACGTGCATGATCTTAAAATTATATGCATATAAACATAAATAAATAATCATACTTCTAAATCATCATGTTATAACATAATTCATCATACTTTATAATTTTCGTAAAAATAACATATCATGATTTCTTAGTTCTCAACAGGTCGTATCCATGTCGGTGGCATCATACTGAGCGATTGATCAATCTATAAACCAACGTACGCGGCGGTGGGGTTTCCACCTCTGTGCAGTCACTTCACCAGCCCTCTCAGCTGGATCCATAAGCTCATCATACTTATACATCATTAGGAAGGTCACCGGGCCCAGGTATCCCGGCCTCCAACCACATCACTTTCCACCTTCACTTCAACTTCCATAAAAAAATATATTTTTCTTAACATACATTTAAACTTATCATAAAAATTCTTACATGATGCATGAACTTAAAAAAAATCTCATTTATTTCTTTATTTCGTGAAAATTTGTCCGTAAATATATATTTAATTTATTTTCTTAAAAATCATACTTATATATCTAATAAAAATGCATGCATGAATTAAATATATATTTACGGACATTTATATTTCCAAGGACTTGTTCGAGCTGCTGACCACTAGACTTAAACTCAAAAAATTCATAGAGTGGCCCAAAAACCCAAAAGCCCAATCTGACATGGCCCAATTAGCTTCATGGGCCCCCAGGCCCATGAGAAACTAATGGGCTCACTTAAAACATAATTTAGGCCCATCAACTTATTAATTTAAAGTTAAATTAATAAAATTATTAACTAACCATTACTATAAATTAGAACGATAAAATTATTAACCCGACTCAACTTGACCCCATAATACTCATGGATCACATGGCCCATGACAAATTAGTGGGCTCACCTCAATAATTATTAAAGCCCATTAATTTAGTCCAATTAATTAATCAAACCCAACCCATAATTTATCAACTTAAACTATTAATTAATTAAAATAAAAAATAACCGAGCCCAAATAATATAATCTGGACTCAGACAAAAATAATTTGACCTATCATATTTTAGACCCAACCCGGACCCAAAACCCGAGCCCGGCCCGCCTAAACCTAAAAAAAACAAAAACAGTACCCTAACCCCTTACCTTACTCACGTGAGCAGCCCTTTCCTCCTTGCTACTGCTCAGCTCCGGCAACCCATGGCCGAAGCGCCGCCGGCAGGACCTCCCCAGGGTCCTGCCGGTCACCCTAGACTAGGCCTAACCCAGCCCCAAGCCTTGCATGGAGCAGCCGAAGTCTCCCTCCCCGATCTGCCGTGCAGGTTGCGCAGTCCACAAACCGTGGACTTTCTGACCAGCTCCAGCCACTACCGGCTGGAGCTCCGACACCTGGACCACCCCAGGGTCCCAACGCAACCTTAGGACCAAGCTTGGCTCAGCCAAAAGCCCCCCTATGCAGAATCCGATCCCATCTTCCTCCAGAAATCTGCACTCGCCCAACTTCTGTCCTAGCCCATTTATCATGGTTCCAGCCACTTCCAGCCCTGAACCACCCTACCAAAACCGACCCTAAGGACCCTAGATCAGACCCCTAACAAAGTTGCAGCAGTCCCGATCAAGCCATGGTCAGAAAATCATCATCATGTGCCTTATACAACAAAAACGGGATTTCATGCTTGAATCTTAAATATTATCCTTAAATTCTGAAAACACATGCATTAACAAATCATTCATGCTTAAAAACAGTTTATATGATTCAAATGGTGGCCAAGAATGGATTCGAAACGTGCCTTGTTGAATATTTGGACAAAACGAAGAAATTGACGCGTATCAGGCTCGCCGGGACGAACGGCTTGAAAATTCCTTGCCGAAAAACCTCAAGAAAAATCGTGTGTGTTGTGTTCTCTGACATAGAACATGAGAGATGGGGAAGAAGGATGAGGGAGGCAGCTTCGAGAGTTTAAGCGTGAGATAGGGTAAATCTTTTTTTTTTAAAAGATAATCTGGGTTTAATAAATAAATAGATAATTAAGATAAATATATACTCTAAACATATATAATTTTAAAACTCTTAAATACAATATAAATTTGATATTTAACCTTAAATCCAGAAATTATAATTAATGTGATTTTTAAAGCTTAATAAAAGTCATTAAAATGACTTATCTTGGGTAAAAACGGACCTATAAATATATATATATATATATATATATATATATATATATATAAACACTAAAATTTTCTTGAAATAATACCTTAAAATAATATTTTAAGGCTACTAAAAATCTCATAAAATATTTTGGATGAAAACAACATCTCATCCGTCCACTGTCCCCCATACGCGATCATAAAATAATTTTTCTCAAATAAATTCATAAATCATATCATATAAATTTAAATGCCGAAATAATATTTAAAGCATGCAAATAAATCACATAATTCACATACTAACTCATAAAAACAATTCAACACATTTTCACATTATTTTAAAATTATTAAATCTCCTAGTTATGCATGCGGATTTACGTAGCAAATTTCCGGACGTTACATATGGCCTCTTTAAAAACTTATTTCCTTGGAAAGAGCAGCGTTCATCAGGAAGACCAGTCGCAAGTCAAGGCAGTTTAAACCGGTCTATGATGAACTCCCTTAGATCATGATCTCATAATGCCGACTGATGAGTTGTTAAGTACTCTTAGGCCTCCATTTCATATAGCTCTTTTGATCATATTGATATTTCAAAGATCAACATTTATGTCTAGCATGACCTATTTTACAACAGTAAGAGCATGTAGGGGGTGATCTCATTTTTGCTTTAGCAATAAGGCTAGCAAAGTCTATAGATTTCTTATCATACCCTATTCCACCTTTATCAAGGCTACATTTTTGCATGCTTAGTAAATTATTCAATTTATTACTACTAACATTGAATTTATCAAATGATTTTTCTAAGTGAGCTATGTCATCCTTTAATCTTAGGTTTTCATGCTCCTTAGATTCTAATTCATTTTTAAGGTTTTTATTTTCCTTTCTAAGAGATTTAGTCATATCATACATGAGTTGATATGCATGCAATAGTTCATCATAGGAAGGTATCTCGTCATCGCCGTCGGAGACGATGTCATCATCCTTAGGCATGAGGCATATGTTGGCTTTCTCATCGTCGTCATCGCTATCGCTCCAAGTGGCTATGAGTGCTTTCTTCTTGCCTTTGTCATTTTTCTTTTTGAGAGGGCATTCATTTGCATAATTCCCTTGTTGTTGACAGTTGTAGCATGTCACTTCCTTGTCCGTCTTCTTGAATTAATTTCCTTGCATGAATTTTTTGAATTTCCTTGCGAAGAGCACCATGTCATCATCATCATCATCATCTTCAACTTGGCTAGATAAGGCAATCCCCTTTGCCTTGATCTTTTCATCTTCTTTCTTCGTTTCCTTTCTTGTGGATACTTCCAAATCATGGGTTTTTAGGGTCCCATGAAGTTGGTCAAGATCATAGGATGCGGTGTCACCTTTGTTGGATTCGATGATGGCCGTTCTCTTTGCATCCCACTCCTTGGGTACGGTGCGTAGAGCTCTCCTCCATACTTGCTTGAATGGATATTGTTCTCCAAGTTGAGCTAACTCATTGATGATTTGAGTGAGCCTTCGGAACTTGGTGTCAACATCCTCATTGGCTTCCATCTCAAATGTCTCGTATTTGAGTTGGAGTAGATCGATCTTTGTCTCCTTGACTTGATTAGTCCCTTCGTAACATATCTCCAATTTATCCCATATCTCTTTTGTGGAGGAGCACATCGAGATCCGGTTGTATTCGTTCATATTTAAAGAACAATGCAAAATATTCATAGCTTTAGCATTTTGAGAAATTAACTTCATGTCCTCCTTTGAAAAGTCATCCATTCCCTTAGGAACTTTAACCCCTTCAACCTCTTTCATAGGTATATAGGGACCTTTCACGGTAACTTTTCAAAGATCATAATTTACGGATTGGATATATAGGGACATTCGGTTTTTCCAATATCCGTAGTTTATACCGTTGAAAAGAGGAGAACGATTGGTTGATTGCCCTTGAGCATAATCGCTCGCTAGGTTTGCCATAGAGCCTTTTTGAAAATATTTTGTAAAAAAGGTGGCTCTGATACCACCTGTTAGAACCTAATGGTGGGGGAGATTTAGGTTTTATTGGCAACTTTATCAATTTAAAACTATTATGCAAATACGCAAGCCGAAGACTTAAAGCAATCAAAAATAAATGCGGTAAATAAATGCGTAAAATAAATAAAGCGATAAATGAGATAGGATATGTTTATGGAAGTTCGACGATAAATCGTCTACGTCTCCCCTTCTTGGTTAAGATCGATTAACCAAGGATCCACTAGCACTTCAACGTCTTGGCCTTGATGGCTCCAAGGATAGCCGTACAACTCAACACGATCACCGCATCGATACAACTCGAACACTTGGCCTTAAGGGCTCCAAGGATAGCCTCAACACAACACACTTGGCTTCACACTCAAGTGTTTACAACAATTGTACAACACACTTGGCTTCACACTCAAGTGTTTACAACAATAGCACAACCAACTCACAAACTATTTTTACAAACACTCTCAAATATTTGAATATATCACACAAACACTTTGATAGAGAGAAGATTGCTTGCAAAAGAGATAAGAGACGAGTTGGGATATCAACAAATGACCTTTGAAAGCCTCTATTTATAGTTGGCAAGGATTTGAATCTGATTTGAGTGCATGGAGCGTGTGCTGGGAAGTCAAAGAGTAGACAAAAAAGTGTTCAGCGCCGCTGCCTGCTTTCCCCAGCACTGAGAGGATTTCGTGGAAAAATCATATTTCACAATCTAACCGTTGGATGGATCTGAAATGTTTTCAGAAGCTTTCTCTACATCATAATCTTTATTCTGAACGGTGGAGATTTTATTGGAACGAGTCAAAAATTTCCAGTAATTTTCGAAAGTCGCTTCATCATGTTTTCGCTTCTTGTTCTGCGCAACAAATTTGAAAAATTCATATCTCCCAATCCATCCGTTGGATTGATCTGAAATTTGGACATAAGGTTTATAACATCCTGATCTTGAGTTTTATTGGTGGAGATTTGATTTGGATGTATCAAACACGTCTAGGAAGTTTCGGAAGTTGATTCTTCATCCTTTGCTTCATGTTCTGCAGAAATAGGTACTGCGCAAATTTTGTGGAAAAATCATAACTCCATATCTAGCCGTTGGATTGATATGAAATTTTGATATAAGTTTGAAAACATCCTGATCTTGACCATGATTGGTGGAGATCGGATTATGAAGTATCAAACGTTGCCAGTAAATTTCTGAATTCGCTTCTTCATATTTTTGCTCCTTGCAGAAGTAGGTACTGTGCGGGGCATATTTCAAAAAATCATATCTCTCCATATAGCCGTTGGATTGCTTTCCAATTTGGATAGCTGGTTTAAAACATCCTCATCCGGATTATGATCGGTGGAGATCTAATTTCAATTAATAGACGATTTCCAGTAATTTTCGGAAGTTGATGCTCCATACTTTGGCTTCTTCTTGTCCTTTTCTTCATATCCACATAACAATGTTCCATCCATTCAATGAGAAATAAGAAACTTCATAACTACATTTATAGCATCAAAATAGCTTCCTATAATTTATTTGTCAATAAATATAATCTGCAAAATCTCACTTTAAATGGTTAGTAACAATTAACCGAGTTTTGTAATCATCAAAACATAATATTATAAGACTTGTTAATGCATTAAAAATATTAATCTCATAACACGAGATTTGTATGCGTTTAAGGCGTAACAGATGAGAGCACCCACTCTTGAATGTACAACTTTAGGGGATGAAAACCCAACTTTAAAACAAGAAAGAATGATGATTTAGTGGCTGCTCCTAGGGTAAACTACCCAACCAAACCTCCCTTTTTCCTCAAACACTACTTACCATGAGCGGTCCAACCGAAAAACCCATGACTCAACCTTCCCTTAATCAAATTGACTCCCGCTTGAACCGACACTCTTTACACACTTTAAACTAACCCAAGAACCAGGTTACAGCCTCCAAAACCAACCCGAGCAACCCAAATAAAACGGATTTTCGGGCAGCTCCTAAACCTTCCCGAAATCAGCACCAACCACCTTAACTTAAATCGCCCTTAACTCGACCATAACTAACCGGAATCACTCCAAATTTAAACCGATACGACCACAACATCCTAAACTTAACTTAGAACTAGACCAAACCCAGCCATAGTTTCCCGAACCATCCAGTTTAATCTAACACGCCAACAGCTCTACACATTGCTCCGAAATTCTGCACGACTTCAGCTTATCATCCACCCCTCCTATCAAACCTTTCCTTTCAGCTTGTCTCATCCAACACAGCACCATGGGAACACATTTGGCTCGTCTCCAGCCCCTGAGCCAGCCTAGGCCAATGGATCTCCTTTCCATCCTAACTCAAACCAACAATTCAAGTCATCCTATGTACCATCCATCCTTGCGACCAACCCTCAAATCCACCTTACCCACCATCCATACACCATAAAACACACCCAAAAAAAAATTCAAACTCATATCTAGGGCAGCCCATATACCATCATTACAAAAAATTTTAATTTGCAATAAAATTGCCGCAAAATGGCCTCAAGCTTTCGAACCCAAGCTCAACAAATGATAATCAATACTAGGCTCAATATATAACTCAATATCAACACATTACCTCAAGAGCGTTTCGAATTTACACAAAAATATTGCATAAAACCTACTGAAATTTGATGAAAATCTCTAAACCTCCATTCAAAAATTCACATAACACCAATGCTTAAAGTAAACAATGCACACAACATAATATTTTCACTTGGTGGCCAAGGGATGATTTATACTTGCCTTTACCCTTCGAAATCCAAGAAAAATATAGATGGAAAGGGGCTGGAAATCTCAAAATACAGCAGCCAAGTCTTCCTTAGGTCGAGCTCTGGCCGGTGGAGGGTGTGGATGCCGGCGGCGGCCGCAAGGGTGGAGGAGGGAAGAGATTTCCGTGAGTGAGGGGGAGAGAAAGAGGATGGGGCGGCTCCTTGAGGTGAAAAGGGGCTAGGGTTTGAGTCTTTTTATTTAATTGTGTAGGGATATATTAGTGTATATCTATATGTGTATGTATGTATAAGTATGTGTGTGTATGGGGTTTGAAAGTATTACTCACACCACTATTAAAAGTGCTACTTAAAGTTTTACAACTTTAACACTACTCACACTTCGTCTCTCAAAATCTTTGTTTGAAAATTCAATAGTTGAAGAAAATAATTAAATTTCACTTGCCGGATTTTAAAATGCTAATTTTTTGAAAAAATTCTAAAATAAACTCAAAAATGCCTTAAAAACGATTTGATCACCCGAAAAATCTTTAAAATAAAAGCTTGATTTATTCTCCTCAATTCCTCACAAATCTCATATCTTGCAAATCTAAGGGTTTCACCTCTAATATCCACCGTCACCTCATGCCGGAACCGGAAGTCGCTGAATTCAAGCATCTCAAGAATAATTAACTTAAATATTTGAGTAACATAAACTTCAAAGGAATTTAAAGCAACTAAATCTTAGAAATTAGAATTATAAATATTTAAACGAAATTTAGGCATGTAATCGAAATGATGGAATGCTCGACGTTACAATCTCTCAAAACTCAAGATTTCTTTTAAAATCGATACTTAAATATTTTGGTGGAAATTAAAATAATTTAAATAATCTAGATGAACGTTTAAAAGTCATTTAAATAAATACACAATCGAAATAAAAATCTTTAAATCGAATTGGACAATTAAAAGAATTTAATAAATAAGCTAGGAATTTAAAATAATTAAAATAACTAACCACTAAAATTAAGTTATTTTAAATAAATAAGTTGGATAATTAAAATCATTTAAATAAGCAAGTTTATACCTTTAAAATCTTTAAAACGATTAAGTTGCACAATAAAATAATTTAAATAAATAAACTTAAACAATTAAAAGCATTAATTAAATAGTTAGTACAATAAAATCATTTGAATAAATAATTAATATTTTAATAACACATAATTCAAATAAATAATTTAAATCGATTAATCTTAAAAATAATAATCATAATATTTATTTAAGTTAATTCTTGCGGTTTAGTAGATTGGATTTTAGGCGCTACAGAACGTGTACCAGAAACCTATCATGGTAGAACTCTGCTCAATCAAATGGTACCATGGTATGTAGCACGCTGGGCCGTTGCTTCAATAGGTGACTTTCATACCAAAAAGAATACGTGGAAAAAAGTAAATGGGTCCGAATCCATGGAATCCAACATCCACTCAATAACTCGGGCTTGAGCGACCCTATTAATGGTAATATCGATACAAGAACAACATGATAATGCATGCAGTAAAATAATCATGACATCATATACGCGCATAAGTCATGCCATATAAATCATGCAAACATAGAACATGCATACTCAAGCAGGATATCTCGGATAGTACGTCTGTACCTCTAATCAAGCAGCTCAAGCAACCTAGCCACTCGAGTATTAAAGTCCAAGCCTATAAGAAATAATCATCATCATATCACTTATCGCTTACTAAAAACATTGACTAGACTAATAGCTACTTACAGAAGCTAATAAGAGTCTAGCATTATACATGCATCTGTCGTCAGTCCTTTGATGGTGATGGCTCCAAACTCTAGGCACAACTCCGCTACGAACCAGGTAGCGCCTAGCTATCGACTGGCCTCCGAAATGATGCCTAGAAAACCCATTGGAATCAAGAAAGAAATGAGAGATAAGAGGAGGGGAATGAGCAAACAATGAGGGACTCGGATCCCCTATTTATAGACATCGATCGGAATGTTCGATCTCTCGTTCGGAGCTTCCGAATGCTCTTCGGAACTTTCGATCTCTAGCCACCGAACGCGTGTCCTTTGATTGGACAACACAGCTGCCGATAGAGTTCGGACATTTCGAATAGGAGTTTGGAGCTTCCGAACGCACCCTTGTCAAATCACCAATCAAAAACCCATAAATATTTGTCGGGTAATCTTCGGATCTTCCGAACTCTAGATCGGAGCTTTCGAACTGCTTGGAGCTTCCGAACTACACTCTAAATTCAGAAGGGTTCGGAACCACCAAACGAAATATAGCTCAAGTTCGGACATTCCGAACTGCTAGAACACCTGCCCTCCAAACAGTTTCCGAACAACCTGAATCCAATTTAACTCCTTATTAATCTCATCCGAGAATTTCTTAATCATGTTTTAACCATTTTAAACATTCTTAGACAATGAACTAATTATTTTGGAAATCGGGCTACTACATTCTCCCCACCTTAAAAGATTTTGTCCTCGAAATCAGACTTCGAAAGCATCGATCTCAAGTTCGAAAAGTCCGATCATCTTCGGAAGCTCCGATCTCGACACTTGTCACATACCTTTTCAATACACACTAGTGTACGTGTCCGCGGGAATTCAAAAGCTCCAAACAGAGATTGGAAGGTCCGATATCACCCTCTGCTTCCGATCTACTTTGGATGGATCCGAACTACTTGGGTCTCTGAACTTCCCGAACCATTTTCAGACATTCCATAGTTGATTTTTCATTTATTTTTAGCATAATAAATATCCTTAAATCATATTTTACCATTTATTACGTAAAACAAAACTCAGGTTACTACATTTATTATATCTCTCAAATTGTACTCGCCCTAATATAACATTTTCTGTTAATTTTCTAGCGAGATATAGCTCATGCCCAACCCGATGATATTGGAATAGTGTAAAGCACATATTTCATTACTTTCACGGTAAAACTGATATGTGGTTATTTTATTCATCAACAATATTCAACATCATAGTCTTTTAGTTGGATATGTAGATGTGACACCCGAATCCAAATGTCCTCGGGCGGTACATGGTCCGCAATGTAGTAACCCGCACCCAAAATTAATGTCTAATTGTTGATTATTGGAGTAATCATGGTTATATTGGGTAAAACATGATTAAGAAATCTCCAAATGAGATTAAGGAGTTGAAAATCGGATTCAAAACACTCGAAAGTGGCCCGAAGGGTTCCAAGTGATCGGGTGAATCGGATGATCCGAATCCTAGGATCGGACCATCTGAAGAGGCTTAGTTCGGAGGCTCTAATCAAGATCGTAAGTGAGTGAGATCAGACGATCCGATCTAGCGTTCGGACGATCCGAACTCAATGTGGACAGGTGTCCAAGACCAGTCAGCGTGATGATGTCATGGATGACGTATTTTTAGGGATCGGACGATCCGAAGAGCAGGATCGGATCATACGATGTGTCACCTGGATAGGTGTATGGCATGCATGCATTTTATTGGACGCGTGGAGGAGATTGGACCGTCCGAAGGTGCAGATCAGATGATCCTAAGTGTTGGCAGGACATGTGGCTCACATGTAGAGATCGGACGATCCGATGGGGGAGTTCGGACCATCCGAACTCCGGCTATAAATAGGAGGTCCGAGAGCCTCATTCAGTGCACCTTCCAACTTTCTTCCTCTCTCCTTTAGTAGTGTTTCTAGGTGTTTCTAGTCACCTAGGTGGGTTCGAGAGTTAGCGGACAGTCTCCGGAGTAGTACCCAAGTTACGGGGCAATCGCCATCAGCGGGCTGACAACAGACTCAGGTATGGTCCGAGTTCCCTAAAAATATTAGGGAGTATTTAATAGCTTAATTAAGGTTTTTAGAGCTTGATTAGTGATGCATGGGTATTTTGCATTGTAGTGTTAGAGTGTAGATGTGGGGCATCTAGGAGTATATTACAGAGGTACGGACGTATTATCCGAGATATCCTGGTAGAATATACATATTCTATGTTTGCATGTATTATGTGGCCTTGATTATATGTGCATTTATTATGCCACGGGTATTATGTTGCATACATTGGAACGTTGAGCCGGTACTGTTCATTGAAATTACCTGTAGAGGGGTCGCTCAGCCCCGTGTTTTTAGTGGATGGATTCCATGGACTTGGATCCGTATATATCCAGAGTTTTATGGTATGTGAGTCACCTCCTGATGCGACAGTCCAGCGTGCTACATACCATGACGCCTTTGACTGAGCAGTGTTCTATCTATGATAGGTTCCCGGTACCCATTCATATGCATTTATATTTGCATTCAGATCATGTGTATATTCGTACTCTCGTACTGTGTTTTAATGCTCACATCCAGTGTTTTCTGTGTTTTCTGGAGACCCCATTCGACGGGGCAGTTGTAGGTGTTAAATCAGGACATGAGATTAGTTGGTGACCAAGCAGAGCTACAAGAGTAGTAGCTAGGATTAAATATTGAATTATATTCAATTGGGTTGTATAATTGGATTTGTTTTACCGATTGTATTCTGTCGGTTAAGTATTTATTTGGTTTCCGTAGCTTATCTCTGATTATTGTTTATTTCATGCTTAATTAAGCTTAAATCTCTGATTAGTAGTGGATTTGGGTTAGGGTCACTACACGCTATATGGGTGGTTATTACCTGAAATATGAAAATTCCACCAATGAATGGGAGACGAGTGTCATGAATGAACCGATCCCACACCAGAATGAGAGGTACTAAAGATTTTATATGTACTACCCATATCAATAAGGTGCATCTTCTTTGTGGGAACTCATCACATAAGAACTCCAAAGTCAAGCGTGCATGAATTGGGGTAATTATAGGATGGATGACCCCTGGGAAGTTTCTCAGGGTGTGTGTGAGTGAGGAAGCATGCTGAAAAGACCTATCTTCATACAGTGGGGATAGTCGTCGAATTTGAGACTTTACAAATGGTATCAGAGCTTGGCCTCTCCTAGTACTGTATGGTTCGGGGACGAACCAAGAGCAAGCTGGTGGACATGTGACACCCGAAGCCAAATGTCCAAGGGTGGTACATGGCCTGCAATATGGGTGGTAATACTTGAAAAATGGAAAGTCCACCAATGAATGGGCGAAAAGTGGCATGAATGAGCCGATCCCATACCGAAATGAGAGGTACTAAAGATTTGATATGTATTATTCATATCAAGAAGGTGCATCTTATTTTCGAAAGTTGATTACATAAGAACTCTAAAGTGAAGCGTGCTTGACTTGAGGTAATTATAGGATGGGTGGCCCCTGGAAAGTATCTCGGGGTGCGTGTGAGTGAGGACCAAAGCACGCTCGAAAGACCCATCTTGATACAGTGAGGATAGTCGTTGAATCTGAGACGTTACAGTAAATGCATGATATCTTTCTGATCTACATAAAGCCAAATCCCAGATAGATTATGTATTTATACGATAAGGCACTGCGATATCATGGAGGTCAGTGAAATAACCTTTAGAATCGACATCTTCAAATAATTCTGAGATCATTCAATTGCATGAAACAAGTCAAGAATGCATATAGTTGAGAACCATGGAACAAGATATCCAAGAATCATGTGGGTTGTCAACAACCAAATCTAGCCCAACAGTAATATTCGAATATAATACGGTTTGCATTCCACAGTTAAAAGAAGGCTACATCAAAAGAGATACAACAAAACACATTTCACCAAAATTATTCTATACATATGAGTTTCAAGCAAATGGTGATATTGATATCCAGCAAATTTGTTCAAGTGACAATGTAGCCAGCCGACTTATTCACAAAGGCATTGAATTCACATTCAAGAAATTGGTGCAAAAGATAAAGATGCGTCAGTTAAAAGATCTTACAACAATGAAATCAGAGGAAGTATCTGTTGTTGTACTCTTTTTCTTTCATTCAGATTCTTCCCATTGGGTTTTACTAACAAGGCTTAACGAGATAACACTTGAGTTTACATCTCTCTGAAATAATTTGTCAATAATCATCTGAGAGGAGTTTTAAAGATAAGATTGATTATTGATACGATTTTCGATTAAAGATATGTTATCTTCTATTCAAATCTGTACATGTAATCTACTAATAGAAGTATGAACTGATGAATAAAGCATTCCAAATCATTTTCTCTTATCTATATTCTTTATTATTCACAACACATTTGCTATTATAACTAGAAGTACTTTTTAACAATAGTTACTTTTTGTCTTTTCGTCAGTCTCACCCTAAACATAACATTATCCGTCCAACATTTTTTAGGATTGTGAAGATTTGAGAATTGCGGTTGGTAATGGAACTGATATTGAAAAATACTCAATTGGTTTAGGAGATGACACTGACGCAGAACATTTGAAACGTAACATAACATGGGTAATAGTTTATTAGATGATTTTGTGTTTGATTGCGATAATTGTGCATTTTTGCAAAGCGATCGACAAAAATTTTAATATCAGCCTCCATTTCTGAAGGACACTTCTTCACCGTCATCTTCTCAACTAATGAGTTCAGAGGTTCCTTCAGCAACCAAAAAACAAGATAGGATTGATTTTTGAAGTAAAATCAAGCACATTAAAAAATAATGACCCTGATATTATGTAGAGGCACTCTTGCAACCATGAAAAGGTTGTTCTAAGATTGAATCATTTGGTATTGTAGATGATATATAGTTTTTGGGATGCAATCAAGGAAGTCTCAAATTTGGATAATCATACTCGGTACACTTTCTATAGTTATATGTTCTAGTTCTCTGGAATTTTATTAGGCAAATATTGGCATCAATGTCGGCGTGTCTTCGCCGACAACCTCTGATGCCACTAAACAAATCACTTTGTTTTGTGATGCAGATAATCCAAGAAGTTCATTTTTGGGATTATCAAGTATAATCTGACAACTCAAAACTCCACGAATTATTCGGATTTTTGCTAATAAGGTAATATCAATTTTCTGGCCACAACAGATGAATATATTTTAACTTGTGCCAATTTTTTTTAAAAAATATTATTATTATAAAGTTGGAAAATAACTTTATTGAGTTCGTAGATTTTAAGCTTTCATTATTTTATGGTGAATATACTTTAAAAATTTATATAAATTCTAACGAGTCCAACTTAGATCGGACTAGTTGTGGTTACGATTACAGGGCAGGTTGGGCAAACCCTCCCTAGACCCGTCCTGTTGTCAGCCCTAACACAAGATCACTTTTACATACATTTCAGTATTCAATACATGCATCATACACGTAAGTACAATTTATTATATGCCCTCAAATTTTTTTCGACACTACAATTCATAACACGCCCTAAGAGTAAGATATATTTTCAAACTACAATTTATACCATCCCAAAAACCTTAGTTATTAGATTTGTATATCCTTCCTAAGTTTATAAACTACTTTGTATTAGTTTTTATTTTTAACACGAGACATTTGTAACAATGTTCGAGTTTTACATTTCAACTCAGACCCGACGAATATCATGTAAATGAGACTGCAATCAACAATAGACAATGAAAAATATCAACAAACACGACATTTCCTAGTCTCAAGTGATTGCAAAGTAAATAAAAGAGCACAACGACCATTTCAAAAGCTACCAATGGTGACTAAAGCATATCAATAATTTCCTATGAAGCTGTTAAACATCACGACAGCGTGTGTACAAGAAAGAAATAAAAAATCAATTTTGATCTAAAGTTGTTACTTCAATTCTCAGAAGCACTTGCGATGAACAATAGAGGGTCCAGTTTCATCGTAATCCGCTTTGGTTACATGTTGGTTTTGAGGAAACACGACTTTGGCAAGAATGGCTCCTCCCACCCATGCCGAATACTTCAGCAAGTTATCCGACATATATTCTGGAGGCTACATGTAATCAATAAGAAAATAATGGATTATTATCAGACAAAATAATACATAGGTGTCTAAGAAATTCACAAGGGCAAACTTAAATAGATAAAGGATTTCGGTTATTTAACTTATTTTCAACCAGATCTGGATCAATTTCAAGCTAATTTTAGTTCATGCAGTTAAAAACCTAACTAAATTGGGTTGTATTCAGGTTGAACTGATTTATTTGTTCTTAATTTTAAATCTTTAAAAAACTGAAATAAAATAACAAGATGTTATACGAACTTTTAATAATATACTAGCTAAATAAGTAATTTGTTTTCAAATATACAAATATCTAAAAAAATATAGAAACTATTAACAAAAATGACAACACATATTTAATTATTAGGTGGAGGAAAACAAGCCCAAATATCGAACGTTTCTTTATCATCTGGATGGCAAGCCTATCATAAAGCTCTGCGGTTGATAAATTCATAAATCCAGGCGAGCCTATGTTAAACACCGAACGGACCCTAAAAACCTGTGTTTTTAAAAATGAGAAACTTTTACCCCTTTTCAAAAGGCTTTTACACCTTATTTTTAAAACACAAGATTGTGAGAAAGATCATTAATTTTATGTAGGGGTGACAACAGGTTTTTAAAACCCATTAATGGCTTGAAATTTCCAGTCACCTTGCTGGCTGTTGCAGAGGAATTTGTGAGAAAAATGAAAATTAGGTGAAATATGTTCCTTAAATAAATACATCCAGTTCAAGTAACTTCCACTGCTTAAAATATATAACATCGAGATGAGTATTTTCACAGCTTAACCTGACTACTTTGATTTGTCAAGAGTACAATCTGATATTCATGCAATAGATTTTAAAATCCAGTTGGTATTGTTGTTTGAGTGGGCAATTCAACGGGATTGAGAATGAAGAAAGTGGGAAGTATAAATAAAAGCCAACTATATTTAGATTACCTTAACCAGACAAGGACGGATAGCAGAGGAGCAAAGGCTAGCTTCCTTCTGAAACCTATCTTCGAAACCTACAACAAGATGCAAGCGACGGCATCAGCCACAGCAAAATAAGACAAACTGTTTGCTCAACCCAACAAAAAAATCCCCGTATAAAAGCATCATCCCTCGCATGTAGTCAGCACCAAAGCAGCTATGTCCATGAAGTTATCATAAAATCAACAGCAGGCCAACTGAAGATATAAAGTTAACACACGAACCACAGATCTGCATACAGGTTGGTAAAGTGTCTCATTTGAATAAACAAATATTTGTCACCTGGCAAAAAACAACTTTATCAACCCTGAACTCAGAATTAGTGTTAAAATGTCTTGAAACCATGAATGCATTGGATTAGATTTACCTGTGAAGTGCAGGAGTGTGCATTAAATGCTATTTAGATATCAAAAGATTAAAGTCCAAATAAACAAGATTACTTCTTTGGGTTTTTTTTAAAAAAGCGACTTGTGTTGTTAAACGGTAAGCCCTTTGATAATGGCTCCCATTTTCCTAATAAGCGCAAGGATTTAATTATTGCTAATCTAGCAAAGATAAGAGGAAGGCATTATATTGTTTATTACACTTCTTGCAAAACATTTACAGGTTTTGTAGATTTGCAGAAGATTTCAGATTAAAAAGGCCTACAAATTAAAATTATTTGTTTTCTGCCAGCAAATATTACCATTGTCATCAAAACAACATACAAAGAACATACTGAACAATGCACCTTATTCATTTGATACATAATTTAAGAATCTCACCGGTCATTGACGCACTTCCACCACAGAGTACAGTATTTTCTAGTAGCTGACGATGATTTTCGGATGACACAGTCGAAATACATCGAACAAGCTGCTCCACTATCCCGTGTGCCTCTAAATTTAAAATAGATGGTTGAAATAAGGCCTCACCGACAGTATATCTTCCTCTTCCAATTTTTATCACCTGAACGAACGACAGAAAAATTTACATCCCAGGAACACAAGAATTACCTGTTAGAAATTAATTGCTAATGGCTGATTTATCTCTAATGTCAGCCACAACATTGAAGCAACTTAAGTTCGTGTTTGTGCATGCATAAAGGCTGCTGCATCATCTAGGATGAGATTATTTTGGAAAAAGAAAATGAAGGATTATTAAGTTTTATGCGAAGGATATTTAATAATTAGGATAAAATAGGTTTTTGTTTGGTTTGTTTTTTGTATTGAGGATAATATCGTGACCTTATATTATGTTTACCACAATACCCCTTGCATGAATTAATTTTACGTACATTCCAAAACCCTTTTCTTGCCATCAATCACTCTCCTCTGTCTAACTTTTCCTTAAGCTTGGAACCATTTTTCGGTAGATCTAGGAGTTGAAGATTGTTGGCACGTAATAAAATGGCAGAGATAAAATCTTTCCATTTTACGAACACACAACTATGATGTGGTCGATATATTGGGGGTAGAAAAATTCTTGGTTTTAACATAGATTTTTGTAAAGTTTTTTGTTTCTAAATCATTTTCTCAGATCTGTTGGTTGTTCATAAATCGATTTACACCGCGTTGCATTTTCACGACTGAAATTGAAAATGAAGTCACGCGTTTTGCACTTTCGACGGACTGAAATTGAAACCAAAATACGGAAAATATCTCTGCAAAGTATCGACGGGAAGGTCGGATAACATACACAGCGACGAACCTCAATAAGAATTGATTTCCGAAGGGAAAGCGGAGAAGAAGAAAGATGTACGAGCTCTACACAACGCGCTCCAAATCGCTCTGCTGGAAGAAAGGAGTTTTGTTGGGGTATTCTAGATAAAGGGTAAAAGGGTAACACGACGATGTAGTCTATCGAACTGTAGAACTTAGGATACAGAATACCTTGGGGAAGAAATGGATTATTATCTCACGATTTCAGCCATCAACAGTGTTGTAATCACGGGCTTGAAGTTATCATTCGTATCGTTAAAAACCAGTCAAACGTAGGACAATTAGCTAACCATATGAGGTAATCATCCCTACCAAACAGGGCTAAAGGCATTGGCAGCAGCCGGACATCTAGATTAAACTTAGCATCCTTCAAGGCTCAAGCATGTATATCAGCAGTCCAATTAGCATGACAATGGCATCAAATCAAAACAAAACATCATGGTTCTCAAAGTCGGGAGGACACCAAATTATGTGGCGTGTAAGTCAATCATTGTAGAATAAAATAAACGATAGTGTAGATTGTGTGAATGTTTTATTATTTAGATGAGATTTGGTAGGATCTGACAAATATTTTAAACTTGGTAAGAGGATATTATCTTTACTATTTTATTAAGTGTGCGTAGCCTATTCTAACTGTTTTTGGTGTCATGGTATGTTTTCTCCAATTTTTTCTTTTCGTACCCCTACACTCTCTCTCCAACTCACTTATCCCACCTTTTCTCTCAACTGCTCTCATCATCTATTCTTTTATCATATCTCTTTCCATCAATTAAAACTGAATTTCATTTATGACTAATTTTTTTTATATTTGAAAAAAAAACAAAAATAAAAATAAACAAGCACTTTAAAATTAACAAATTATTTAATATACAATAAATTATATTTGTATATAAAATTTTACACACGCAACGCGTGTGCTCCGTCGCTAGTCTTTCTGATTTTAGGGATTTAGATACACTCTTTGTATTTTCTATTTAAATGTGTAAATTGTGGTCAATGAATAACATACAAAAATATTTTTTCCTCAATTCTTGTTTTCTGCATGGTAGCACGAGCTGTAGGGTTCGAAATATCCTTCATTTTGACAGCCTCCAACAGGCTTGTTCATAGTCTCCTCCTCGCAGTCTTCATCTTAAAAAATTGTCATCGGACTTGTCCAAAACTGATGCAAAGTCTGAAACGTCGGAAAAATCACTGGCGACTCTTGCTCCTCTTTCCGGGAGCAATTTTCCTCTCTTCTTTTTTTTTTTTGATAAGAAACATATATATTAATATTAAAATAGGGAAATTCAATACAAGAGGTGGACCAACGGTCCACAAAGTGCTCAAAACAGAACACACCAGACTAACTCAGTTTTTAAACACTGCCCACAAACTCAATGGCCACAATTGTTTACAGTGGGCAAAATCTGTCAAAATTGTAATATGTGGCAGTGGAAAAATGGGATATCTCACTGGAGAACTTGTGTCACCTAAGAAGTCGGATCATTCATACAAAACATCTGTGGCTGAAAATTCCATTGTTCTTGCATGGCTCATCAATTCCGTGGAGAACAATATCAGCAGCCGTTATTTGTAGTTCCAAATTGCGAAAGAAGTCTGGGACGCTGCTCGTCGGATACATTCTGACCTTGGGAATGCCTTGCAAATCTTCAAGCTTTGATCAAAACTCAAGGAACTAAGGCAGGGTTTGAATTCCGGGACCCAATACTGTTGGAGGCTGTCAGAACGAAGGATATTTCGAACCCTACAGCTCGTGCTACCATGCAGAAAACAAGAATTGATGAAAAAATATTTTTGTATGTTATTCATTGACCACAATTTACACATTTAAATAGAAAATACAAAGAGTGTATATAATCCCCTAAAATCAAAAAGACTAGCGACGGAGCACACGCCAACGCGAGTAAAATATTATATAAAAATATAATGTATTGTATATTGAATAATTTGTTAATTTTAAAGTGCTTGTTTATTTTTGTTTTTGTTTTTTTTCTCAAATATAAAATAAATTAGTCATGAATGAAATTCAATTTTAATTGATGGAAAGATATATTCATTCATTTTAATTGATGGAAAGAGATATGATAAAAGAATAGATGATGAGAGCAGTTGAGAGAAAGAGTGGGATAAGTGAGTTGGAGAGAGAGTGTAGGGGTACAAAAAGAAAAAATTGAAGAAAACAGACCATGACACAAAAACAGTTAGAATAGGCTACGCACACTTAATAAAATAGTAAATTGTTCATAGCCTCCTCCTCTTCATCTTAAAAAATGTCATCGGACCAAAACTGATGCGAAGTCTGAAACGTCGGAAAAATCACTGGCGACTCTTGCTCCTCTTTCCTGGAGCGATATTTCCTCTCTCTTCAAAACACAGCCCACAAACTCAATGGCCACAAGTATTTACAGTGGGCAAAATCTGTCAAAATTGTAATATGTGGCAGTGGAAAAATGGGATATCACACTGGAGAACTTGTGTCACCTAAGAAGTCGGATCCTTCATACAAAACATCTGTGGCTGAAAATTCCATTGTTCTCGCATGGCTCATCAATTCTGTGGAGAACAATATCAGCAGCCGTTATTTGTAGTTCCAAACTGCGAAAGAAGTCTGGGACGCTGCTCGTTGGATACATTCTGACCTTGGGAATGCCTTGCAAATCTTCAAGCTTTGATCAAAACTCAAGGAACTAAGGCAGGGTTCGAATTCCGGGACCCAATACTTCACGGATCTTCAAGACTTGTTGCAAGAGTTGGATCTTTTTCTGGACAGCCCTCCAACAAAACCTGGAAAAAGAGCATATCTTTTTTTTCTTGGCAGGACTGAGTCAGGAACTCGAGGATGTTCGAGAATGTGTTGTTGCACGAGAGCCATTCCCATCTCCTGAAGATGCATTTGTTGAGGTTCGGCGTGAAGAGATGTGCCACAAAGTCATGCTGCCCATCTCCTTACCAGCTGCGCCTTCTGCCCCGGAAGTCTCTGCCTTGATCTCAAACAAATCCGACAGCCAGGGCCAGCGCCAAGACAAACGCTCGTGGTGCGAACACTGCCAACGTCCCGGACATGCCAAGGAGAAGTGCTGGGAAATCCAAGGCAAACAAGTGGACTGGCAGCCACCGAAATGACCCCAAGGCCGTGGCTTCCAAACCCAAACAGCCACAAAGGAATAGATAGAGCAAATTGAACAATATTGTCGTCTTCTACGTCAGTCCTCTCTCAATCCATCTCCAAGTCCACCTGTTGGCTCTTCCTCCATTACCCAAACTGGTAAAATCCGTTCTGCCCTAAATTCTTGTGTTGCAGAGTCTTGGATTGTCAATTCCGGAGCCTCCGATCATATGACGGGAGACACTAATCTCTTTTCCAATTATATTCTTTCCACTAGACGTACTACCGTTAGAGCTGGTGGTTCCCTAACTCTTGTTGTAGGTGCTGGCAATATTCAATTGTCGAGTGATATTATTCTTAAATCCATTTTCATGTCCCCTTCTTGAAGTGTGATCTGATCTCTGTCAGTAAACTGGCTAAGGATAATAATTAAGTCGCGAAATTCTTACCTTTCTCTTGTTTTATTTCAGGAACTACTATCGGGGAGGACGATTGGCAGTGCTAGGATTCGCCATAGTTTTTACTACTTCGAGAATGCTCCACCCATCAGTCGACAATCTCTTTTGTCCAGTGTCAGTTCTGCATCTGTTTCGATTTTTTCCAAAATAATGTTATTGCACCATTGTCTATGTCATCCAAGTTTTTCATATTTAAGACGTTTGTTCCTTCATTTCTAATGATTAATAAAGATCTCAATTTGGTTTCATGTGATACTTGTCAACTTGCCAAGAATTTCAGAGTTGCTTTCTCTCGAAAGTCGTATACACCCTCGTCACCATTTTCATTAATTCACAGCGATATCTGGGGTGGTCCCTCAACGGTTACGACACAACATGGTAAATGATGGTTTATAACATTTATCGACCATCACACACGGGCCACCTGGGTTTACCTTCTCAGGAACAAATTTGACTCATATACCACATTCACCAAATTTCATCATTTGATTGAAACCCAATTTAATGCCCACATCCGCACTCTACGAACTGACAATGGTACGGAATACTTCAATACACTCTCGGTGACTGTAAAATTAAAATCCCATGGTATTACTGTTGTGAAAGAGAACAATGAACGGCGATCACAACAATAACAAAGAAATTACCCAATCAATAATAGCTAATAATATTGCAATATTCCCAGAGTTAAACTCTGTAATACAATATACCCTAGCCTCAGCTAGTAAACACTCACAAAACAGAAATGATAACAGAATAACTCTACTGATGATTTGCTTCTTCACTTTATACGTTACTTTACTCGTCACGTGGAGGTCCCCTCTTCTTTCTCTCATAGACTTATTTTATAATGGGCCTTTCTTTCTGGACTGGGCCTGTTTCATGGTTGTCACCCTTGTTTCATGGTTGTCACCCTTATCTTCATAAACTGATATATGCTCATGATCTTGGCCTATCTTAAAAGGGCCTGTAACAATTCCTTCCTCCTCAAAAATGGTCTTGTCCTCAAGACCAAAAGCCGGAAATTTGGATTGGAAATCATCAGCTAGCTCCCAAGTGACATCTTCCAAGGGCCGATTCTTCCATTGCACTAGCACTTGCATGACCAATTTCCCATGCTTCCTCCTGTATCTTTTATCCACAATCTTTTCTGGCTCAAAAGTCAGAGAAAAATCAGAATCTAAAGAAGAAGGCAACCTCGGTTCCGGATTGAAATTACCAACTGCCTTCTTGAGACATGAGACATGAAAAGTGGAATGAATTTTAGAATCTGCTGGTAATAAAAGTTTGTATGCACACATGCCCATCTTCTGAATAATTTTGAACGGTCCATAATACCTCGGAGATAATTTTTGGTAAACCCGCAGACAAGCGGACTGCTGTCGATGGGGACGCAGCTTTAAAAATACCCAATCACCCTCCTGGAACACAACATCTCGCCTGTGTTTATTCGCATTTTTAACCATAAGTTGTTGTGCACGCTGAAGATTGTATTTAAGTTGTCGAAGGAGCTCATCCCGGTCACTCAATTCATTAGCCACAGCGGCAACTAAAGTTTCTTGGGGTAAATATTGAAGAATGGTCGGGGGTTTCCGGCCATACACCGCCTCAAAAGGAGTCATGCCCGCTGAACTTTGAAATGAAGTATTGTACCAATACTCGCTCCAATGAATCCAATTAGCCCAACTCTTCGGTTGTTCAGTAGCAAAACACCGGAGATAAGTTTCAAGACATTTATTTAAAGCCTCACTTTGGCCATCCGTCTCCGGGTGATAAGACGAACTCATTTTCAGTCTAGTCCCTTGCAATCTAAAGAACTCCTTCCAGAAAAGACTCATGAATATTGAGTCTCTGTCACTAACAATGGATTTAGGCACGCCGTGCAACTTGACCACTTCCTTAATAAACACTTCGGCTACTGTCTTAGCAGAAAAGGGGTGCTTGAGTAATAAAAAATGACCATATTTTGATAGTCGATCAACGACCACAAATATTACGTCAAACCCTTTGGATTTCGGCAGACCCGTAATAAAATCCATTGCAATGTCCTCCCATATAGCTGTAGGAATAGGCAAGGGTTGCAAGAGCCCTGCTGGAGACAAAGCTTGATATTTCTGTTTTTGGCATTCTAAACAAGCTGCCACAAATTCATATACATCAGCTTTCATGCCTGGTCAAAAAAAAGAACTAGCCACCCTCTTTAAAGTTCTTAGCGCACCAGAATGCCCTCCTACTGGAGTAACATGCAACTCGTCAAGTATTTTTCGAAACTAGGCAGTATTTCTGAAAATTACCAACCTATCCTTGTAGAGTAAACAGCCCTTTGTCACCGTATAGAATTTAGGAGGTGAAATATTTTGTGTAACCCGCTGCTTGTATTCTCTCAGAACTGGATCTTGCTCTACAGCTTGCTGTAACTCATCAAATTCAATCCACAGTGGCATCGAAATAGAGTGTAACCCCACTGCTTCTCGCCGAGATAGTGCATCCGCAGCCCCATTATGTATACCAGCCTTATGCTTAATTTTGAATTCATAGCCCATCAATTTTACAAGCCAATGTTGTTGATCTGGTGTGGAGATTCTCTGCTGTAGGAGTGTTCTGAGGGACTTATGATCGGTCAAAACCAAAAACTTGCGGCCTATTAGATATGGACGCCAATGTTGGATAGCCATGACTAGTGCCATCAATTCCTTCTCATATGTGGACTTAGCCAAGGTGCGCTCCGCCAAAGCCTTGCTGTAATAAGCAATTGGCTGTCCTGCTTGAGTTAGAATAGCGCCTATTCCCACCCCCGAGGCATCGCATTCAATAACAAATTCTTTTGAAAAATCCGGCATGCGCAAAACTGGAGCAGAGATTAGAGCCTGTTTCAAAGCTTCAAAAGAAGCTTGTGCACTTGGAGTCCACCCAAAACTGTTCTTTTTCAACTGATCTGTTAAGGGTCTTGCTACCTTGCCATAGTCTTTAATAAATTTTCTGTAGTATCCCGTTAAGCCCAGAAATCCTCGTATTCCTTTAGTATTTCGAGGTAAGGGCCAGTGCTTCATACTTTCAATTTTCTTGGGGTCTACTTCCACTCCTTGTGTCGTGATAATATGCCCCAAGTACTTTTTTTTTTTTATAGGAAACTAGAACTTTATATATTTAGTGAAATAAGTAGATACAAAAAGTGAACCAGCGGTCCACAAAAGCTAACTATGGTCCCTTGCAAACAAAGGCAATTATCATCTAAATCAAAGCCAATTTCCAATCCCTATACAAGTCTAATAAAGCCAAAGAATGGAAGCTAGAACCCTTGTGAGCCCACATGGAAACTCTCAGTTTGACTTTGTCCCAAGCTTCCTTAACTGTTTCTTCACTATCATCAAAAATTCTTCTATTCTGCCCCAAGTACTCAATTTGTTGTAACCCGAACTGACTTTTTTTTTTTGTTCAACACCAAGTGGTTCGCCCTCAAAATATCCAAGACAATTCTTAAATTCATCAAATGATCTCTCCAACTTTTACTGTAAACTAAAATGTCGTCAAAGAATACCAAAATAAATTTTCGCAAGTAGGGGCGAAATACCTCGTTCATAATGGATTGAAAAGTAGCTGGAGCGTTCTTGAGACCAAACGGCATGACAAGGAAATCATAATGCCCCGTATGTGTTCTGAACGATGTTTTAGACACATCCTCGAGTTTAACTCGAATTTGGTGATACCCGGAACGTAAATCCAACTTAGAAAAAAACTGAGCACCATAAAGTTCATCCAACAATTCATCCACAACTGGAATAGGGTATTTGTCCGCCACTAATATCTCATTTAAAGCTCTGTAGTCAACACAAAATCGCCAACTCCCATCTTTTTTTTAACTAAGGGAATAGGGGCTAGCACTTGGTTGTGTGACCCCTGCTGTCAACATTTCAGACACCAATCTTTCTATTTCATCTTTCTGACTGTGTCCATATCAATAGGGTCGAACAGAAACTGGAGCACTGCCTTCTTTGACCACTATGGCATGGTCCTTACTAGATGAGGAGGCAACCCCTGAGGCTCATCAAAAACTTGCGCATACGGCGCTAATATCACCTTCAAGTCATCCTGCCACACAACTCCCTCACGTTGTTCCTCACTCGTATCGTCGGCTGCCCATCGAGTCCACACGGCTCCACAATATTCTACATCCACCATCTTGACAATTGATTGTAATGAAACAATGGTTCTCTGTAAAGAAGAATCCCCTTGTAGGGTGACTACATGAGAGCCCACATTGAACTTCATTTGCATCTCCGTCCAGTTAACCATCACATCCCCTAAAGTTCGAAGCCAGTCGACTCCCAAGATCAAATCCACCCCGCCTAACCCAAATACATAACTATCAATCTGCATCGTATAATCGCCCAACTGTACTGGTAGAGCTCGACATATTCCCTGCCCAGAAACTCGACCACCATCTCCCAAACACTCCAAACCGCACCGCTTCATCTACCTCCATACCTAACTTGACGATTAATTCCCGAGATATGAAGTTGTGGCTAGCCCCACTGTCAACCATGGCGATAATGTCTTGCTTGCCTAATCGAGCCCGTAACTTCATAGTTTGGGGCTGATTTAGGCCCCCGACATAATAGAGGGGAAGCTCAAGAGTGTTATATTCTGGACATTCTTCGCCCACTTTATCTTCCTGAATCTTCTCAACGGTAACACAATCTGTATTATCATTGCCCTCCTGTTCTTCTCCGCCATACTCATCTTCTGCAAAATAGATCACACGCATCGTCTTGTTGTGACATTTGTGAAGTGGGTGATAAAGGTCGCCACACTTGAAGCAAAGACCTTTTTCCTTCCGAGTGAGATATTCTTGGTGTGAATATATTTTCCCTTCTCGACCGCCTTGATGATATAGGCGATTTCCTCCTCCCTTCTCTTGCGTCGTCGGTGGTTGAGATGGACCCGGAGATCGAGGTTGGATGATTTTCTTGTGGACTGATCCCAAGAACCCCCACTCCGATAAGGGTTTGGGCTGAAAGTAGTGGGCTTAGTCCTGGTGTCCATTGGTTGGGCCTGTCCTGCCCAACCAGTAGTATAACATTTAGGTTCCCACTTTTGGCCCATCGAAAAATACCCACGGCGATTGCCCAAAAAATCACCGAACAGTTCTTCTTCAATTGCACGCGCCAAATCCATTGCACGCATGATGGACTGTGGCTCGTGAATACCGATCCGCCGCCGTGTCTCCTCGCGCAAACCACCCAGAAAATAACCCAACGCCTGGTCCTCCGGGAGATTCCCGATTTGAGATAACAGTATCTCAAATTGCTCAATATAGGCGTCGACGGGCTGTTGTTCTTGGCGTAGACGGACCAATATCTCGAAGGGATTTGCAGCCAAGCCGCCCCCATAACGTTTCACCAATTCACCAGCAAATCGCTCCCAGCTCATGTTGGGAATCTTAGTTTTCACCCACCGGAACCAATGCGACGTCACCCCTTCCATGGCGATATGGGCCAGTTTCAAGCGATTGCTAGGGGCTGTGTTCTGCAAATCAAAATATTGTTCAATCTTGCTTAACCACCCTATGGGATCTGAACCATCAAATCCAGGTAACTCGATCCTTCTTAAAACTTGTTGTAGCTCATTAGGGTGATGGTTGTGGTTACAACTCACGTCCTCCGTCGTAATTTCTGGAGGTTCTTGGCCTGAATCTTGCTGATGTCCCGACAGCAAGGAGTCGTCCCTCATCCCTCCCTGTCCGTGGATCATCTGCTCAACCAATGATTTGAGTTCCAGAAGATCGGTGACCTTCTTGGATATGGCTGCAACATCGCCATGTACCTTCGCCATTTCGCCCACCGATCGAGTAAGTGATGCCATATCCCCCTGCACCATAAACATCTGATCCTGTAGCCCCATCACCATTCTCTCCATAGCCTCCATTTTAGTTTCTGAACGAGTGTTGGCCATCTTTCTCAGTGTCGTGCCGGCAGGTCGGACCAATTTGTTGTGAAAGAGAACAATGAACGGCGATCACAACAATAACAAAGAAATTACCCAATCAATAATAGCTAATAATATTGCAATATTCCCAGAGTTAAACTCTGTAATACAATATACCCTAGCCTCAGCTAGTAAACACTCACAAAATACAAATGATAACATAATAACTCTACTGATGATTTGCTTCTTCACTTTATACGTCACTTTACTCATCACGTGGAGGTCCCCTCTTCTTTCTCTCATAGACATATTTTATAATGGGCCTTTCTTCCTGGACTGGGCCTGTTTCATGGTTTTCACCCCTTTCTTCATAAACTGATATATGCTCATGATCTTGGCCTATCTTATAAGGTCCTGTAACAATTACCCATCAAAGTTCTTGTGTCGATACTTCCCAACAAGACGGGGTATCTCAACGAAAAAATCTCTACCTTTTCGAAGTTTCCTGCGCCCTTATATTCACCATGAACATTCCCAAATACCTATGGGGTGATGCGGTGCTCACCGCTGCCTTTCTCATTAAGCGTCTACCATGCCAACCCCTTAACTTCCAGACTCCCTAGTCTCTCCCCACTGAAGAGTTTCCTCGTGGTCATATCTCCACTCAACTTCCGCTTAAGACATTTAGGTGTACCGCATCCGTGCATGTCCATAATAACCATCGCAGCAAACTTGATCCTCGAGCCATTAAACAGCGTTTGTGGGTTATTCAGCATCTTTACTGATGTTATTGTCCTAGCACTAGAAAGATGTATGTCTCGCGTTATGTTACCTTCCTTGAGAACACACCTTTTTTTCTCCCCATCTACACTTCAGGGGAAGATTTCTAATGAAGCTTGTTGGGACACTTCTCCTCTCCTCAGTGTACTTTTCGCTCTTCCATTTTCCTTGTGCCCACACTCGTCACTCGTGTAAATGACACTAGTACATCTCCTGCTCCTGTGTCAGTCACAAAACCAACACCACCAAACGAGTTGTATGTAAGGAACGGGTCTCAGATAACTAAAGATGTAGTGAATCCTAGCCACAGTCATGAGAACGAACCGATGGTAGATCTTTCTCTGTCAGGTACCACTCATGATCTTGATATACCTATAGCTCTTAGAAAGGGTGTGAGATCTTGTACTAAACATCTCATTTCTAACTTAGTTTCTTATTCAAATCTATCCTCATTATTTTCTGCCTTTACTTCTACATTGTCTAGTGTAAGTATTCCCAGGTCGGTTCAAGAAGCACCACATGTGCCTGAATGGAAATCTACGGTGCTCGAAGAAATATGTGCCCTATAACAGAATAATACGTGGAGCTTGGTAGAATTACCGCAAGGAAGAAATACAGTAGGGTGTAAATGGGTGTTCGCAGTTAAGTATAAGGCTGATGGTTCAAGTGAGAGACATAAAGCACGGTTGGTTACCAAGGAATTCACACAAACTTATGGGATAGATTACACTCAAACTTTCGCACCTGTTGCAAAACTAAACACTGATAGAATTCTCCTGTCTTTGGCTGCCCCAACCTTGATTGACCACTACATCAACTGGATACTAATAACGTTTTCCTTAATGGAAAATTAAGGAAAACTGAAAGTTGTAGAGGAAGTTTACATGAGTCAACCTCCTGGTTTTGAGAAGAAGGTTGGAAGTCATCGTGTGCAAGCTCCACAAATCTCTTTATGGGCTCAAGCAATCCCCACGTGCTTGGTTTGACAGATTCTCCAAAGTTATCAAAAGGTTCGGCAATAGTTAGGGACAAGTAAACCATACACTATTCGTCAAACACTCGGAGAAAGGGACAATAACCATTCTTATAGTGTATGTTGATGATATAATTGTCACAAAAGACGACAATCAAGAAATGCATAACATTAAGATTATGATGTCTAAGGAGTTCAAAGTTAAAGACCTTGAGACACCGAGATACTTCTTGGGAATGGAAATTTCCAGGAGTAAGAAAGGGATTTCTATTTCTCAAAGAAAGTGCACATTGGATACGTTGGAGGAAACTGGAATGTTGGGGTCCAGGCCAAGCCAAGCGCCGATTGAGTTGGGGAATAAGAGACAAATGTTGGAGGGAAATTCGGTAGATAAAGAAAGCTATCAACGACTTATGGAAAAGCTCATCTATCTCTCATATACCCGTCCAAATATTGCATTTGCAATTAATCACATAAGTCATACATGCGCTCACCTTGTCAAGGTCACCTTGATGCGGTTTACAGAATATTGCGGTATCTGAGGCAGACACCTGGTAGAAGTCTATTCTTTGCAAAAAGTGATGATCGAAGAGTGAGTGCATTCACATACAGATTGGGCCAGATATGTTACTGGTCGAAAGTCATCAGGATATTGTACCCGAGTGTGGGGTAATTTGGTAACTTGGTGGAGCAAGAAACAATCGGTGGTTGCAAAAAGCAATGCAAAACTGAGTATAGGTCGATGGCACATGGAGTATGCGAGCTCATCTGGATTCGAATAGTGATGAAAGAACTTAAAATAGAGAGCACAGAACCCACGCAAATTTTTTGTGACAACAAATCAACCATCAGTATAGCTCACAACCCAATTTATCATGATAGAACTAAGCATGTGGAAGTAGATCGGCACTTCATTAAAGAAAAAATTGACAGAGATATTGTCAGCCTTGAATACGTTCCCACAACTCACCAACTTGCCGATCTACTCACAAAAGGATTGTCGGAGCAAACTCATGAACTTCTTGTCGGCAAGCTTGGCCTCATCAACATCTACAGTCAAGTTTGAGGGGGAGTGTAGAATAAAATAAAATATAGTGTAGATTGTGAATATTTTATTATTTAGATAGATTTGGTAGGATTTGTCAAATATTTTAAACTTGGTAAGAGGATATTATCTTTCTGATTTTAGGGGATTAGATACACTCTTTGTATTCTTTTTAAATGTGTAAATTGTAGTCAACGAATAATTTACAGAAATATGTTTTCCTCAATTCTTGTTTTCTGCAATTAGACATCCATCTTTCTTAGTGAATGCAACCATGCAAAGTCGTTGAGCATGCGCGGGTGCACACCATGTTCTTGAAGTAATATGCACACTAGCACCACCATCTGGTATGGGATAGTAATATGCACACTAGCACCTACTGTCTTAAATATTTATTACACCACATTTAGTAAAATTTTTTGTTAAATTGAAAGGTTGTGGCGATTGAAACCATTCAACAAATTGGTTTCCATTGCCTCCAAGTGACTTAAGAGTTTTAGACACAAGTATATTATATTATATTATATATAAAACTGTTAGTCAGTAGAAAATATCAAAAACACAAACTCTTTGACAAATGAAAATGAAATGGGTTGGATCAGAATTAAATGTATGACGATAAACAGTACGTCATACTTTTTTAGAGCCAAATATAGAGAAGGTATCTAAGAAGGTGATATTAACTCAAAATTCAGCTATTCTATAATTTGAAATCATAGTTCACCCTCAAGACAGAAAAATAGATGCATGCACCTGTCCATCAGGAAGAGTATGTTGCTCCTCAGGACATGAACGCTGAAACTGATCATAAGAGGCAGCATCCTCAGCACAGCATGCATAGCGCTCCTTTAATTTTTCACATTCAGAGTTGCTAAGGTTCACAAGTGGATTAGATTTTCCAAGCTCTTGAGCAAATAAATTAGTCAAATCCATTCCACCGATTTCAAATCTTCTTGAAGAAATATGCTGAACTGCACCTTCAATTACTGACGCAATATCTGAAAATATTGTTCAACCGAATTACAGAAGAGTGCCAAATATAATTGCTCAACAAGCAAAACTTCAGCTTAAAGATACCAGCGAGACAGAAATTTATACAAATATATGCTTCCATGAAACAATGCCCATTGCGTCGGTTGAGCCTCAAATTTGTAATGATCGATGCTAATTACCCATAATTTGGCAAGAATTAAGAATAATCTTTTTAAAGTGCGAAATTTATAATAATAATAATAAATATCCAAATAATTAAATTGTATGTTTTAAAAAATGTATTGGCGACTATCGGAATTACAAAAGATGTTAAAACACAAATTGTAGTTACATAACACAAACGTGTTGAAATAAATTGAACAGGGTAACAAAGTAATCTCCTATCATCCATAGAAGCGCACACATAATACTTTTACCATATTTATCTCCCCCCTAAATCTAAAAAATCGAATTCCCCTCCCCCAAAATTCCCAAACCCTAGCTGCCCCTTTTCACCGCTGACTTCCCACCTTACACCTCCGGAATTTCAAAATTGATGGTGGGTTTTGATAGCCCATGTCATAAGATTTATTTTGGTACCAATATTGAGGGGTGAACCACAACCTCAAGCACGACATGCTGGCCGTCCTAACGTGCGCTGTTCTTCTCCGGTGAATCCAGCCCATTTTGCCGACTTTTAATGGCGGTTTCCAGCCATTTTAGGGTGTATGTGAGTTGAAGAAACTTTTCCCAATCAAGCCTGACTCATTTCTGTTGAACCTACCGCCCGATGATTTCGGGCAGGATTTTGCAGTTATTCCACCACGGACTGCCACTGCTCCAACCCGCTCACTTTTGCATCAATTTTAGTTCCTTTAGGTTGAATTTCCATTTTGTTCCGGGTTTTTCAGGCTGCCGGTAATTAAGAATTTTCTCGCTTCGATTTTGGCAAATATCGCACCAATTGATTATTTATTGGGCAAATGTTGTAGGTACCAAAGTTAATCGACCGTGACTTATATTTCGGTGAACCTAGAATTTATTGTTGAACTAGTACAGCGATTATTTGTGGAATCATGAGATTCGTGAATATCAATTGAGTTGTATTGAGATTATTCGAGCTAAGACATGGTTGAAATTTAAGTATTAAGATTTGAGAATTTTATTGTTAATAATTACAAAAATGAGAAATTTGTGAAAGGTTTAACTAAAATTATTGAATTGGGTATTTTGGTTCGAAAAAGTAATATTTGGAAACTTTAAATGTCTAACTTAATAGTTTGGGGATTTTAAGCTTAAAAGTAAATTGTTTGCGAAATCTTTAACCCAAATTAGTAAGTTGAATAAATTTGGGGAAATAGATAAGAATTTGAAGAAAATAGAATAGTAGACATACTGACATAGGTTTGAATAATCAGGGAGTTTCCACCACTTCATAGAATTTACTTGTGGTTATTGAGTTAATCTTGAAGTGCGGACTGATCGAGTTTCATTACGGCGTCTACAGAGACGTACACCAATATGACTAATGTCAACTTTCAATGGCTATTAGTTAGTTTATTACATGTATATAATCATGTGCTCTTATTTGTCATTGAGTTGAGAGTAATGCAATTTATAAGATTATTCCTTGATTTATAAAATAATAAAATAAAGTATAAATTTGAGAATTGGGATGCATTGGAATAATGTATTGATTATATATATTTATGAGCACATTCATATTGAGTCACGGCTCTGTTACCGAGATGATTCTACACTCTTTGATGAGCTTTTATAGACATCAGAGCCGAGGGAGTGATTGGATCACACCTTGAATAAATAGCAAAAGGGCCGAGCAGTGCCAAACCTAACACAACTGTGCAAGGCCGATGTATCTGACAAATCACAGCCCAAGCACAGGTGACCATAGTTATTGCTATCATTTGCGTTGGATCCCGATTGATACCCGAGACTTTGTTGGTACCTTATGCATTTTGTTGCATTGGTTATTTTACAAGTCATTTATATATGTTGTAATTATTCGATCTTTTTGTCCTCGTCCCTTGGGGCTCCTTAGTTTGTTATGTGACTCTGTGCTAGGTTAGACTGTGGTACAAACGCAACTAGTGGAACTTCTGCTTGTGGTGCCCCATGAGTTTGAGTTGGAGTTCATGATTTCCCAGCTATTTACATATTATCATCTGGAGATGATTACAATTACCGGAATATGCCCCGAGTAGTTGTAATGTATAGATATTTGATTGTTGGATTTGGAGATTGTGTGATTTCGCCAGTGCGGCTCTGCATGCGGTGGGGCTTGCATGTAGATTTGTTTATGATGTGGCCAGTGCAGCCTTTTTATTTGTATTGTGTCACAGGATTTTGTTCGAGTGAATATTTTGAGTTTGTTTAATTTGATTTCCATAGTATGTCCTATTTACGGGAAGATCATGACTAAATTTTGTAGGCCCAAAAACAAATTTTAACTCGTTTTTGTTGTTTACGCTACTTAATCCTGATTGCAAGTTAATATATTATAATTGGGATAACAGGTCCTCACAAAATCACTAAAAGTAAGAGAAAGTAAATGCTTGAAGGAAGAAGGCAAAAGATTTTAGAAAAAAAATATTACTACCGCAATGTTTGGTTAATTATTTATGTTAAAAAACGGTTTCTTTCTCCTAAAAACAGAACAAAGAATATATCACATTGTCCAGTTCAATCTTCCAAAAATATTTTGTATCTTATTTTTATATCTTCCCACACAATCATTACTTTATCACTCTTAATTCAACTTTTCATCCATTCCTAAACTACATTATTATTTTATTATATATTATAGCTCGATACATTTTATTTCAACATTTTAAATCATATATGATGAAAGAACTAAATATATATAATTTGACATAATATCTATAATTAAAAATATTCTTTCAAATGAAAACAGACATTTATTACATTCTTCCAACACAATCTCTCAAAACATAGTTCCCAAAACAATTTCCAAAAACACTCAAAAACAGTACCAACCATTACCTAGTATGTGTTTTTCATTGGAATCTTTTTGTTCGTAATATGTTCTCAACCGAAGTATTTATTTTGGGAAGCATGGAGCCAACTCAAATTATGAAGCAAGAAAGGTGAATTGGGAAAATGTGGATGAGCAGCTTGCACAACGGTTGGTAATAGAAAGAAAACTGCCATCAGCAGCCGAGAATAGAACTGTGGAATCATTTATTCAGAGAACAACAAGCATGCACTTTTATCAAATAGCCATCTTCTATAGCTTGTTTTATCGCATAAGTCTACTGTCTACCCCATTTAACATTTTCATAGGTTATAAATACTGGAAATCGAAGGGTGTGGTGTAGAGTGGAACACCATAGATTTAAAACCACACCCCTTTTGCTTACGACGTTATGCTTAAGTTGGAAACATCATAAAATATGGACGGCGTCAACATCAAATAGATGTAGTGATTTGTGACACCTGAAGTCTAGAAGCAATTTCAACTCTGCCATCAACTAAAGAATCTATATTACCGAAAAAAACAGCTGCAACAAATACCTGTCTTGCCATGGCCAATATCCACCGTGCAACCTGAGATACGTCCTACCGCATAAAGTGATAGCACTGCTTGCTCAGATGCATAAAAGCCTGAGATGTTGAAATTCTCAAACATCATTTGAACCAACTGCTCTCTAATGGCCTGTCTGAAAAGAAATTTATTAATCCTATAATAGCAAAAAATATTTACAAAAGACTTAACGCAATAAGTTCTCTTCTTCATAACCAATATGACAAAGGTGTATCTTCGTGGTCGAAAGCACAATTTGAATTTGGCAACTAATGTCAGTTGCTTGGAAAATTCAGACGCTACAGTTCAAGATGTCATTCAAAATCTGCAAGATGTTCGATTATTCTCATTCTCTTTCCTTTTTTCAAATCTCCGAGAGTTTTAGGCCACTTAAACTTCCACTTTTGAGTGAAAACATAAACTTCGGGAAGGGAAATATTGTGATTACTATTGTTCACGTCTATGAAAAGAGACCAAGTGATCAGAGACTATGAACAGATAGGAAATTCTACGACACCTTCAACTCTTATTTCCTACAGAAACTTATAAGAAGATATATTTGTCATTAAAACACTAAAAGGTACTTCAATTAGTTCATTGGGAAAACCATTCATGACTCTATCTTGGTAACTCTCACTAGCTCTGCCAATATTTAAAAGAATATATGCCAAACAATAGCTCTTTCTCTTATAAGAAGAAACACATTTGCATTTTCCTCTCCCATCTTCAGCATCGCCTTTTCAAATTCTCCAGATCAAATTTTGCAATTCAAATACATGTGCATGTCTCATGTTACAGCACACACACAAAAAAAAAATATTGATCAGTGAGCAATCATAAAATGAGAAAAGAAATGATAAAGCATCTATTTGAATGATATCAAAACACTTTGCATAACCTTAGGAGTTGCGAGCGGATCAGTAAATAAAACTTGTCCTTCATTGCCCATCTCCCACCCCAGCCCAGTATAAAACACATGCTTCAATAGATCTTCCATTGCATCCCAGTCGCTGATAAATCCTCTGACAACTGGATCAACAGTTTTGTTCTCAAACAAGAAAGCATCAGTCGATGAATCATCTTCAGGTACTTGTTTCATTTGAGTCGGAATTACCTGCAGTGTGATAGGGAACGTGCTAAAAATAAGAAAAAGAAGAAAAAAGAAAACAATAAAGAAAACCTCAATAATCAAAGCAGGGGCATCCCAACACCACATAAAATCAAGCAGCATAGTGCTATTAACAAAGAGGAAGTCATTAAAGGTGTGATCTTTTGATGCCATAAACAATAAATCTGTACTTGGTTTAGGCCATGCCAAAAACTTCATCAGTTCCTTAATTCGCATTCTTCTTCTGCATCTCCATTCCAACAGAACCGCGGCCCTTGAGAATCTCCAAAATCAAGCCCATTCTAAAAACCCTATTTCGGAGTCAAAATCTAAAATACCTAATCAGACTTCACTTACCAAGGGACCTTCCATCCTAAGAACTTCCCAGTACAAATTAAACGCAGTTAAAAGATTCATTTTTCTAAAAGAAGAGAACTAGGAGGGGTTACCTTAGGGCCGATTTCCGGCAAAGCATGGTTAAATTTGAGAATTTTAGAACCGACATCGACCACAGCTGGCTGCTCCATTTTCCCGCTTTAATCCACACACAGAGAGAATCTAGGGACTAGAGGGGCATACAAGAAGTGAAAGATAGGATAGGTAACCGAATTCTCTTTTATTCCATGAAGAACAAGTTTGAAAATCAACGCCATCAATTTTATGGCACCTTTGGAAGGTCGATGGGTATTCAACTTGCATTGACTAAGACTTATCAAGACATTGGAATCTTATTTTAAAAATAAACTTTTAAAACATTGGAATGAAATTATTTATTTTAAACAACATAAAGTTATTGATGTATTTGATTTTATAATATTTTTTATTGTTAAAATTATCAAAAAGAGTATAATATTCATAATGTAAATAGTAATATATATATATATATACAAAAATATTTTTACATTTATCGTAAATGTTAAATATATATTAAAAAAATAAAACTATTTTTAATTTTAATTTAGAAAAAAAAATTGATAAATATATTACATTTATTCAATAAAAAATATATAACATTTCAACTTTTAACATTTTTTATAAAAAAAATCTATTACATTTTCATTATACTCAATCGTATTCACACGCATTTCATTATATATTAATATACTTTTTAAAAAAGGCCGACCATTCGGGTCGAACCCGTCCAACCCTTCGGGTCAGACCCAACGTGTCGACAGGTTTGGCCACCCATAAATCGTAACCGAACCGCTTGTTTTGGGTCAAACCCATTGACTCGGTTAACCGGGCAATTGACCACGGGCCAGATCCGGCCCTTGTCCAAGTCTATTTTGTAATATTTTTTTATTTTTAGAATAATAATAATGATAATAATATTGTGGAGATGCAAAAAAAAATGTGATGTGAAATGAGAGATCAATATTCGATATGTCATATCCAAACTTTTAAAATCCAAACAGATCTCTTCATTTGAAAAACCATTATATACATTCTCAACCTATCATGTTTCATATTCTTTTCTATTAAACATATTTTTAAGGAAGGAATATGAGTAAGCCAAAGCCGATAAGAAGTTAGTCTAGTGTCATAGTATTGCATGATTTTTTTAGCACGCATACAGTGTCACATTTTAATATAGGATTTAAGTTCAAGTCGATCTCACAGAGAATTTGACCTCAAACCGAGCCCTGTAGAAGGAGAACGAACCAAAACAATCTAGCTCTAGTTTCTACTCGTGCATAGAACACGACTCGCCACTTCAGGCAGTTCGGCCTCCCAGCTCCGGCCACCACCAGCAGGAGAACCACCGTGAGGAACTTCCCCATGGTCTTGGGGTTCTAACCAACCTAGAACCAGACTCTAACTCGCTCTGTGGACCAAGAACGGGCTGCTGCACAGAAACTGCTCAACCTGCGCATAATCTGACTTTTATGATGCATCCAGCCTAAGACAGTGCCTATGTAAGGCTCGAGATTAATTAATTTTAATTCGAGAATATTTAATTTGAGAATTTTTGGAGTTTAGAATTAAATTATAATATTCTAAAATTATTTAGGATTGAAATTGAATTAAAAAGAAGTTTCAAGGGCCAATTTGCAAATAGTGAAGAAATGAGGGGCCAAAGTGTAATTTTTAGCATTTGAGTGGGACACATGTCTTTTCTATGTATAGGAACGTGTAAATACATGTACATGATCAGATTTTCAGAATTCCAAAACCGAGAGAAAGAAAAAGGGATGCTCAAGACATTTTATCATCTTCAATCCTTGATTTCTCAAGATCCGTTCAACCGATTTTTGATTCGAGCTTAGTTTTGCGATCCTTGCAAGAAGAGCTACGATTTGATGTAAGTATATCCATGTTCCGACAGATTTCGGGATATGGTATATTGAGGGAATCAAATTATGATTATGTATTCATGTTCTTGATGTTATGAGAATTATGTATTCGGAATCAGATCGAAGAAAGGAAGATGTATGTACTTGTTATGAATTTCCAGCATGTATTTCGAAACCTATGCCTACTGATCTAGATGGTTTTTGATGTTATGTTGCTGGAATAACATGTATTTGAAGTAGAAATGGATGATAGAGTTGTTAGATTTCAGTTTCGATTATCAATTTTGTATCGTTACGCCGTCGGTTTGAAAAATGATCAAGTTTAAGTCTAGATTGATTGAGCTGGACATTGTTTGAGTTCTTGCTGATGTTCTTAGACATATTTGAAGTATTTTCATATTGAAAACAGGGGACTTCAAGTTAAGAATCCCGACTTCGAAACCGATCGACGAAAGAACAAGGTTTGTGACTTGTTAGCCATGAAGATTGAGAAGAGTATGAGCAGATTTTTTATTGAGGTTTTGTTGTGAAGCTATATCAGATTTGAAGAGCTTGAAACCAAGATTGAAAGGTATAATACAACCTTAGCATAAAGGGCTTTGAACATTAAAGATGATTTTCTTGAATGCCCTTTTCAAAACCACATACTATGTGCTTATATGATTGGTACTTGCATATATAAGTGTTCGCTTGAATTAGCTTGTTATTTGTTGGTTACTAATTCTTATGCTTCTAGACTTTGATGCATTCATATTGAGCCAACAACCCTTTGAGATTTGAATGGCAGATTTGCCGAAATAATACGGACGTTTGGTTATATATCGAGGAACTTAGTAGATAGATCGACTCCTATTGCTAGAAACTCGATATAGTTAGCCAAAGTTCGGGAAAAGATCTCAACGCCACCCTGAAATGGAGAGTAGGTGGGAGATTAGTTGCGTTCTTCTTCCCCGGGATCCCAAGAACCGATATAGAACTTGATAGCAAATTTTTAAATCATGCATTCCATTAGATTTTTGGGTTTACGATAGATGCTCTATGATTTATAAGACATTGAGATGTTCATATGGCTATTGATTTTAAATGCTATTCATGTTTATGTTTTTTTATACTGAGATTAAATTTTCACCGGAGTTATTCGGCTATTTCTGTGTTTGTATATGTGCATGAAAATAGATGGGGCAAGCACAGGACAGAGACGGTTGTGAAAAAAAAGAGATGGAGGTATATTGTGTGACTTCGGGTTAGAGATTGCAGAAGTTGTTGTCAAGAACTCATGTTTAAGTTCTTGTTAGATGTTTGCATGAACCTTAGCAAGTAGATATGTATAACTTTGAACAATAAGAAGCTTGTTGATGTACTAGCATAACATGTGATAACAACTTGTAATGTTTTGATCCTTAAACACCTTATGATATTCCATGTTTTCTTCTAGATTTTGATGTTGGATTCATGCCATATATGTTAGTTGATGTTTGAGGATCAAATCAGGGGCAAAACCTTTATTTTTGGCTCTATAGGAGTGGATCCCCGTGGCTCGGCGCGCCCGCGCAGCCCAAAAGGCGCAGCCGTGCCTAACCATTGCACCATAGGTTCCATGAAAAAAATTGGGTTGCTTCTTACCTTGTTGCCCCGATGTAGATTAACATAGATTATATGTTATGAATTAAGATTAGCACCCAAGGTCCCCGCAACAGGTGGTATCAGAGCATAAGTTCTAGACTAATTAGAAATGAGTGAGCGGGGTAGATCGAGTTCTCTTATTTGATTCATTTTTCCTGAGATTAAATGCATTGTTGATTACATAAATTACATATGAGCATGCTTTAATATTTTCAAAATAATATGATTACATGATTATATGATTTATATTGATAAAGCATGCTTGATCTTTAAGAATTACATGCTTACCTGAATAGCTGAGTTGATTGGAAGCATGTATTGTTGAAAATGAATCAGAACTGGATCAGAACTCGATCTCTTGAGAAGGCATGACTATGCTGATCAGAGGGGGACTGAAACAGAATGGTTGAGTCTAATATATTGATGTACTTGTATACTAGTACTTTTGAATATCATATATGCCTCCTCGTAAAGCACCGATTACTAGACAGACAGTGGCTGTTCCTCAGCCAAAACCGGTAAATGTGTCACAAGCCGCAGAAGCTCCTAGACCAGAACAGGGTAGTACTTCCAATGATCCAATGGACGTGACTGCTAGACCGATGGAAACTTTGTTGAAGAGGTTCCAATCTTTCAAGCCGCCTACAGTGAAAAAGGAACTGGGAACTCAGTGGACTGTGAAAGTTGGTTAGAGGATATGGAGATGTTGTTTGATTCCCTTGATTATGCAGATGACAGTAGAGTCAGACTGATTGGGCACCAACTACATGATGTTTCCAAGAGTTGGTGGATAACAACCAAGAGAGCTCTTGAAAACCGAGGTACGACTATCACTTGGAAAGTATTTACAAAAGAATTTTATCAACGTTTCTTTCGAGTGTCATACAGAAAGGACAAGGGTGCAGAGTTTGCAAATTTTAAACAGGGGAATCTGAACATCGAAGAATATGTTGCCAAGTTCTCTACATTGCTGAAGTTTGCTCCACATGTAGCTGGGAGTGAAGAGGCCAAAGTTGATCAGTTCATCAATGGACTGAATCTCGATATGTTTACGTTGGTGAATTCTGGGAAGCCAAACAACTTTGCTGACGAACTTGATCGAGCAAAGGGAGCAGAAGCCGGTTTGAATAAGCAACGAGGAGAATCGTTTGTTGCACAGTCTCAACGATAGCCACAACCATCACTGCAATTTCAGCAACCATCTCCCAGATTTGAGAGAGGTAGCAGCAGTAGTGGTAAAAAATATTTTCTTAAGGCAAGAGGAAATCAGTTTAAGAAGTCAGGCAGTGGTTCATCCAGCTCCAGTGGGCCGAGACAGAGCAGTTCTGGTCAGGGTTCAAGTTATTCTGGATTGTATTGTAGCAAATGTGGAGGGAGACATTCCAGTGATCAGTGCAGAGGTGTGTTTGGGAGTTGTAACATATGCCATCAGCCAGGAAATTTTGCCAAGGTATGTCCACGGCGTGGTTCAGTGAGGTCTCAAGGTGCAGTGTCATTTAGATCAGTGGCTCGGCCTGAAAGGCAAGCATCTTCTGTTCACTCCTTCTAGCCACAGCCTCAGCAGCAGAGCAAACCAGGAGGTAGCCAAGCAGCAAGTCAACCTCCGAGACAACAGGCCCGTGTCTTTGACTTGACTGAAGAACAAGCTCAGGCAGCACCTGATGATGTCATAGCAGGTAATTGTACTCTTTGTGGTTATCCTGCTTACGTGCTAGTAGATACAGGTGCATCCCATACTTTCATATCTGAACAATTTGCTACATTGCATGCATTGCCTGTTGAATCATTATCTGTTGTAGCAACTATATCTTCACCTTTGGGGAGAGGTATCATATCAGTGAAATATGTTTGAAATTGTATACTACAGTATGAAGATAATTTGATAGAGATAGACTGTATTGTGCTTGGATTTTAAGATTTTGACCGTATTATTGGAATATATGCTAACCAAGTACAGGGCTATCGTAGACTGTTTTCAGAAAGTGGTAAGATTCAGACCTGAAATGGCAGAGGAATGGAAGTTCTATGGTAAGGGTTCAAGATCTCAAATTCTTTTGATATCAGTTTTATCTATGACTCGTTTATTGCAGCGAGGAGCAGAGGGATTCCTTGTTTATGTAGTAGATGTGCTGAAAACTAGCCCAGAATTGGCTGACTTTCCAGTGGTTAGTGAATTTGCTGATGTCTTCCCAGATGAATTCCAGGATTACCTCCTTTTCATGAGGTAGACTTCAGTATCGAACTGACTCCAGGTAAGTTACCGATTTCTAAAGCACCTTAAAGAATGACACCAGTTGAATTGAAATAGATGAAAGAACAATTAGAAGATTTTTTAGCCAAAGGGTACATTAGACCGAGTGTTTTACCTTGGGACTCTTCGGTTCTATTTGTACGAAAGAAGTATGGACAGTGAGACTTTGCATTGACTATCGGCAACTGAACAAGACAACGGTAAAGAATCGTTATCCTTTTCCTAGAATAGATGATTTATTTGATCAGTTGTAGGGTTCAGCAGTTTATTCCAAGATAGATCTAAGGTCTGGTTATCATCAAATGAGAGTTCGGGATGAAGATATACCCAAGACTGCATTCAGAATGAGGTATGGCCATTTTGAGTTTATTTTTATTCCGTTTGGTCTGACGAAAGCTCCATCAGTGTTTATGGGCCTTACGAATCGGGTATTTCAGAAATACTTGGATGATTTCATTATTATTTTGATTGATGATTGAAAGAGTGGGTGCCCGGTGAGCCAACTTGTGGCTAAGGGCTTTGATGACTCTTTGTATAAACAATCTTTTGTTTAATATAATTTACACTTTTATTAATGGCAATGACTTTATCTTTCTTCATATTGTTATATTGTGATATACTATTGTTGTTTTGTTAAAGATCTTGAATATACTATAGTGTATGTAAGATGTGGTAGTACATGGGGATGTCTATCATGAAACACATCTTATAGTCACTGTATATTCTAAATGGTTCCTAGTCGATTGAGCCGTCCGTTAATAAGGATAAGGATCGCTCGAGATTGAGACTAGCATTTGCGATGCCGAGTACCACGTTTCATTGGTATGGAACATAGAGATGTTCAAAGCATGCAAATGGATATTCATACGATGAATGATCGAACTACCCTATCCGGACTTTCCAAGTGGTTATCACTTATCGAGTGGATAAAGTCCGCGGTTTTGTTTGTACACCATTAGTCCTTACTACTTGAAACATCATTGAGACTCTATATGCTAGTACTGTACTTTGACTCGTTTACCGACTCTATTGGGGTCATCAGGTGTCGGGATTGGGTACAGTTACGACACATATAGGAGTCGATGCTTTGTTGTCAAGGATTCACCACATACTTGCTAGTGTGGATATCCTATGCAATCTGAGGAGATATTAGTGTGACGAATCTCTGGCCAGAGTACATGATGTGTTTTAAGAAATGGTTTCTTAGTAGCACATGCGATGTCACTATTTGATCTTCAAGATGTATTGCATAGTTATCGAATCTCGAACGACTCTCGATTTACCAATGGTTGTTGATTCGATCGGGATATATGGATGAAGGGACCGCACTGTACGCTAACCAAAATCTATTGGTTCTTGCAGGCACTATCAGTGATACCTAGGGAATCATGGGGCAATGTTGCTAGGCGCTCTTACCATGATTCGATGGGCAAGTCGGAAATTGTTGTTCCGAGTCACAAGGAGTTGTGAGCCCACGGCTAGCTGTATCCCTGAACCATTGAGGGTCACACAGAGTAATGGATTTTTAATCCCCGTTGAGATAGTTAAATTTAAAGAGTTAAATTTAATGAACAAAGAAGTGGGACTTCTTATTTAAGAGTAGAGGAGTAAGATTTCCTAAAATGACATAGGGATGGGCATTTTTGGAAATCACTGAATTCGGATTCAGAAAATTTATCTTGACTTTAAAAGGTGCAGAAATGGTTTCTGTGCACATTGGTGAAATCGGTTTATCAATCAGAGTCATGTTGAATTTTATATTAATTTCTGAACATGCGGGATTTGCTTGTCAGGCTTGAACTTATGACTAATGGGCCCTAAGCTGTTAGCAGCCCACATTATAAATAAGTTATTGCATTACAGAAATTACACAACAGAGGTCACAAAATATTTTCGAAAACCCTACCTGTGTTTTCTAAAGTGGCCGCCCCCCTCCCTCTCTACTCGGGAAAATCCAGCCTGGGAATTTTGAATTTGCAGTCTGGTTTAACGGATCAAATTCGTTAATTCTCTTCGTAGAAACTTCTGATAGATTTTCTAGTGCAATCTATCAGAGGGATTAAATTTCCGTTCGTGGACCTGATTGAAGAATTGTTCGTCCATCAGTTCCTGGGATATACAACAAGAGCAGATAATCTGTTGGTGTCCATAATCTCGATTCGAGATTGGAGGTAAAAATTTAATTGTTATTTAATTTTTACACGCACAATTTAATCGTAAAGTTTTGATACCCATTATGGAATCGTTCCATATAAAAATTTTAAACTTCCGCTGCACCGGGTATCAATCCTGATTGATCTGATCACGGTTCTCCATCAGTGGTATCAGAGACAGGTTGCTCAGATCAAGCGATTAAATTAATCGATTGTACAAAAATTTTTTAAGCCTCGGTTTTTTGAAACAAAATAAATTTTTTTAAAATAAAATTTTTTTTTTCGGGCAAAACACGGGCAGCGATTGGATCGCTGCCCGAGGGGCTAGCGAGGGTCGCTGCCCTAGGGGTAGCGACGGGCTGCCTGGCCCGAGCCCCTTTGGGGCGCGGGCAGCCCAGGAGCATCCCGGGCGGCCCGCGAAAATTAATTTTTAATTTTAAAATTAAAATTTTAATATGTTAAAATTCTATTTTTGGTCCGATCGAAAATTGTTTTTGATTGGTCCACGAGGCGTCGGATCGAATTGTTCGAGTCCGAAAATTTTAAAATTGATTTTTGGATAAATTTGAATTTTTGAAAAATTTATAGATTTTATCCGTTAAATCAGATTTTATGAAATTAATTATTTTTGGTACAATTGATGATAAGATATGATCTTATGGAAATATTGAGTAAAATATGATTTTATGTATAAAATTGGATTTTATATGTAAAATATGATTTTATTTGATAAAAAAGATAAAATATGATTTTGTATGTAAAATAAGATTTTATATATGGAATATGATTTTATCCTTTTAATTTAAATTGCCATTGCATGTTATCCAATAAATTAATTTTGAATTAAATATTATTGGATAATGATGATCGATTGCCATGACCAATTTTGTAGGTGTATGTTAGGAATTTACATTTGTTTTTATTGTTGTTGGATTTATTAATGGGCCTGGTTTATGGCCCAATATGAATTGTCATATGTAATAAAAGTGGGTCTGGTTTATGGCCCGTTCCCACCCCTTAAAATGTATCCCCTACTTGTCATAGTTATTTATTGTAAATACATTAGACTTAGTGGGAGATGAAGATTTGAAGATGGAGGTGGGCCCAGCAGACAATAAAGACAGAAGAAATGTAAATTGGAAGCTCAATGTAATAGGATTACATTGCATACCTGCATATTACCTAGGATTGGACTTAGACTCGTGATTGGCAACCACGGGTCGATTAGAAATGGAATCGATCATCCTATATAATATATGATATTATCGTTGTATGCATGTTTTAGACTAAATTGTATGAATCCGGCAAGCATACAAATTATAAATGATGAGACAAATTTTCAAAATTAAAATCCCTCATTTGAAATATGATTTAAAATTGATATCAAGATAAATAAAGGAAATTTAAATATTGTTTAAATGTTCCTACCTTCCATCAACGATCAATGTATGAGATGCTACCCGCGAATACGGTCCGACTCATATTATTGGGGGGGCCCGTTCGTCGGAAAACTGTACATTGGATCGACAAATGTTGTAAGTTGGGTGGAACTCCCATGGGATCGGCTCATATTATTGGGGGATCCACATGGTGACCGTCCATCACAACTTAATATTGATGGGTCATCTTGACATGTCACAATAAACGGCGTCATATTATTGGGCCCTTATTGGACATGAGGTAAAAACGTGGAGGTTGCTTTGGAAGCAATTGAGCTCTACCTTTTGAAAATTATGGTTGGCTGATATTATTCGGGACCATAGTTTGTCAATTGGACTCCATGTTTCCACTAAGGAAAACAGTTTCCCGTTTTCACTAGAGGGTAGTGAAATCGTTAAAATAGTGGGAGTGAGATTCATAAAATAAATTTCGCCTATTTTATGTCTTAGTAAATTAATTAAACAATCACTGATAATTGTCTGTTTCTTTTCAGTATTTCATAAAGATGAATTCGCGCAATCCACTATTCTCTATTCTCGAACAAAATAAACTGACTGGCGCAAACTATACGGAATGGTTCCGTAAGTTGAAGATTGTCTTGACCTCGGAGAAGATGCTCTACGTGTTAGAAAAATCTCCTCCGAAGGAAGCACCAGCTGACATAAGTCCAGAAGAGTTGGCCAAACTTGATACATGGTGGGACCATGATATCAAGGCCAAATGCTATATGCAAGCCTCGATGTCTGATGAACTCCAGAGGCGATTTGAGGATACCGTGAATGCTGCTGACATTCACGTACAACTCAAGGAACTTTTTGGGGCTCAATCGAGAGCTGAAAGGTTCGCTACTGTAAAAGAGCTAATGACGTGTCGCATGCGTGAAGGGACTTCGGTCCGTGATCATGGGGTATGAGTGATTTGGCTCATACAGAAGTTGGTAACGCTTGATTTGGTGTTGGAGCATGAACTCAACGTGGACTTATTACTTCTCTCTCTTCCTTCTTCGTTTGACGGATTTATGGTGAATTTCAATATGAACAAGATAGAGGCCTCCCTTGAAGAGATGGTCAATATGCTTGTAACATATGAAGCCACTTTAAAGAAGGATAAACCAGTTCTCTTGGTGGGCTCCTCTTCTTCTGCTAAGAAGGGGCCAAGTACAAAGGGTAAGAAACGTTCTGCCCCACCCAAGAAAACCGAACCCGAGAAGAAGAACAAGACAAAGGCTTCAAACATGGAAAAGTCCAAGGATGTTTGCCATCATTGCAAGAAACCCGGTCATTGGAAACGTAACTGCAAGGAATATCTAGAGCAGTTGCGAACTACGAAGGGTATGTTCTATATTGAAATAAATGATTTGCAGGTGATGACAAGAAGTCGCAAGCTTAGAATGGGTGAGACCCAGCTGAGGATCGGAAATGGTTCTAGAGTTGAAGCCAAAGCTGTGGGAGACGTTTATTTAATTTTGCAGAACGATTTTAAGTTACTTTTGAGAGATGTTTTATTTGTTCCAGATTTGATTAAAAACATTATTTCTGTTTCTATGCTTGATAGATATGGTTATTCTTGCAATTTTGTGAATGGGATTTGCAATATTTACAAGAATGAATGTTTGATTGGAAATGGACAACTTGAAAACGATCTATATAACTTAAAATTAAAAGACGTTTCAATAAATTATGTTGATAAACCGGTAACAACGAACAAAAGGAAAATCGATAGTCAAAACCCGGCAAACCTTTGGCATGCTAGGCTAGGTCATATTTCCTCAAGGAGGATGAACAAGCTAGTGGGAGAGGGCATGTTTGATATGTTTGATATTAACTCTCTATCTACTTGTGAGTCCTGCCTGAAAGGAAAAATGACTAAATCTCCTTTTAAGGGGAAACCTGAGCGTAGTCAAAATCTGTTGGATTTGATCCATACAGATGTTTGTGGTCCATTTAGAATAGGAACTCAATTTGGCCACACCTACTTCATTACCTTTACTGATGATTATTCTAGGTATGGGTATTTATATTTAATGAAATATAAGTCTGAAGCATTTGAAAAGTTCAAAGAATTCAAGGCTGAAGTAGAAAACAAGCTAGGTAAAATTATTAAAGCACTTCGATCGGATCGAGATGGAGAATACTTAAGTACCGAGTTTTTGGACTATCTGAAAGAGAATGGGATTCTCTCACAGTGGACTCCTCCTATGACACCTCAGCTAAATGGTGTATCGGAGCGTTGTAATCGAACTTTGTTGGACATGGTTCGATCCATGATGAGCTTCACTGAGCTTCCACCTTCGTTTTGGGGCTATGCGCTTGAAACGGCGGTGTTGTTGTTGAACAACGTCCACACCAAAGCAGTGGATAAAACACCATACGAGTTATGGAATGGCAAAGCTCCTAAGTATTCGTATTTGAGGATTTGGGAATGTCCTGCTTACGTGAAGCAGACAGTGGGAGATAAGTTGGATAGTCGATCCACCTTATGTTATTTTGTAGGGTATCCGAAGAATTCAATCGGATATTATTTCTATCATCCTGCTGAAACAAAGGTGTTTGTTTCAAGGAATGCCACCTTCTTGGAGAAGGAGTTCTTATTGGATAAGAAAGGCGAGATGATGGAACTCGAAGAAATTGAGAAGAACCCGAAATACAAAATAATGATCCTACACCTCAGGAATCAATGATGGACACGCCTATACCTAGAAGATTCGATAGGACTTCTAGACCTCCTATTCGATATGGTCTTCTTCTTGAAGGGGATCAAGATGAACCCGATGTTGGATGTGATCCAAGAAACTTCAAGGAAGCAATTTCTGATGCGGATTCAAATTTATGGCTTGAAGCTATGCAGTCGGAAATAGATTCGATGCATACAAACCAAGTTTGGTCTTTAGTAGATCCTCCCGATGGAATTGTTCCAATAGGGTGTAAATGGATCTACAAGAGAAAGCTTGGGCCTGATGGTAAGGTATTGACCTACAAGGCGCGATTGGTGGCGAAAGGTTATACTCAAAGACAAGGAGTTGACTATGATGAAACCTTTTCACCAGTTGCAATGTTCAAGTCCATAAGAATCCTTATTGCCATAGCTGCTTGGTATGAATATGAGATATGACAAATGGATGTGAAGACTGCATTTCTTAATGGAAACATTAAGGAAGAGATCTATATGACGCAGCCTGAGGGATACACATCCATGGGAAGCGAGCATAAGGTATGCAAGCTTCAGAGATCGATCTATGGTCTCAAACAAGCATCAAGAAGTTGGAACCAGAAATTTGATGAAACAATAAAGGATTTTGGTTTCATCAAGAACCCGAGGAGGACCCGTGCGTGTACAAGAAAGTAGTTAAGGATGCTGTGACATTCTTAGTACTTTATGTTGATGACATCCTACTCATTGGGAATGACGTAGGGATGTTGCAGTCAACAAAGATATGGTTATCAGGTAGATTCTCGATGAAGGATTTGGGTGAGGCATCCTATATTCTAGGGATACAGATCTATAGAGATAGATCTAAGAGAATGATAGGACTCACTCAAGCAACCTACAACGACACCATATTGAAAAGGTTTTCTATGGATGGGTCCAAGAGAGGACATCTACCTATGTGTCATGGAGTTTCTCTATCCAAGTCCATGTGTCCCAAGACTGATGAAGAGATAGAGAAAATGACACATGTACCATATGCGTCAGCCATAGGTAGTATCATGTATGGGATGATATCTACCAGACCGGATGTAGCATTTGCTCTGAGTGTCACGAGCAGATATCAAGCTAATCCCGGTCAAATGCATTGGAAAGCCGTGAAGGACATTTTTAAGTACTTACGAAGGACTAAGAATATGGTCATGGTATATGGAGGAAGAGAACTAAAATTGGAAGGCTATACCGACTCTAGCTTCCAAAATGACGTGGATGACTCGAAGTCAACCTCTGGATTTGTGTTCATGCTCAATGGCGGTGCTGTCTCTTGGAAGAGTTCCAAGTAGGACACCACAGCGGATTCCACCACTGAGGCAGAATACATTGCAGCATCAGCTGTTGCTAAAGAGGCCGTTTGGATGAGGAATTTCATCCAAGAGTTGGGCGTTATTCCTGAAGTTGTTGGTCCAGTCCCGGTGTACTGTGACAACACGGGTGCCGTTGCTCAGGCAAAGGAACTAAGGTCTCATCAAAGATCCAAACACGTACTGAGGAAATACCACATCATCCGGGAGATCATGGAAAGAGGAGACATCACTGTCGAGAGAGTGGCCTCTGCAGACAATATCGCTGATCCACTTACTAAGCCCTTGCCAGGACCATTATTTGACAAACATCGCGAAGCAATGGGTCTACGTAGTATGACTAGTTGGCTTTAGGGCAAGTGGGAGATTAAAAGAGTGGGTGCCCGGTGAGCCAACTTGTGGCTAAGGGCTTTGATGACTCTTTGTATAAACAATCTTTTGTTTAATATAATTTACACTTTTATTAATGGCAATGACTTTATCTTTCTTCATATTGTTATATTGTGATATACTATTGTTGTTTTGATAAAGACCTTGAATATACTATAGTGTATGTAAGATGTGGTAGTACATGGAGATGTCTATCATGAAACACATCTTATAGTCACTGTATATTCTAAATGGTTCCTAGTCGATTGAGCCGTCCGTTAATAAGGATAAGGATCGCTCGAGATTGAGACTAGCATTTGCGATGCCGAGTACCACGTTTCATTGGTATGGAATATAGAGATGTTCAAAGCATGCAAATGGATATTCATACGATGAATGATCGAACTACCCTATCCGGACTTTCCAAGTGGTTATCACTTATCGAGTGGATAAAGTCCGCGGTTTTGGTTGTACACCATTAGTCCTTACTACTTGAAACATCATTGAGACTCTATATGCTAGTACTGTACTTTGACTCGTTTACCGACTCTATTGGGGTCATCAGGTGTCGGGATTGGGTACAGTTACGACACATATAGGAGTCGATGCTTTGTTGTCAAGGATTCACCACATACTTGCTAGTGTGGATATCCTATGCAATCTGAGGAGATATTAGTGTGACGAATCTCTGGCCAGAGTACATGATGTGTTTTAAGAAATGGTTTCTTAGTAGCACATGCGATGTCACTATTTGATCTTCAAGATGTATTGCATAGTTATCGAATCTCGAACGACTTTCGATTTATCAATGGTTGTTGATTCGATCGGGATATATGGATGAAGGGACCGTACTGTACGCTAACCAAAATCTATTGGTTCTTGCAGGCACTATCAGTGATACCTAGGGAATCATGGGGCGATGTTGCTAGGCGCTCTTACCATGATTCGATGGGCAAGTCGGAAATTGTTGTTCCGAGTCACAAGGAGTTGTGAGCCCACGGCTAGCTGTATTCCTGAACCATTGAGGGTCACACAGAGTAATGGATTTTTAATTCCCGTTGAGATAGTTAAATTTAAAGAGTTAAATTTAATGAACAAAGAAGTGGGACTTCTTATTTAAGAGTAGAGGAGTAAGATTTCCAAAAATGACATAGGGATGGGCATTTTTGGAAATCACTGAATTCGAATTCAAAAAATTTATCTTGATTTTAAAAGGTGCAGAAATGGTTTTTGTGCACATTGGTGAAATCGGTTTATCAATCAGAGTCATGATGAATTTTATATTAATTTCTGAACATGCGGGCTTTGCTTGTCAGGCTTGAACTTATGACTAATGGGCCCTAAGCTGTTAGCATCCCGTATTATAAATAAGTTATTGCAGTACAAAAATTACACAACAGAGGTCACAAAATATTTTCGAAAACCCTAGCTGTGTTTTCTAAAGTGGCCGCCCCCCTCCCTCTCTGCTCGGGAAAATCCAGCCTGTGAATTTTGAATTTGCAGTTTGGTTTAACGGATCAAATTCGTTAATTCTCTTCGTAGAAAATTCTGATAGATTTTCTAGTGCAATCTATCAGAGGGATTAAATTTCCGTTCGTGGACCTGATTGAAGAATTGTTCGTCCATCAGTTCCTGGGATATACAACAAGAGCAGATAATCTGTTGGTGTCCATAATCTCGATTCGAGATTGGAGGTAAAAATTTAATTGTTATTTAATTTTTACACGCACAATTTAATCGTAAAGTTTTGATACCCATTATGGAATCGTTCCATATAAAAATTTTAAACTTCCGCTGCACCGGGTATCAATACTGATTGATCTGATCACGGTTCTCCATCAATGATATCTTAATCTATTATAAGAATCTTTGTGATCATGCTGAACATCTAAGAATTATCTTGAAAACTTTGAGAGCAGAGAAATTGTATGCCAAGCTATCGAAATGTGAATTTTGGCTGGAGAAAGTTGTGTTTCTTGGGCATATTATATCCGGAGACGGGATTTATGTTGATCCTAGCAAGGTTGAGGAAGTTATCAACTGGCCTAGACCCACATCTGTATCAGAGATACGGAGTTTTATGGGCTTAGCAGGCTATTATCGCAGATTTCTCCAGCATTGCCAAGTCTATTACTCAGTTGACTCAGAAGAATGCACCGTATGTTTGGACCAAAGCTTGTGAGGTCAGTTTCCTTGAGCTGAAGAAGAGATTCACGAGTGCACCAGTCTTGACAATTCCTTTAGGTACTGGTGATTTAACTGTTTATTGTGATGCTTCTCACATGGGATTAGGATGTGTTCTTATGTAGAGAGGGCATGTCATTGCTTATGCCTAGAGACAGCTGAAGCCACATGCGACCAGATATCCAATTCATGATCTTGAATTGACAACCATTGTATTTGCACTAAAGATATGACGACACTATTTATACGGTGAGAAGTTTGAAATTTATTCTGATCATAAAAGTTTAAAATATCTGTTTTCGCAGTCTGAATTGAATATGAGGCAACGAAGATGACTAGACTTGTTGAAAGATTTCGTCTGTTAGATCAAATATTATCCAGAAAAGTCTAATGCAGCTGCAGATGCCTTGAGAAGAAATTTATGTTCTTTATCCTTATCTATGATAGGTGTATCTAGATTGGTAAAATATTGTTGTGTTTCTGGATTAGTGTTTGAGACATATATGCAGCCTATCAGAGTTTGTGCCATACAAGCTGAGCCAGAATTATTAATCAGAATCAGAGAAGCACAGAAAGAGGATCAGAGTATTCAGAAATCTATTGATATGGTCAAATCAGGGCATCGATCAGAATATCAGGTTAGTGATGATGGTGTTTTATATGTGAATAACAGAATTGTTGTACCAGATGTTTCAAAATTGAGACAGCAGGTATTGAAAGAAGCTCATTGCAGTAGATATAGTATTCATTCTGGTGGCAGAAAGATGTACAATGATTTGAAAATCATTATTGGTGGAAACAGATGAAATCTGATGTTACAGAGTTTGTATCTCGATGTCTGAATTGCCAACAGGTAAAGGCCAAAAGAAAGAAACCAGGTGGTCTTTTGCATAGTTTACAGGTTCCAGAATGGAAGTGGGATCACATTTCTATGGATTTCATTATAAAGCTACCACGTTCATCCAGAGGTTGTGATGTTGTTTGGGTTGTTATCGACAGATTGACGAAATCAGTCTGTTTTATTCCTTACAGAATGACATACAAACATGATCATATGAGAGAGATTTATGTTAGAGAAGTTGTACAATTACATGGTGTTCTTAAATCTATCTTTTCAGATCAAGACCCTAGATTTACATAGCACTTTTGGCACAGCTTGCAACAAGCTCTTGGTACTCGATTGCATCTGAGTACTGTGTATCATCCTCAGACTGACGGACAGTCAGAGCGGACTATCCAGACACTCAGGATATGCTTAGAGCTGTAGAGCTAGATTTTGGCACTATTTGTCAAGATTCATTACCACTTGTGGAGTTCTCGTATAATAACAGCTACCAGACGAGTATTGAGATGGCTCAATTTGAAGCTTTGTACGGAAAGAAGTGAAGATCTCCTCTCTATTGGGATGATATCTTAGAGGCACCTGATACTAGGCCGGATATGATTCGAGAAATGACAGATAAAGTGAGACTTATTCAGAAGAGAATGAAGACAACGCAAGATAGACAAGCCAAGTATGCAAGTGTTCGACGCATGCCTTTGTGTTTTGAATAGGGAGACAGAGTGTTCTTGAAAATTTCTCCTTTAAGAGGCACAGTCAGATTTGGCAAGAGAGGAAAGCTATCTCCCAGATTTATCGGTCCTTATGAAATTCTCGAGAAGATATGCGATCTTTCCTATAGACTTGCTCTTCCTCCAGCTCTTTCTAGGATACATGATGTCTTTCATGTTTCTATAATGCGAAAGTATCAGCCTGATGTTTCTCATGTACTCTAGCCAGATGAAGCAGAATTAGATGAGACTTTGAGTTACTTTGAAAAGCCGATACAAAAACTTGATCAGAAAGAGAAGCAACTTCGATACAAGACCATTTCATTAGTGAAAGTCCAATGGAGTCGTCATGGTGTTGAAGAAGCAACTTGGGAAGTTGAATCAGACATGAGACGACGTTTTACAAAACTATTACATTGATGTAAGTCTTATTCAGTGTTTCTGTTATTTCATTCTCTTATGTGCGTATTGATTGCATGCGATTTCGAGGACGAAATCATATCTAAGAGGGGGAGAATTGTAAGACCCGAGATTATTTAATTTTAATGTGTTGTGAAAAATTACTCGCAAGCGTACGAGTGTCAAGTTTTAGTAAAGTGAAAAATAGAGTGTCGATCCCACAGGGAATAATTTGAAAATATTCAATACTTGCAATTAAAATAGTCTTAATTTTATTTAGAAAATTAAACTTTATAAGGGTAATGACAAAGTAAATAAATATAGAAAATTGAAAAGCGCACACAAACACAATCCTGTAAAGATTATCAATCAAAGGAAAATAGTCTAGAGGTTTGATTTCACCTGGTCTCAACAATATTCAATCTCAATCAATCTATTTTCATGAATTCATTTAAATTAATAACCAAGAACACATAGATTATACTATTTCCCTCTCCCGAGTATCAAATAGAATGTATCAATTACAGATCGATTTCAATATCCCTATAAAAAATCTACTTGTAATGATATGTGTGAAACAATGTTCTTTTTAAGTTCTATTAAAGTTATAAGCTCTCCCGAGTCATATAAACAATTAAAAGTGTGAATTCTATTGATCCTATTCTAAATCCCCTCTCCCGAGTGCCGGATTCTGAATAAATATGACAAATCAATTTATGGCCAGTAAATTAAAAAGACTATCAAACCTAGAATTACAATTAATTTAGAAGAATTCTATTCATAAAAATCAACCATTCATAAATATGTCTTGACCAGGCTACATCGACCTCTAGACTTAAAAAGTTTAGTTCATAATAAAATTCATAGCAATATAAATCATGTTCAGAAATTCAAACATAATTCAATCTCAAAAGAAATAAATAAAGTAAAGATAACAAATCCGAAGTCTTTCTTCCGTGTCCGGTTGAAAAGTCTTCGTCTTCGTTCCAAGCAACTCCAAATCTCGATCGAAACTTTAACAACTTTTCTCTCAAGATTATTTTTGTGTAGTGGCCGCTTCTTCCTCCTCATTAGGTCTGAAAAAACCCTTAAATATACCCTTAATATTCGTCCAAACACCTTCCAAAAGTATCCAAAAATTCCCAAAATTAAACACAGCACTTCGTAATACAGACTACGACGCGCGGATGCACCACAAGAGAGGCGGGCGCGCATAGCTTCCTGTCTCAGACATTTAATAACTTGAATTCATGCGCGGGCGCACCACACCAAGCGCGGGAGCGCATAGCTTCCTGTGGAAAAATTGTTGAGTTTCACTTCATTTGACGCGCGGGCGCACCACGACAGGCGCGGGCGCGCATAGTCGTCTGTCCAGGTTTCTTCAAACTACGAACCATCTTCGCTTGCTTCGCTCTTTACTTGACTTTTATGATTTCTTCTATCATACATTCATTATTTCCTGTAATTCCTGACATCCAACAAAAACAACAACAACTTCCACATAATACAGCTCGAAACCAAGCAATTATCCAATAATATCAACACAAATTACGTGCACAAAAGGCACTTATCAAATTCCCCCAAACTTAAATGTTTGCTAGTCCCAAGCAAAAATCATTCAAGCCTCAAACACAAAACACTAACTATTCCACTCAACAAATCAAGACCAACCAAGAAATACTATGAAACAATAGCCTTAGCAAAATATTCAGAAAATTTCATCCAATCATATCAAACTAACATTTTTCAAACACACGTTAGTGACCTCCAAAAATTACAAATCCCGCAACTCACGTGCAAAATACTCTTATCTAACTCAATTCACACATTCATAGATCAGGAGGACTTTAACAGGTGAAAGGATCAAACATAGGATAATTACTTCTGAAACCCACACGAAAATCAGGTTATTTCACAAAAGAAACTTGTGTGCATGTTTCGGTCAAAAATTCATATTCATTAAGAGTGTCAATCAATCATTCATAGGCTAGATTCTCGCAACCCTTCTTCACTAGTATATTGGGCAACTGAGACTCGGTCAATAGGACTTAATTGACTTATAATGTAAGGCCTGGCTCATGGCTACAAATGAAGAAAAAGAATTCAAAATAAGGAGTAATTCATATTCATGCTCAATCTAACTTTAACTCCTTTTTCATTCACAATTTCACATTCTTTCTTCTTCAATTCACTTCATTTTTTTCACTTTCTTCATTCTTATTTTTCACAACTTTTTTCTCTTTTTCCCAACAATTTCAACTTTTTTTTTTTTTACCACCTCTTTGCATCTTTTCAATTCATCATCACACCATTCCATTTTTTCACAAATAAAAACTAGGAGCATATCACAATTTAGCATTCAATTTACTCCCTTAAAGGTAGGAATTAGTGTATAAGCTATCGGGTAGTCAATGTAGGACCTTGAAATAATCACGAATGGGGGTATAATCACATGTTTACACGCATGCCATTCGATTTTCAGATAACTCAAACAAGGTACTAGGGATAAAATTAATAAGGTAGCTTGAAAGGCTCAAACGAATTCAGAAAAAAAATGCCTAAATCATCCCTAATCTCAGTATTGCCCGTATTGCGCCTCAAAGGGTGTCCGAACTAGTTCTAGACAATCTCAATTCACAAGTAAATCACGCAAATTTTAACCAGTGCAGAAAAAAATAATCATCAACAGAAAACGATGATTTTCAACTCAGATCACGTACCTAAAGTACTCATGTATATCTTGTGAAAGCTCAAAGGGCAACTAAGGATACAATACTTCCAATAAAAATCAAGCCCAAAAATCTCAAGAATTGCCTCATTCACTTCTATGTTTGTATGTTTTAATTCAGACTTAAGCAAAAGCACAGAATGTATAGGGATTCATTCATCTCAGTGGTTTACTGATAAAAATTCTTTTAGTTCAATCATGGAGTAAAGCTAAAAAATTTCATTTGCATCATTGGCCAATGTATTTTCATTTCTTTCATGGTTTCTTGGATGTAACTCACATTCACTCAACAATTCACCTTTTCACAACCTCACAAACTAATCCAATCTCGCAAATGCATCCCACCACTACAAAATACAGAAGACTAACACAATAAACAGAAACAAAATAAAACAAAACACACAAAAAGGAATAAAAACACATTCAGCACTTTGGAATCACGAAGCAAAATCCCCCCAAACTTGGTACAATTAGTGTCCTCAATGATTTAAACAAGAAATAAATAGGACATGTACCGCAAACGACGACCGTCAGTGGTCGTCGCTATCATCACACATATCGTGACTATCAACAGCAGGTGTCGGGTTTGAAGTACCACAAGCAGGTGCCCACTGAGGAAAAGGGGGAAAAGGATGAGCCGAACTCGCCGCTTGAGGAAATTGGTGGCTTAATGCACCAGTGAATCCCATCATGTAATCTATGAAAACGTCATTTCTTTGCTGAAAGTGATGGAATTCTTGACGATGTTGGCGCAAACCTTCCTCAATGGAAGTAACCCGCGCTTCCAAAGAAGGAGGCGTCGCAGACTGTGATGCAGAAGCTCGACTAGCAGCAGCTCGAGCATTGAAAGATCTTCTAGCCACACGTTCTCTTTGTTCACTAGCATATTGGTGGCGAGAGGACGAAGAACCACCGGGTATGAGAGCCGTAGGCTTCAACAACTCTTCAGTCGGGCTCCAATCAACCCCCACTGCTTCACAAAAATCAGTAATAATGGAAGGCAAAGAAAGGCCCCCCCTTGAGTAAACACATTTTGAATCGTCTCTTGACAGATACGGCCCAAATCCATAGCCATTCCTTCCACGATGCAATAAACAAGAATCGCCCTTTCACGTGTGACTTCATGATCATGGTCTGTGGGCTTCAGTCGAGCACAGACGAGAGCGTACCATCTCTTGGCATCACTTTTCAAATCAACCTTTCGCAACTTGGAAGGTTTAAAATCACTTCCCAATCTCCACACAGCTCCCTCGACATAGATAGATTGGATAATAGCATCATAATCAATGTCCCCAGATCGATATGCCACATTCTCATCATTATCTATTGGCGGAATCTGAAAGAGAGTATTAATGGCAACCGAATCAAACGGCACCATGTGTCCTCTGACTAATACTTTGAAGTCAACGCGTTTAACTTTCAGATTGGCATAAAACTCTCGCACCACTGAAATAACAGCTTCTTGAGGCAACCGTCTGGACCAGTTCTTCAGTTGTAATTTTCGGGACACGCGGCCGCGTGTGACATTTTGGAATTGGTTCCTGAAAATGAAATAAAGGAAAAAAAAAATATATATATAACTAACAAGGAAATGACAAAATGCAAAGCAGAAACAGAAAATACAAAATTAAAACGAAAAGGACAAATGGGTTGCCTCCCATTTAGCGCTTGTTTTATAGTCCTCAGCCGGACTTGCACCAGTTTTAAGCCGGGTCTGTGAGGAGAGTACTCTCAGTACTTCGTACTTCAGTACCATGATAATGTTTCACCCTTTGCCCGTTCACTTTGAATATTCTTCCATCTGTACATCGCAGCTCAATCGCACCGTGCAGATATACCTTCTCCACCATAAATGGTCCAGACCATCTGGACTTCAATTTTCCTGGAAACAATTTTAGACGGGAGTTAAATAACAATACTTTCTGACCTGGTTCGAATTCGCGAGGTACAATGTTCTTATCATGCCACTTCTTTGTTTGTTCCTTGTAGATCTTGGCATTCTCATATGCATCATTTCGAAACTTGTCCAATTCTGTCAACTGTAATTTACGTAACTCCCCCGATGCTTCGATATCCATATTCAGCTTCTTGACCGCCCAAAATGCTTTATGCTCTAACTCCAAGGGCAAATGACATGCCTTACCAAACACCAACCTATACGGTGACATCCCAATCGGTGTTTTGAACGCAGTGCGGTATGCCCATAATGCGTCATCCAGCTTGAGTGCCCAATCTTTTCTATTCGTCTTCACCGTCTTCTCTAATACTTGCTTGATTTCTCGGTTAGAAATTTCCGCTTGACCATTGGTTTGCGGATGATATGCACACGCCACCTTATGCCTGACACCATACTTAGCGAGCAAGGTATTAAAAATTTTATTACAAAAGTGCGTACCTTCATCACTGATTATTGCTCGTGGTGTCCCAAACCGTGTAAAAATGTTCTTCTGCAAAAATTTTACTACAACACGAGCATCATTAGTAGAGGTGGCAATTGCTTCCACCCATTTCGACACATAATCCACTGCTAATAGGATATAAGTGTAGCCAAAAGAAGGGGGAAAAGGACCCATAAAATCAATACCCCACACATCAAATAATTCAACTTCTAAAATGTTTGTGAGGCATAATTCATGCTTTCTAGAAATTTTTCCCGTTCTCTGGCACTTATCACATGATTTCACTAAGGTATAACTATCTTTAAATAACGTAGGCCAATAAAAACCAGATTGTAATACCTTAGCGGCAGTTCGGGTGGCTCCAAAATGTCCTCCATAGGGAGAAGAATGGCATTGTTCCAAAATTTCAGCTGCCTCTTGCCCCGCCACACATCGTCTAATCACTTGATCAGCACAACGTTTGAAAACATAGGGATCATCCCATAAATAGAACTTAACGTCATGGAAAAACTTCTTCTTTTGATGTCGATTCAACTCTGGAGGCATAGCACCACAAGACAAAAAATTCGTTATATCAGCAAACCAAGGGGTATAGGAACTTACCTCAAAGATCTGTTCATCCGGAAACAGTTCCTTTATGCTTTCCTTCTCCTTCACGTTCTCTAACTCCAATCTCGATAAGTGATCTGCAACTTGATTTTCACTTCCCTTCTTATCCTTGATTTCAAAGTCAAACTCTTGTAACAGTAGGATCCACCTTATCAAGCATGGCTTAGCGTCCTTTTTGGCAAACAAGTAGCGAATCGCTGCATGGTCAGTATAAACAACTACTTTAGTACCAATTAAATATGGACGGAATTTATCAAAAGCAAAAACTACTGCAAGCATCTCTTTTTCTGTAGTAGTGTAGTTTTGCTGGGCGGCATCCATGGTGCGGCTGGCATAATATATGGCTCTGAAAATCTTATCTCTCCTCTGGCCTAATACCGTGCCCACTGCATAGTCACTAGCATCACACATAAGCTCAAAGGGCTCCTTCCAATCCGGTGCAATCATGATGGGTGCTGTGGTCAACGCTGTCTTTATCTTTTCAAAGGCCTGCAAACAATCATCATCAAAAATGAATGTAGAATCTTTTTCAAGTAAATTACACAGGGGTTTTGTGATTTTAGAAAAATCCTTGATGAAACGCCGATAAAACCCTACATGGCCTAAAAAACTTTTGATGCCCTTTATGTTCTTTGGAGGTGGAAGCTTCTCAATTGCAACTACTTTAGCTCGATCCACCTCTAATCCATTGGATGACACTTTATGTCCAAGGACAATGCCCTCTTGAACCATAAAGTGACATTTTTCCCAATTTAGCACTAAATTCTTTTCCTGACACCTCTGCAAAACAAGAGACAAATTATGCAAGCAATGATCAAAAGAGGTACCAAATACGGAAAAGTCATCCATAAAAACATCCATCACGTCCTCCACCATATCTGCAAAAATCGCCATCATACACCGCTGAAAAGTTGCAGGTGCATTACACAATCCAAAAGGCATCCTCCTGAAAGCAAACGTGCCATAGGTACACGTAAAAGTGGTCTTCTCCTGATCCTCTGGTGCTATAGCAATTTGATTATAACCTGAATACCCATCTAAGAAGCAGTAATAGCAATAACCAGAAAGTCTATCAAGCATTTGATCAATGAAAGGAAGTGAAAAATGATCCTTACGAGTAGCTTTGTTCAACTTCCTATAGTCTATACAAACTCGCCAGCCAGTTACTGTACATGTGGAGATTAACTCATTATTTTCGTTTTTAACTACAGTAATCCCACCCTTCTTAGGCACCACTTGAACCGGAGATACCCAACTACTATCAGAAATAGCATAAATCACTCCCGCATTCAGCAACTTTAAAACTTCTTTCTTAACTACCCCTTTCATGGCGGGATTCAACCGCCTCTGATGATCAACATAAGGAGTATAAGACTCTTCCATCAAAATTTTATGCATGCAAATTGTTGGACTAATACCCTTAATGTCAGAAATTGACCACCCTAAAGCAGTTTTAAATTTTATCAGAACTCGCAACAATTTATCTTTTTCTACATCAGACAAATGAGCAGATATAATAACAGGACAAGTAGAATTTTCACCAAGGAATTCATAACATAGGTGCGCAGGCAATGCTTTCAGATCATGAGTTTCAGGAGATACCTCAGGTGCACTATTTTCCAATGCTTCAGATTCCTTAGAACTCACCATTTTTTCTTTCGGAGCGCTGTCTAGGAATATTTTTTGTTCATGTAACTCCCAATCTTCTTCCTTATCAACCACCTCGTCCGCCACCAAACACCTTTCTAGTGGGTCATTACTTCCTGCACATGAAAAGGAATTATGAGAATTAACAATTTCAATGCTCTTACATGTACTCACCTCGCTTGGCTCCCTCATGGTATGATAAATGTTGAAAATCACAGCTTCACCACCAACGCGAAGTGTGAGCTCTCCTTTATGGACATCGATCAATGCGCGTATAGTAGCTAGAAAGGGTCATTCAAAGATCAAAGGAGTTTCTTCATCTTCATCCATGTCTAAAATTACGAAATCTGCGGGAAAGATGAACTTGTCGACCTTCACCAAAACATCCTCCACAATACCTCGAGGATATGTGAGACTCCGATCAGCCAACTGTAAAGTGATGGTGGTTGCCCTGACTTCTCCAAGCTCTAAGGTCCTGTAGACAGAAAGGGCATCAAATTAATACTTGCTCCTAAATCACATAACGCTCGATTAACTTTAGAACCACCAATAAAACAAGGGATAGTAAAACTCCCTGGATCCTTAAGCTTTTGTGGCAATTTTTTCTGCAGGATTGCACTACATTCTTCTGTCAAATTCACCACTTCATTGTCTTGCAATCTTCTCTTCTTGGACATTACATCTTTGATGAACTTTGCATAGTTAGGCATTTGTTCCAAGGCATCTGCAAATGGAATATTGATGTGTATCTTCTTAAAGATATCTAGAAACTTGGAAAATTGCTCATCAAGTGCCTTCTTCTTAAATCGCTGTTGGTATGGAAGTTGTGGCTTGTACATCGGTTTAGAGTCAGATTCCTTCGTGGGCTCTTCAACCACAATTTCTTCAGCCACTGGTTCTTCTACTTCTTTTTCTCTGCACTTCTCTTCAGCTTCTAACTTCTTCCCTCTTCTTAACTCAACTGCTTTGCATTGTTCTTTTGGATTCACTTCAGTATTGCTGGGAAACTTCCCTCTGTTTTGATCCTTCAAAGCATATGCAAGCTGTCCAATCTGTGTCTCCATGGATTTCATCATAGCTCCCAAACTGCACATGTGTGTCTCCATGCTGTCCATTCGAGTTTCAGTCCTCGACATTCGCTTGTTAGATTCAGTAACAAATGTAGACACCACATCTTCCAACGACGCTTTACCTTCCCCTTGATTTGTGTTGAATCCCGGAGGGGGTTTCAACACATTCTTGTTGTTGGCATAAGAAAAGTTTTCATGGTTACGTAAACCAGGATGATAAGTATTAGGAGGAGGGTTACCTCGATAATTTCCATAGCCTCTGGGATTGATATATTGAGCTTCCTCAGGTGGATGAGATTCTTCTATGGCAACTAATACACCTGCAGGTTCTGCGATATTCACCTTGTTCAGAGAAGCAACTTGTGTACTCAACGCAGATAACTGTGCAGTAATGGATGTAAGAGGATCCACACTGTACACTCCCTTCTTGACTCCCGTACGTTCAGATGGCCATTGATAACTATTTATAGTCATCTGTTCCAGCATATCATAAGCTTGAACGGGGTCCTTGGCAAATATAGTACCTCCAGCAGCAGAGTCCACCGACATTCTTGTATGCGTATTTAATCCATTGTAGAAAAACTCTATTTCTTCCCAATCTGCAATATTATGATTAGGACAACGCCTTAACAAATCTTTGTACCTTTCCCATGCCTCATATAGCTGTTCAGAATCATGCTGTTGGAAGGTACTGATCTCAATCTTCAGCTGGGTTGCTTTGGATGGTGGAAAGAATTTCTCTAAGAATTTCACAGCCATTCCTTCCCAAGTTGTTATGCGTCCTAGCGGCAATGCCTGCAGCCAACTCCGTGCCTTGTCCCTGAGAGAAAAAGGAAACAAACGTAAGCGTATTATATCCTCAGAAACACCATTTATTTTAACAGTATCAGTAATCTCTAGAAAAGTGCGCAAATGTAAATGAGGATCAGCAGTGGCAGTTCCATTGAATTGGTTCTGCTGAACCATGTTAATTAATGCCGGCTTCAACTCAAAGTTGTTGGCATTTATTGTCCCTCGAGCGATTCCAGAATAGTGAGCCTGGATCGTCGGCCTGAAATGATCTCTAATTGGCACCAAGGGCAATTCATTAACATTTTCTTCAGCCATGTTAAGTTGTTCTTCTCTCCTAGCTCTTCTCAAAGCTCGTGCAGTTCGTTCAATCTCTGGATCAAAGAGCAAAGAATTCGCACTTTGAGATCTTCGCATAAACTGAAATTAAGAACAATAACAAATTATTAGTAATTAGATTAAAATAAAGAAAAGCTCTAAATTAAAACTTCGACTAATTGGTAACAAGATTAAAAAAATAATCAAAATTATTCCCCGGCAACGGCGCCAAAAACTTGTTGTAAAAAATTACTCGCAAGCGTACGAGTGTCAAGTTTTAGTAAAGTGAAAAATAGAGTGTCGATCCCACAGGGAATAATTTGAAAATATTCAATACTTGCAATTAAAATAGTCTTAATTTTATTTAGAAAATTAAACTTTAGAAGGGTAATGACAAAGTAAATAAATATAGAAAATTGAAAAGCGCGCACAAACACAATCCTGTAAAGATTATCAATCAAAGGAAAATAGTCTAGAGGTTTGATTTCACCTGGTCTCAACAATATTCAATCTCAATCAATCTATTTTCATGAATTCATTTAAATTAATAACCAAGAACACATAGATTATACTATTTCCCTCTCCCGAGTATCAAATAGAATGTATCAATTACAGATCGATTTCAATATCCCTATAAAAAATCTACTTGTAATGATATGTGTGAAACAATGTTCTTTTTAAGTTCTATTAAAGTTATAAGCTCTCCCGAGTCATATAAACAATTAAAAGTGTGAATTCTATTGATCCTATTCTAAATCCCCTCTCCCGAGTGCCGGATTCTGAATAAATATGACAAATCAATTTATGGCCAGTAAATTGAAAAGACTATCAAACCTAGAATTACAATTAATTTAGAAGAATTCTATTCATAAAAATCAACCATTCATAAATATGTCTTGACCAGGCTACATCGACCTCTAGACTTAAAAAGTTTAGTTCATAATAAAATTCATAGCAATATAAATCATGTTCAGAAATTCAAACATAATTCAATCTCAAAAGAAATAAATAAAGTAAAGATAACAAATCCGAAGTCTTTCTTCCGTGTCCGGTTGAAAAGTCTTCGTCTTCGTTCCAAGCAACTCCAAATCTCGATCGAAACTTTAACAACTTTTCTCTCAAGATTATTTTTGTGTAGTGGCCGCTTCTTCCTCCTCATTAGGTCTGAAAAAACCCTTAAATATACCCTTAAGATTCGTCCAAACATCTTCCAAAAGTATCCAAAAATTCCCAAAATTAAACACAGCACTTTGTAATACAGACTACGACGCGCGGACGCACCACAAGAGAGGCGGGCGCGCATAGCTTCCTGTCTCAGACATTTAATAACTTGACTTCATGCGCGGGCACACCACACCAAGCGCGGGAGCGCATAGCTTCCTGTGGAAAAATTGTTGAGTTTCACTTCAGTTGACGCGCGGGCGCACCACGACAGGCGCGGGCGCGCATAGTCGTCTGTCCAGGTTTCTTCAAACTACGAACCATCTTCGCTTGCTTCGCTCTTTACTTGACTTTTATGATTTCTTCTATCATACATTCATTATTTCCTGTAATTCCTGACATCCAACAAAAACAACAACAACTTCCACATAATACAGCTCGAAACCAAGCAATTATCCAATAATATCAACACAAATTACGTGCACAAAAGGCACTTATCATAATGCGAGAATATTTAATTTGAGAATTTTTGGAGTTTAGAATTAAATTCTAATATTTTTAAATTATTTAGGATTGAAATTGAATTACAAAGAAGTTTCAAGAGCCAATTTGCAAATAGTGAAGAAATGAGGGGCCAAAGTGTAATTTTTAGCATTTGAGTGCGGCACATGTATTTTCTATGTATAGTAACGTGTAAATACATGTACATGATCAGATTTTCAGAATTCCAAAACCGAGAGAGAAAGAAAAAGAGAAGCTCAAGACATTTTATCATCTTAAATCCTTGATTTCTCAATATCCGTTCAACCGATTTTTGATCCGAACTTAGTTTTGTGATCCTTGCATGAAGGGCTACGATTTGATGTAAGTATCTCCATGTTCCAATTATATGGTATATTGAGGGAATCAGATTATGATTATGTATTCATGTTCTTGATGTTATGAGAATTATGTATTCGGAATCGGATCGAAGAAAGGAAGATGTATGTACATGTTATGAATTTCAAGCATGTATTTCAAAACCTATGCTTACTGATCTAGCTGGTTTTTGATGTTATGTTGCTGGTATAACATGTATTTGAAGTAGAAATGGATGATAGAGTTGTTAGATTTCAGTTTTGGTTATCAATTTTGTATCGTCACGCCATCGGTTTGAAAAATGATCAAGTTTAAGTCTAGATTGATTGAGGTGGACATTGTTTGAGTTCTTGCTGATGTTCTTAGACATATTTTCTGAATTTTCAGATTTAAAACAGGGGACTTTAAGTTAAGAATCCCGACTTCGAAACCTATCGACGAAAGAACAAGGTTTGCGACTTGTTAGGCTTGAAGATTGAAAAGAGTATGAGCAGATTTTTGATTGAGGTTTTGTTGTGCAGCTATATCAGATTTGAAGAGCTTGAAACCAAGATTGAAAGGTATAATACAACCTTAGCATAAAGGGCTTTGAACATTCAAGATGATTTTCTTGAATGCCATTTTCAAACCACATACTATGTGCTTATATGATTGGTACTTGCATATATAAGTGTTCGCTTGAATTAGCTTGTTATTTGTTGGTTACTAATTCTTATGCTTCTAGACCTTGATGCATTCATATTGAGCCAACAACCCTTTGAGATTTGAATGGCAGATTCGCAAAGAATACGAACGTTTGGTTATATATCGAGGAACTTAGGAGATAGATCGACCCCTATTGCTAGAAACTCGATATAGTTAGCCAAAGTCCGGGAAAAGAGCTCAACGCCACCCCGAAATGGAGATTAGGTGGGAGATTAGTTGTGTTCTTCTTCCCCGGGATCCCAAGAACCGATATAGAACTTGATAGCAGATTTTTAAATCATGCATTGCATTAGATTTTTGGGTTTATGATAGATGCTCTATGATTTATAAGACATTGAGATGTTCATATGGATATTGCTTTTAAATGTTATTCATGTTTATGTTGTTTTATACTGTGATTAAATTCTCACCGGATTTATCCAGCTATTTCTGTGTTTGTATGTGTGCATGGAAATATATGGGACAAGTACAGGACAGAGACGATTGTGAGAATAAATAGATGGAGGTAGATGTTGTGACTTTGGGTTAGAGATTGCAGAAGTTGTTGTAAAGAACTCATGTTTAAGTTCTTGTTAGATGTTTGTATGAACCTTAGAAAGTAGATATGTATAACTTTGAACAACAAGAAGCTTGTTGATGTACTAGCATGACATGTGATAACAACTTGTAATTTTTTTTATCCTTAAACACATTATGATATTCCATGTTTTCTTCTAGATTTGGATGTTGGATTCATGCCATATATGTTAGTTGATGTTTGAGGATCAAATCAGGGGCAAAACCTTTATTTTTCAATTGTATAGGAGTGGATCCCGGTGGCTCGACGTGGCCGCGCCTAACCATGGCAACATAGGTGCCATGGCCGAGCCATGGGCGCGCCATGTTAAACAAAATTTTTTTTTATTTTGGGTTGCTTCTTACCTTGTTGCCCCCGATGTAGATTAACATAGATTATATGCTATGAAATGAGATTAGCACCCGAGGTCCCCACAGCCTAACTTGTAGCGACCCAACCCGGATCCACTACCTAATCAAAGTTTTAAAGTAGTGCATGCACTAATTAAAATGAAGCATAAGAGTGGATAATTAAGATACAACAAATCTGATCGGCAGAATACAACCGACGACAAATAAAGTGTATAAATTACTCTTATACAACCAAATCGAATGTTCTAGGGTAACAATCCATACCACTAAACTTTCACTGCAAATGGCACTGGTCTCACTCCTGGTGCGAACCTCCGGGACCATCCAGCCTCACACCTGCCCCACCACAAGGTATCCCAAAATACCAAACACAGGGGCGTGAGCGAATACGCTCAATACGAAAGAAATGATATATAAAAAATATGCAGCACACAAATGACTTTAAAACAAGGGTAACACGCTTTGCTCAGGGCGCCATGAATACACAATACCGTGCTAAGAGAGAGACTCCATGGGGTACTCGTATATTCCCCTATCAACTATAGTGTCTCCTCCACCGTTGTCGTCGCTCCTAGTGATAGCAAAACCTGGGGCTGAGCCTCCCCAAATCCTGACCCGAATCCAAAATAGGATACAAGTCTCATATGAAAAACTGTCAATGCCTGACTTGAGTCCAAAATGAGGTGCAAGTTTCCTATGGAGACTGTCAATGACTCACCTCTCACGAGATGCAGTCCAGTGAAAATTATGCATGTGCTTTAGCATGGAAAACACACAGCACATACAAATGAAACATATAAGCATATATATCATGTCGGCTATCTTGGTCAGTACTTACGTAACTTTCTAACACTGTAGGCCAAATCCTAGCACCACTGGTCTAGCTCCCACGCCTACAAGTCCACACTATTGCGTCTACAATGCAAACATCCTTGCATAACTAAATAAGCTCTAAAAGCCTTATATAAGCTATTCCATACTCCTAAATATTTTTAGGGAGCCAAAACTATATCTGCGTCCGTCGTCAGTCCTTTGTTGTCGATTGCCTCAAAACTTAGGCACAACTCCGCTACGACGTCGGGATCGACATGCTGCTTCCGGATTTCCAATAGGACGCCTAGAACTCCCTAGATCTGACAAGAAAGGCTAAGAAACGAGAGACAGAATAAGTTGAGGTGCAAGGAAGAATGAGCTCGGCACCCCTTTTTATTTACGGTGATCAGAACGTCCGATCTCGGGTTTGGACCATCCGATCCTTCCGTCCGATCTCTCCTGGCCATACACGTGTCTAGCTTCTAGAGGACGCCTTCCGACACTCATTCGGAGCCTCCGATCCGCCTTCGTAGCCTCCGAACGTCCCTCATTGATGTCACCAATGACATAATATTTCGGACAGCTGGCTGCTAGAGTTCGGAGCCTCCGAAATCCAATCAGATCGTCCGAATTCCTCCGAAGCTTCCAATCCTCTGAACGGATATTCCGAACTGCCATTACTTAATTATTTAATTAGTTGTGATTAATCCTTTAATCACCTTATTTGGTTACGGGTCTCTATATTCTCCCCCACTTAAGAAATTTCATCCTCGAAATTTAAGTCTGAGGAAAGTACAGAAACAAACACAAAAGTCCTTTATTACAACTGAACATAGTACAAATATTTCTTACAAAGAAAAGTACAAATATCAAAACAACTCTGGATGCTCAGCTCGCATCCGGCTCTCTAGTTCCCAAGTTGCTTCTTCCGTTCCCCTACGCTGCCACTGCACCATCACCAATGGTATATGCTTTTTGCGAAGTACCTTGTCCTTCCTGTCGAGAATCTTGAGAGGTCTTTCCACATAAGACAAATCATGTTCCAATTGCACCTCGGTCGGATGCAAGATGTGTGACTCGTCCGCCACGTACTGCCTCAGCAAGGATACATGAAACACATCATGACTGCCGGAAAGATAAGGTGGCAAGGCTAGATTGTAAGCCATGTCTCCAACCTTCTCGAGAGTCTTGAATGGACCTATAAACCTTGGCGACAACTTGCCCTTGAGACCAAATCTCATCACCTTTCGAAAAGGTGACACTCGCAGGAACACATGCTCTCCTACCTCAAAATGCAACGGTCTGTGGTGAGTGTTAGCGTAGCTTTTCTGTCGATCCTGGGCTGCCTTAATCCTATGACTGATCAACTCCACTGCATCGGTCATCTGCTGAATCATCTGTGGACCTTCGACTTGACGCTCGCCAACTTCGTCCCAAAACAAAGGCATACGACAACGACATCCATATAAAGCCTCGAATGGTGCCATGCCAATATTGCAATGGTAGCTATTATTGTAATAAAACTCCACCAATGCAAAATGATCATGCCACGCTGGTCCAAAATCCATGACTGTAGCTCGAAGCATATCCTCGATGGTACGAATAGTACGCTAAGTCTGTCAATCAGTATCTGGATGATAAGTTGTACTCAGACTCAGGGTAGTACTAAGAGATCGCTGAAAGCTACCCCAAAACCTAGAGGTAAACCTTAGATCTTGGTCACTGACGATGCTCAATGGAATCCCATGCAGACGAAGAACCTCTTGCACATACAGACGTGCCATCCGATCGAAAGTAAATTCCCGATTATAAGATAGAAAATTCGCGGACTTCGACAATTGATCCACAACAACCCATATTGCATCGCAATTCTTGGAAGACATAGGCAAATGGGTGACAAAATCCATCGTCGCATGCTCTCATTTCCACTCAGGAATCTCTAAACTCTAGAGCAACCCTCTAGGTCTTCGAAATTCTGCCTTGACTTGCTGACACACAAGACATCGGGATACAAACTGATACACACTGTGTTTCATTCCTTTCCACCAAAACCTCGTACGTAGATGTTTATACATCTTCATGCTACCTGGATGAACAAAGAATCTACTACGGTGAGCCTGTGTCAGAATCTCCTCCCTCAGTCTGGAATCATCATGAACCACCACACGTCTGGAAAGACACAATAGACCATCATTTTGTAAATAAAAACCAGAAGTATTTCCATTTTGAGTCAATCGGGCTAACTTATGCGTCTTCGGATCAACGGCCTGAGACTCACGTATACGAGTAGAAAGGGCTGGTTCGGCAAGTATAGAAGAAACGCGAACTCCTTATTGTTCCTTCTTGTGTAAAAAAATGAAACCCAATGAACAACACTCCTCTACCACTCGTGTCATCGAGCAGGTACGAAGGGAACTCACATACACCTTGCGGCTAAGAGCATCCGCAACTGGATTATAAGAGTCTAGATGGAACTTGATCTCGCAATCGTAGTCCTTTAGCAGATCCATCCATCGCCACTGCCTCATGTTCAAATCAGCCTGAGTGAACAAATACTTCAAGCTCTTATGGCCAGTGAAGATCTCAAACCTTTCACCGTACAAGTAATGACGTCATATCTTCAGAGCAGAAACAATGGCTGCAAGTTCTAAATCATGTACGGGATAATTCTCCTTGTGAGTCTTCAATTGCCTAGAGGCATAGGCAATCACATGTCCTCTCTGCGTCAACACGCATCCCAAACCATAGAGAGAAGCATCGGTGTGGACTACATAACCACCCGATCCCGACGGTAGAGCTAGCACTGGAGCAGTAGTCAGACGGCGACACAACTTGTGAAAATATCCTCGCGCTCTCACGTCCAAACGAAATACACATCTTTCTTCATCAACTATGTCAAAGGTTTAGCGATTTGAGAAAAGTTCTCCAAAAATCTACGGTGGTAGCCTGCCATCCCAAGAAATCTACAAATCTCCGCAACTGTCGTCGGATGCGACCAGTTCAAAATGGCTTCCGTCTTACTAGGATCAACTGAAACACCGTCTCATGAAATCACATGACCAAGGAAAACAACTCGGTCAATCCAGAAATCACACTTGCTCAACTTAGTGTACAATTGTCTCTCTCACAGTATCTGCAATACAGTATGGAGATGGAAAGAATTCTCGTCAATACTGCGAGAATACACCAGGATATCATCGATAAACACTACCACGAACTTATCCAAAAAGTCGCAAAAAACCCTGTTCATCAAATCCATGAAGATAGCTGGAGCATTCGTCAATCCAAACGGCATCACCAAGAATTTGTAGTGACCATACAGTGTGCGAAATGTTGTCTTAGAGATATCCGCGGAAGAGGATACTTATTCTTCACCATCACCTAGTTCAGCTGTCGATAGTCTATACACAGACGCATCAACTCATCCTTCTTCTTGACAAATAAGACTGGGGCTCCCCATGGAGAAACACTAGGTCAAATTTAGTTCTTATCAAGAAGATCCTGCAGCTGATTCTGCAACTCTCGCATCTTTGAATGTGATAATCGGTACGGAGGTCTGGAAATTGGAGTCGTCCCTGACACTAACTCAATGTCAACTCGATCTCCCTCACTGGTGATAAACCTCTCCGGAAAGACATCGGGAAACTCACGGACTACGGGTATCTCCTGGATGTCTGGTCCCTCCAAGGATACGTCGATTGCGTAGATAAGGTAGCCTTCCCCGCTAGACTCTAAAGCATGCCGGGCTTTCAGAGCAGAAACCACTAGCATCGGGGGTCGCGCTCCCTCACCATAGAAATACCATGCCTCGCCATCCTCAAGACAAAACTGAACAAAACTCTGATAGCAATCCACTATCGCTATGTAGGTAGTCAGAAGATCAATCCCAATAATGCAGTCGAAGTCATCCATAGCTAGGATCATTAGGTTAGCACTAAGCTAATACCCTCAAAGTCCAAAGTGCAACCAACCACTATACGCTTAGCTAAAACCTCATTACCCATCGGAGTAGACACCTCTAGCAACACTTTTAAAGCAACATAGGGTAGTTTATACTTCTTAGCAAACCGTGCCGACATGAACGAATGAGATGCACCAGTATCAATCAAAACATATGCAGGAAAACCACACAAACTACAATTACCTGCAATCATTCAATCACTGTCTGCCTCTGCCTGCTCCTGGTTCAGTGCAAGGACTTGCCCCTGAACACGTGGCGTAGAAAAGAATGACCACGGGAAGAAGTTTGAGAATGCTACTGCTACGAATGCTGTGACTACTAGCGCAGCTGCTGATACTGCGGCTGCTGCTGCTGGACAGATGCCTGAGCATCCCCAGAACCACTCACTGATCCCATCAGATTAGGGCAATCTCTCTTTATATGACCCTCCTGTCCATACTGAAAACATGCACTGGTCATACGTGGACACTGACCCGCAAGATGTCTCTGCCTACACTGCTGGCAACGGCTCATCTTATGGCCACCGAAACATTGCACTCACCCATATCTGAAAGAAGAAGAAGAAATGCCACCCTGCTTCTTGAATGACTGGGATCTCAGACCCAAAGTACTAGTCGGTCTAGATGAAGAAGAAACCATGGACCTATTCCTCCGTAGACTGTCCTTTGCCTGGTGACAACGGTTGTAACATCCCAAAATTAGTCTATTTGAGATTATAGGAGATTAAGTTTAATAATCAGAGGTTAGGAAATTCGAGGATTTAATTGATATTCGTTAAGGGACTTAATTGCAAATTTGGGAAAATTCAGGGACCAAAATGCAAATTGACCTTTTGACTTAATTTAAATAGGTGAATATAGGTGTGACTCAAATCATCTTATCCTTCCCTTCCTCCTTCAAACCGTCCACCATAGCCGCCCATCTTCAAGATTTGTGATTTCGGTTTTTGCTCGATCCGTCTGATAGAAATTCAATCTGAAGACATATTTGCGATCACGACTTAGAAGGCTCCGTTATATCGTAAGTTTTTCTTCGATCGTCTATATGTCAATTTTTGGATTCCGTTATAATTTGATGATTTCTGGATATAACGTGCTTGAGCTAGCATAGATCGTTTATCCTAAGTCGGATCGGAAAAAGAACGTCGTTTGGATTTATTATGATTTTTTAGGCATAATTCAAAAATATGGGTTTTTGGGATTTGTTGGAATTGGATGGGATGGAATGGAATGAATTATTGTTAATTTGAGTTGTTTAGATTGATATATTGTTGTCTATGATCCCTATTAGCTGAATATTTAGCCGTTATGCCGCCGGTTTGAGATTTTGGGCTTTAAAAGTTTAAATTAAGTCTTTGAATCGACTTGAATTGGATTGATCGATAATGATTGCTTTTTCATATATCCGTACACATTTGACTGAATATTGTGGAGTTCAGAGTTTGTAGAATTCGAATCGTCGAAGAATTATCGAGGTTTGGTATTGAGTTACCTTTATCGTCGAATTACGATTGGAATAGAACTTTGATTGGAAATTCTAGTAGTTGTAGCTTGATCGAGATTGGAAGCTACTTTGAATCGAATAAAAGGTAATAGACGACATCGAATCAAAAAGGGACGAATACTCGAGTTTGTATAGATTCTCGAGTCCCTAAATCGCATACATGCATGATTACCTGTTATGATTGATTAAATGCATTGAGTTGAATTTCTTGAATGTATTACAATCTCATATGCATTCATATTGAGCCAGATGATTCGTTCACTTATCGAATTAGACGTTCTGGGGATTATAGTTGTAGTGACCCTTACCCGGATCACCTACTAAACAAAACTTATGCATGCAATTAACTTAATTAAACAGATATCAGAATGAAACTGCGGAAACCACAAATAAAAATACAATCCCAAGTAAAGGAATCTGTAATTTATCCAATAATATACAACCAAATCGAATATCTGTATAAACCCAAAACAACAGTAATAAAACCTAGACGAAGCTTCCGAAGATCCTGATCTGTAATTTATCCAATAATATACAACCAAATCGAACCTCGATCGGAACGTCCGATCCTGCCATCAGAGCTTCCGAAGATCCTGATCTGCCACGTGTCAAAATATCACTTGTTGATTCCGGATAGAGGTGATCGGAGCTTCCGGTTCTGATCGGAGCTTCCGATCTTGCCACACGTCATGCCTGACGTAATATCGATCGGAGCTTCCGATCCTGTTCGGAGCTTCCGATCCTGATCGGAGCTTCTGAACTCACCTTCGGAGCTTCCGAACTCTACCCAAGTAATTATGATTAATTCCTTAATTACTGATTTTGGTTACGGGCTACTACATTCTCCCCCACTTAAGATATTTCGTCCTCAAAATCAGATCTTAAGTACCGAATGCAAATACAGAAATCAGAAACATTCTTTATTCAAATCAAACGTTTACAGAGTTTGCAACTGAATACAACTTAAAGAAAGAAATCAAAACAACTCAGGATGGTCTTTACGCATCCTGTCCTCGAGCTCCCAAGTAGCTTCCTCAGTGCCTCGGCGCTGCCACTGAACTAAAACCAAAGGAATGACTTTGTTCCGTAAAACCTTATCCTTATAATCCAGGATACGAAGAGGTTTCTCAACATAAGTCAAATCCTTGTCTACCTGAACCTCAGACCGCTGCAGAATATGAGATTCATCCGCCACATACCGTCGCAACAGAGATACGTGGAACACGTCGTGAATACTGGATAGATGCGGTGGCAAAGCTAGTCGATAAGCCAAATCGCCAATGCTCTCCAAGATCTCAAACGGACCGATAAATCTGGGAGACAACTTGTCCTTAAGGCCAAATCTGAGAATCTTGCGGAAAGGTGACACTCTCAGAAACACTTTCTCCCCGACCTCGAACTGCAAAGGCCTACGCTTGATATTAGCATAGCTGGCCTGACGATCCTGTGCAGTCTTAATCCATTTCTTGATTTGATCAACAATATCTATCGCCTGCTGGATAAACTCCGGTCCCTCAGCCTGTCTCTCCCCCACTTCTTCCCAGAAGAGTGGAGTACGACAACGTCACCCATACAACGCCTCAAAAGGTGCCATCCCAATACTAGTGTGATAGCTGTTGTTATAAGCGAACTCGATCAACGGCAAATGATCCTGCCAGGCTGAACCAAAATCCATGACACACGCTCTAAGAATATCCTCTAACGTACGGATAGTGCGCTCTGACTGACCATCAGTCTCCGGATGATAGGCTGTACTCAAACTGAGAGTAGTACCCATCGCACGCTGAACACTCCCCCAGAATCTAGAAATAAACCTGGGGTCCCGATTGCTGACAATGCTCACAGGCACTCCATGAAGTCGGACGATCTCCTGAATGTACATCCGTGCCATGCAATCCACAGAGTACTCTCGGCTATAGGCAATGAAATGCGCTGAATTGGTGAGTCGGTCCACCACAACCCAGATAGCATCACAGTTCCTCGGGGATACCGGCAAATGGGTCACAAAGTCCATTGTGATAAACTCCCATTTCCATTCAGGAATAGGCAGACTGTGAAGCAATCCTCTAGGTCGTCGGTGCTTTGCCTTGACCTGTTGACACACCAAACATCTCGAAACAAACTGATAAACACTGCGTTTCATTCCCTTCCACCAGAAACGAGTACGTAGATCCTTGTACATCTTGTTGCTCCCAGGATGAATACTCAACTTAGTGCGATGCGCCTGAGACAAAATCTCCTCTCGCAACTCTTCATCCTGCGGAATCACAAGCCTACCAGACAAACACAGAAAGCCATCTGACTGATAATGAAATCCAGACGAGCTACCCTCGTTAGCTAGACGAGCTAAACGCTGGGTCTTCGAATCAGACATCTGAGCATCTCGGATCCGCGAATACAAGGCTGGCTCAGATAATATCGCAAACATCTGGATACTCTGCATACCTTTCTTATGCTTGAAGGTATAACCCGAAGTACAACAGTTACTGATCGCACTAGACATCGAACAAGTCTAAAGTGCGGATAGTCACACCTTGCGACTCAAAGCATCAGCGGTGAGATTAGTAGCTCCCGGATGGTACTTAATCTCGCAATCATAGTCCTTAAGCAAGTCCATCCAACGTCTCTGCCTCATGTTCAACTCCGCCTGAGTGAACAAATACTTGAGACTCTTATGGTCGGTGAAGATCTCAAATTTCTCGCCATACAGATAATGACGCCAGATCTTCAAAGCAAACACAATGGCTGCTAACTCCAAATCATGGACTGGGTAGTTGTCCTCGTGAAGCTTCAGCTGTCTAGAAGCGTATGCGATCACATGCCCATTCTGAGTCAGGACACAACCTAACCCCTGAAGAGAAGCATCCATGTATACCACATACCCTCCAGATCCTGACGGTAATGCCAACACCGGCGCAGAAGTCAACCACCGTCGAAGTTCACAAAATTTCTCCTCACACTCGGAGGACTACTCGAAATCCACACCCTTGCGGGTAAGCTGCGTCAACGGTCGAGCTAACTGAGAGAAGTTCAGAATGAAGCGACGATAATACCCTGCTAGACCCAGAAAACTACGGATCTCAGCAACTGTCGTCGAACGCGACCAATTAAGTACCGCTTCAATCTTGATTGGATCAACAGAAATCCCCTCCCTGGATATGATATGGCCAAGAAAGACCACTCTATCCATCCAGAACTCACACTTGCTCAGCTTGGTGTACAACTGCTCATCTCGAAGAGTCTGTAGTACCAACCGCAAGTGAGAAACATGCTCTTCCATATTACGCGAATACACTAAGATGTCGTCAATGAAGACCACGACAAACTTGTCCAAGTGCTCCCTGAAGACACGGTTCATCAAATCCATGAATATAGCTGGCGCATTAGTCAAACCAAATGGCATCACTAGGAACTCGTAATGCCCATAGCGAGTACGGAATGCAGTCTTGGCTACGTCCTGATCACGGACTCTCAACTGATGATACCCAGATCTCAAGTCAATCTTGGAGTAAACTGATGTGCCCTGCAGCTGGTCAAACAAGTCATCAATACGAGGCAACGGATACTTGTTCTTCACAGTGACTCGATTCAGCTGCCGATAGTCAATGCACAGCCGCATCGACCCATCCTTCTTCTTCACGAAGAGAACAGGAGCTCCCCAAGGAGATACACTAGGACGAATGTACCCCTTGTCCAAAAGATCCTGTAGCTGATTCTTCAACTCACGCATCTCTGACGGAGCCAGACGATACGGTGCTCTAGAAATAGGCGAAGTACCCGGCATTAACTCTATGCCAAACTCGACTTCCCTAGCAGGAGGAAAACCCGGAATCTTATCAGGAAATACATCTGGAAATTCATCCACAACAGGAATGCTCTCTATCCCAAGAATTCTTTTGCATGCTCTGATACCATAAATGTAGTGACCCTTACCCGGATCACCTACTAAACAGAACTTATGCATGCAATTAACTTAATTAAACAGATATCAGAATGAAACTGCGGAAACCACAAATAAAAATACAATCCCAAGTAAAGGAATCTGTAATTTATCCAATAATATACAACCAAATTGAATAGCTGTATAAACCCAAAACAACAATAATAAAACCTAGACGAAGCTCCAGCTGGCCAACCACTGACTAGCCCCTCCTGGATCCACCCTCCTCATCCAATCGCAAACCTGCCCCATGGAATAGGGTGTCCAGAAAATACAGAGTACGAGACGTGAGCATAAAACGCTCAGTGCGAGAGTATGAGTATACATGCATGCAAAGTGAACTCCCTATAGACTCGAGGTCAAGGATCAGATAACAGAGACAGACCGGGCCCTGGTATGTAGCACGCTGTGCCGTCTCTTCAGGAGGTGGCTCCCATACCGAGATAACCATGGATACGCCGAACCCAAATCGATGGAAGTCCATCCACTAACAGGATAGGGTACAACCCTACTAACAGACATCTCGAAAGAGATACAGCAAGATGCAAATGAATGCAGCATAATATCATGGCATATAAATCATGTAGTCACATAATACATGCATACTCAGTCAGGATATCTCGAACTTCGTACCTCAAAACAGAGCAAGCTCTACCAACTCTAGGTCCACGCCTATAGTCTGCTCTACACTGCCAAATGATACTACTATCATTAAAGTGCTCTAAAAGCCTTAACTAAGCTATTGCATACTCCTAAATATTTATAGGAAGCAAAAGCTATACCTTCGTCCGTCGTTAGCCCTTTGATGTCGATGCCTCCAGAACTTGGGCTCAACTCCGCTACGACTACCGAACATTTCGCCGACCTTCGGACCAAGCCTAAGAAGACTAGAACAGCTCCAAAAGGACTAGAATGGAAAGGAGAACTCGGAATTGGCAAATGAAAATGAAGCCTTGGCCTTCTATTTATAGACAACGATCGGAACTTCCGATCCTTGATCGGAACGTCCGAACCTCGATCGGAACGTCCGATCCTGCCATCGGAGCTTCCGAAGATCCTGATCTGCCACGTGTCAAAATATCACTTGTTGATTCCGGATAGGGGTGATCGGAGCTTCCGGTCCTAATCGAAGCTTCCGATCTTGCCACACGTCATGCCTGACGTAATATCGATCGGAGCTTCCGATTCTGTTCGAAGCTTTCGATCCTGATCGGAGCTTCCGAACTCTACTCAAGTAATTATGATTAATTCCTTAATTACTGATTTTGGTTACGGGCTACTACAATAGTCGGGTGGAATTGGACGTGGATTAGCACTCCAATAGCATGATCAACTCTCTATAGATGCTCCAGAGTCTAGAGAAAGCGAGATATACCGCATTCACCTCTATCGGGAGAGTCGGTGAGTTGTGGTGATATATCTTGGCCTCGGGATCCCAATTAAAGAAGAAATTCCCTTTGATTATCTGATTAGATAATCTTGAACCCTGATGACATGCATTGCATTTTATTGCATTTGAATTGAGTTATTGTTATTCATGTTGTTGATATACTTCGTGAAATTGCATGTCTGGTTGTTGATATATCATATTTTGATATATTAGTTGATACTGCCTGTTATGTCTCTTTTACTGGGAATATTATTCTCACCGGATTATCCGGCTGTTGTCTTGTATTTTTATGTGTTTTTGGCGACATGTGGGGCAGGACCGAGTCAGAGATCGCAGGGCTAGATGGGATGTGATGATAGAGTGAGGACTTGGTGTTTCAGAAGTCGAATTTGTAATTCGAACTTGTTATGTAAATTATTGTATTTGAACCGTAGAACCTAGAATTTATGCTTGTCATACTTTTCTAGTATTGATCAACTTTATATCTTCATGTATTGTTTCTGCGAATCGTACAAATTTATGTTTGTTGAAATGAAGATTTTGAGTTGGGAAAAGAGTTTGAGCAAATTATGGATTTTGGTTCAGAACAGGTCTCGCTCGAGCGCATGGATTGCCCGCTCGAGCGAGTGGTGTTTTATTTTTGGGACAGGACTTGTCTTGCTCAAGCTCATGATGTTGCCGCTCGAGCGAGCTTCCTTGGTTGTTACCGGGCAGAGTTTTGCTCGCTTGAGCGGAAGATCTTACCGCTCGAGCGAGGCCCATTTTAAAAAAAATAATTTTTATTTACCTTTTTGGTCCGGACTCTCTGTCATTTATTGAATGATTTATTCTTGATTAAATGATTAGAATCGAGGTCCTCACATTATGTGGCATCAGAGAGATAAGTTCTTGGACTGATTAGAAGTGAGCGAGGTAGATCGAGTCCGCATGAATTGATTTCTCGCATGTGATTGAATTATGTAAATTGATTTATTTAAATACCATGCAATCATGCTTTATTATTTCAGAATTTAATTGAATTACTTGATTTTGTGATTTAATTGATAAAACATGAATTATTTGAGATACAAATTGTATTATTTCCTGTTTAAATTCGGATTCCGTCGAATGACATGAGTAAGCAGAACAGAGGTTTTTAGACACCGAATGTTTGAAGATTGAGATAATTGTGTCCTAACTCTCGTGAGCATGAGATAGATGTGTTAGAGTAGGTGCCCGTCGAGCCAATGTGTTGGCCGATGGTCCTTGAGAGAACTCTTGTATGACAATCTTTATTTTAATAATATTTGACATTATTTAATTAGGCACATCTTTATCTTTATACCCATGCAAGCTGCATAGATAAAGCCCTTGAATATACAAATAGTAGAAAGAATATGAGATGGTCATGTGATGACTATCATGAAACTCATATTTGGAATACTGTATATTCTAAACTGTTCCTAGTCGATTCAGCCGCCATAAAGAAGGATAAAGGCCGCTCGAGCTTGAGACTAGTATTTGCGATGTGAGTACCATGTTTCATTGGTAGGGGACATGGAGATGTCCAAGCATGCAAATAGGTGCTCCTTGTAGAGTGCACTGAACAACCCTCCCTAAAGATTTTCCAAGTGGTTCTCACTTATCGAGTGGAGAAGTCCTAGTTTATGGTTGTACACCATTAGTCCTATAACCCGGGACAACATGGAGACTCTATATGCTAGTGCTTCACTTTGACTTGTTTACCGACTCATCTGGGGTCATCAAGTGGCAATGTTGGGTGTTGTGACGAAACATATAGGAGTCAATGCATTGTAGTCGGGGATTCACCGCTTACCTACGGGTATGGATATCCTATGTTATATCATGCATACGTAGCTTGAAATCTCTGATCAGAGTAAGTGGTAATTAAGAAAGGAGTTTCTTGAATTACACTTTCGATGCAACTACGGCATGACACATAGTTATCGATTCAATGACAACTCTCGATAAACCAATGGTTGTCGAATCGGTCGGGATATATGAGTTGAAGGGACCGTACTGTACGCTAACCATAATTGATTGGTTCTTGCAGGCACTATCATTTGATACCTAGGGAGTCATGTAAGCAATGCTGCTAGATGTTTACATGACTGGTTGGGTACTATCAGACTTGAGTTTTCTGACGTTCTTATTGTCAATGTGTTGATTAATAAGAATGGAGCTATCTAGGGTATGCTCATATAAGGGACTTGTTGATCCCGAATCACATGGAGATGTGAACCCACTGCTAGTTGTATCAGTGAACCATTGAGGGTCACACAAGTACTAGCTTTCTAGATCCCGTTGAGATTAAAATAAGTTCAATGTGTTGAACAACTTATAAAGGAGTTTATAAGTAAAATAAATTAGAAGTTTGACTTCTAAATTGGAGAATGAATGGAATAAGTAATTTTTAATTTGTGAATGTGTTCCAAGATTAAAAGTTGACTTAAAATAATTAGTTTATGAAAATGGTGATTTTCTAAACTATTACTTTGAACTTAGTTAATTAATTCAAGTGTTGAATTAATTTAACACTAGTAGACATTTTAATGTACAAATAATTAAATTAATTCAAGTGTTGAATTAATTAAACACTATTGAGTCTAGTAGAGCTCAAATTAATATAGTGTTGTATAATTATTGATACTAGTGGACTTGAATGGGTTCAAGTTAAATTTAATTAATTGATTAAACTTAAATGGGTTTAGGTTTAATAATTAATTAAAAATAAGTTCAAATTACATTTAAATATATATATATTTATATATGTATATATATATAGGCATGTATATATATATATATATATGATATATATATGTGTGTGTATGGAATTTGAAGGGTTGTAAGATGGTTTGCAATTTTCCATGCATGCCTTGCAATTTTCCATGCATGGCTTAATTGTACTCATTAATCCCTCTCCTTTAATATATTATTTGGAATAATATATACATACACACAATTCATTCCATTAAAATAATTAGTGAAGTGGCCGAACACTCCATTGCAATTTTCTCCAAAATTTTTCCTTTCATTTTGAGGGAGAATTAAAATGATATCTCAATGAAAAATCCTCTAAATATTCTAGTGCATATTTAGAGTGGATTTAGATCGTCTAGTTGTGGACCTAATTTGGAGGCTCGAATAGTTGAATCCATATTGAGCAAGGAGTGCTCTTGGAAGCTTGTAGATTAAGTCTACCATTTTTCAAGAGCCTAGATGTTTATCAACTTGGTTGGAGCCATAAATCAATCTTTGAGATTGATAGGTAAAATTCTAAACACCCTATGGTTGTTTGAAGTTTTTGAATACTACACAAGTGCTCGGATTTCTTTTATTAAAAATTTTATATTTCCGCTGCGTTTCCGGGCACGAGTTAACCGATCCCCTTCAAGATGTTATTGATTAATATTGATCAGGAATCAAACAACATAGAATCCCGATTGAACATAATTGTATTGCGACCGATCAGATGAATACCACTCTGACACCAATGGAATCCTTACTGATGAAGTTTTAGTCGTTTAACCCGCCGACTCTGAAGAGTACTGAGAATGTCAATGAGTATGAAAGTTGGTTAGAATAAATTGATTGTTTGATTCTCTTTATTACACAGACGACCGTAGAATTTGGTTAGTTGTGTTTCAACTTCAGGGAATCGCGAAGAGTTGGTGAATTTCGAAGAAAAAAGCGTTAGAGAATCAAGAGATGATGTTCAACCGAGGAGAAAACAATTCCAGAAGTCTGGGAGCAGTTCTTATAGCTCCAATGAATCGAGGAAGTTTGGCTTAGGATAGAGTACGAGAATTTTAGATGTGATCTGCAGCAATTGTGGAGGGCGATATCTCATTGATCTATATCGTGGAACCTTTGGTAGCTGTAATATCTGTCAGCAACCCGGACCTTTTTCTAGGATATGTCCTCAATGAGGTGTTGAGCGATCTCACAGTGTTCACTCTTTCAAGTCACCTCAACAAAATCTATTAGAAGGTAGTCAAAATTTGAACCAACCTCCGAGGCAATAGGCATTGATCTTTACTCGTACCGAGGAACAGACTCAGATTGCATCTGATTATGACACAACAGGTAATCTTCGATTTTGGTGTTTTGCTCTTATTCTGATAGATACTGGTGCAAACTTAACTTCTTATTGAGAATTTACCTTAATGCATTCTCTTCCTTCTGAGCTTTTGAATTCCGTAGTTGTTATTCTTCGTTTTTTAGAGAAGAGATGGCTTAAGGCAGAGGTTAGTCCAAAATTTTGAACTTTGATTTGATGGGAATAAGATTGAACTGGGCAGTATTGTACTTAGGTTATCAGATTTGATTGTATTGTCCGTTTAGCTTCTTTAATCAGTACAGGGCAACCATGTATTATTTTTAGAAAGTTGTTAGAATCAGATCCGAGTTGACAGACGAATGGAAATTCTTCGGTAAGAATTCTCAATTTGAAGTTTCCTTTGATATCTTTTTCGTTGATGACCGTTTATTACATAAAGGTGCAGAAATATTTTCGATATTTGCAGTTGATGTTCGGAGATTTCATCCCGAATTGATTAAAATAACCGATGTTTTAGAGTTACTGATGTTGTTTCGGGTGAGATTTTTGAATTGCCTCAGATTCGTGAGTCCGAATTCAGCATTGAATTGAGATTGAGTTATCTCAGCTGAGAGTGCGTGAATAAAATGTTTCTAAGACCGCATTCAGAACGAGGTATGACCGCTTTGAATTTATAGTCTTTCATTTTGAACTGTCAAACGCTCATGCAGTGGTTAAGGATCTTATGAACGGAATCTATCAGAAGTATTTAGCGGAATTCCTGATTATTCTTATCGATGAATTTCTTGTCCATTCGAAGAGTTGTACCAATAATGCACAACATTTAAGAATCTTCTTACAAATTTGCGTGCCGAGCATTTGTATGATATTCTATCGACGTCTGAATTCTGATTGGATTGAATTGTCTTTCCTCGATCATATTATCTGGTGATGGAAATTCTGTTGATCACCTCAAGACTGAAGGTGATATGAATTGATCTTGGTCGGCATCCGTACCTGGAATTTGAAGATTTTTGGGTTTAGAGAGTTTCTATCGTAGAGTCACCGAGAGATTCTTATCGTTGTAAAGCCGATTACTCAGCTGTCTTTGAAGAATGCGTATCCTGTTTGGATCGAATCTTATGAAACTAGTTGTATTGATCTGAATAAGGAATTGACCAACGCTCCAGTATTATTTATTTCTTATGTACCGATGCTCTTACAGTTCACTGCAATTCTTCTTATCGAGATTTGGATATATTCTTATTCAGAGGAATCACGCTATAGCTTATGCTTTGAATCAGCTGAAGACGCTCGAGACTCAATGTCTGGTTCTGGATTTTGAACTCGCAGCGATCTTATTGATTGGAAGATCTGGCATCACTATCTTTTCTACAAGATTGCCGAAATATTTTTTGATCTTAGAAGTTGAAGTGATTGTTTGTGCAGTCCAAAGTGGTTATGATACCGAGGAGATGGTTTGATCTGCTGGAAGACTTTGATTGTGGAATCTAATTCTATTTCGGGAAATCGAATGCAGCAGTTGATACTCTGAGCCAAAAGATTTGTTCTCTATTTTATCTACTATCGATATTTCTCTTTTTATCAATGATTATTGCACTTCTGATTTAGAGTTCGAAGCAGATAGGAGGTCTATCAGAATTCTTTCATTCGAGCCAAACCAGAATTAATTGAGAAGATCGAGAACGCTTAGAAATATGACTCGATTTTCAGAGTTCGATGAAGAGAATTCAGAACTGGACACCGTCTGAGTTTGGGTCAGTGATGATGCTTTATTTGTGAATAAGCATATTGTTGTGCCAGATGTTTCCGATTTGAGACAGCGTACCTTGTGAGCAGCACATTGCATTCTATATGTTATGAACTATCAGAAGTTGAAAACAGAGAGAGAACTCTATTGTTTGTTGTACAAATTGTCTGTTTTAGAGTAGAATTGGGATCACTTTTTGACATATTGATCACGAATCTACGATCAGTCTGAGTTTGAGATGCTATCTGAGTATGATTGACCGATTGATGAAATCTGCTATTGTATTCCGTACAGAATGACTTTCAGACTTGATCAGATGGTAGATATTTTGTCAGAGTTGTTGTCAGAGTTGTTGGTATGACGAAGTTTATTGTTCAGACCGAGATCTTCGATTGAATTCTCATTCTTTTGACTCAGTCTTTAAGAAGTTTTGTTATTCGATTACACCCTGAGTTCAACTTTAATCCTCAGAACGACAAATAGCTAGAGAGAGCGATTCAGACTTTAGAGGTTATGCCATGAGTTGTAGTGCTCGAATTTAGCACTAGTTGCCATAATTATCGAGTTTTGTGGTAATTTCGTACAACATCAGCGATCAGACAAGTACCTTGATGGCACCTTTCGAAGCGTTGTACGAGAAGAGATGAAAATCTTTATTGTATTGAGATGATTTTTTGGTTTCTTGGATTGGGACCAGATATGTTTCGAGGTTTAGATAGACAGATGAAGATTTTCTGTCGAGAGTAATCGACGACTTGGAATAGATAAAAGAAGTATTCGAATTTCCGATGCAGATCTTTGTATTTTGATCTGGGAGGCAGAATATTTCTGAAGATTTTTCTTTTTCAGAGGCTTTGTCAGATATGAGAAGAGAGAGAAGTCTTCTCTGGGATTGATCGATTATCACTAGAGTCTAGAGATGATAGGCGATTTTTGCCTACATACTTGTTTTTTTCCGTCTCTTCTGGTATTCACGGTTTCTTTTCCGTCTTTTGTTGCGGGATATCACCAGATCCTTCTTGTTTTCTTCGACCGACGAGATTGAACGTATTGAGACGTCGAGTTGCTTCTATCGATTCCGATCTTCGATCGAACAGAGAAGCGGCACCGAAACAAACCGATTCAGTTGTGACAGTGCAGTTGAGCCGATACGGGTTTGAAGAAGAGAATTGGGAGACAAAGTCCGATTTGAGGCAGTGATTTCTAGAGTTAATTCTGATAGGTGAATTCTTATTGCAGTCTTTGATATTATCTCTTATCTTATGAGATTGAACCGTATTCGATTTCGAGGACGAAATTAGTTCTTAGAGGGGGAGAATTGTAACACCAAAAAATTAGCCTAATCAAGATTATAGGAGATTAAGATTAATAATCGGAGGTTAGGAAATTCAAGGATTTAATTGATATTTGTTAAGGGACTGAATTGCAAATTCGGGAAAATTCAGGGACCAAAATGCAAATCAACCTTTTGACTTAATTTAAATAGGTGAATAGAGGTGTGACTCACCTCATCTTCTCCTTCCCTTCCTCCTTCACGCCGTCCACCATATCCGCCCATCTCCAAGCTTTGTGATTTCGGTTTCTTCTCGATCCGTCCGATAGAAATTCAATCTGAAGACATATTTGCGATCACGGCTTAGAAGCCTCCGTTATATCGTAAGTTTTTCTTCGATCGGCTATATGTAAATTTTTGGATGCCGTTAGAATTTGATGATTTTTGGATATAACGTGCTTGAGCTAGCATAGATCGTTTATCCAAAGTCGGATCGAAAAAAGAACGTCGTTCGGATTTGTTATGAATTTTTAGGCATAATTCAAAAATATGAGTTTTTGGGATTTGTTGGAATTGGATGGAATGGAATGAATTATTGTTAATTTGAGTTGTTTAGATTGATATATTCCTATCTGTGATTTTGGTTAGCTGAATATTTAGCCGTTATGCCGCCGGTTTGAGATTTTGGGCTTTTAGGAGTTTAAATTAAGTCTTTGAATCGACTTGAATTGGATTGATCGATAATGATTGCTTTTGTATATATTCGTACACATTTGAATGAAGATTGTGGAGTTCAGAGTTCGTAGAATTTGAATTGTCGAAGAATTGATCGAGGTTTGGTATTGAGTTACCTTCATCGTCGAATTATGCTTGGAATAGAATTTTGATTGTAAATTCTTGTTGTTGTAGCTTGATTGAGATTGGAAGCTACTTCGACTCGAAGAAAAGTTAATAGAAGACATCGAATCGAAAATGGATGAATACTCGAGTTTGGATTGATTCTCGAGTCCCTAAATCACATACATGCATGATTACCTGTTATGATTGATTAAATGCATTGAGTTGAATTACTTGAATGTATTACGATTTCATATGTGATAAGTGCATTTTGTGTGCATTATTTCATGATAGATTTATGTCTATTTTGTGTTCTTTCATATTGTTTTTATGTGTTTTAGTGCATGCTTGTATATTTCACTCCTCGGGTTAATTTTGTAAGAAAATTAATTGTTGAAGAGTGAATTACGGAGCTTCTTTGTTCAAACAATCAAATTTAATTTTAGGAAAATCCAAATCCGATCTTCACTGTTCAGAATAAATTTCAAGATTTTTTAAAGCTGCTGTCCAAAATTCAGCCCCATCCGACGGTTAGATATCAAGATATGAATTTTTCAAAATCGTCGCTCGTAGCAGAAATTTTGTGTTGCGCGCGCGCGAGAATTGAGCTCACGCGCGCGCGAGTTGCTGGTTCAGAATTATGTTTTTTTGTTCTGCGCGTGCGCAAGGCTTCTTCCATGCACGCGCGCGTGTTTCGGCGTCAGATTTATGCGAAAAGTCCTTGTATTGGAAGGAAATTAATTGGTAGGCGTTCCGGACCATATATATAGAAGATATAACATATTTTTTAGGGTTCCTAAGTTCCAAAACGCAGACAACGCAAGGGAGGAGGCTACAAGGTTTGGGAGAGAAGATTTCTCTTTTCTTTTTTTCTTATTTCTTTATTTTATTTTTTAATTCTAGTTTCAATTATTGAGTAGTTTATTTTCAACCAAGACGGCGTGATTGGGCCGAACAAATTCATGTAGAAAACTTGGATGTTTGTTTGGGATTTTTCAGACTTGATTTTATTTTATTGACTGTCAGATTTATATTTGTCTTGTAAATAGCCTGATCAACTGTTTGCTTGCATGTTAATCGATTCCAAGTCGACAGAGGAGGTATTGATTTCGATCACTCTGATAATTAACACATGGTAAAACCAACTAGAAATAGAATTCGGTTTCAGTGTGCGGTTTGGGTGTAAACTGAATTTTCACAAATATTTAATGCATTCAAATTTGATTAGAATTACGAAAGATTAATCCGTTAATATTTGAATAGGTTTGATTGCTCTAGAAATAGACATTTGAACAAGATATGAGAATTCCCGTAATTTAAGATTAAATCTGAGTCCTGAATCAACTACATGTTACATGATTTGTTTGGTACCTACGTGTGTCTTGGTTGTCTTGTTTTAATTATTTTTATCTTCAGTTATTTTTATTCTTATTTATTTAGAAATTTTTATTTTAGATTCTTATTTTATTTAAATCAAATTGCTTTAGCTAAATAATTAATTCTTGAGAATTGACTGCAGTCCCTGTGGGATTGATACTTGGACTCTTAGTCCACTTTACTATTACTTGACCTGGTACGCTTGTCAGTAGATTAATATCACACCGATTTAGCCGGTCAAGTTTTTGGCGCCGTTGCCGGGGATTGTTTAGTTAATATTAGGATAGATTATTTGCATGAGACTAGACATTTTTTTTCTTGCATTTTTTTTTATTTTTAATTATTAATTAGTTTTTTTTCTTACATGTGAGGTACTTGGAGATGGATCATCGATAGGTGTTCACAATGTTTAGCCAAATAATACTCAGAGCCATTCTATGCTGTTTGGGGGAGATTCAATGAATTGGCGAACAATTTTCGATGTCATCAGTTTTCGAGCTACACCCTAACTCAGATTTTTTATGGTGGTTTGGATGAGATAACAAGACGTTGGGTAGATGATGGAGCTTTTGCAACTGGCAGTCACTTGTTCAACAGAGATAAAAACTGTGCGATGCACTTGTTAAATGATACGGCAGATTTCGACTACCATTGACATTGTGATCCTTCACTGCAGGGTTGGAGTCACCAATATCCTCCAGATATCAACTCTAAAAATTTTGCGAACCAACCACCTGAGCATCAAGAAGAGTGTATAGGGCGTTCTAAGGATCATGTGGCTCAGTTGGAGAACATTGTGCGACAACAGACAAAGATAAATCAGTTCTTCGGAAGCCGCATCAAACCTTTGAGTATTTTGGATGAACAGATTGCGCTTCTTAGAGAACCTATTTCTGAAATACGCCAAGAGAATGAAGAAATTGAGCCAGATCAAGAAGAACTATCAATTGAGGAATCATCTTGTGAGGACGAGCCAACAGTGAAATTGGAGGAGGAAGACACATACAAGACTACAGATTTTACCTCGTCAATGGTAGTTCCATGTACACCGTTAGAAGATTCTTTCTTGCCATTGACGCCACCTCCAACATATTCCATTCTCTATGAGCTTCAGCCTAGATTCAGAGTCTCCTTACAAAAGAAAAAGTTCATGCCGAGTGTTGTTGGACCGACGAGCTTTCCATGCATATATCACGCCAAGCTTGAGGGCGAAGAAAATAAAGACCCATACGTAGAGTCGTATAATTCTTACTATGGGCAGCAGACACTCTTTGATGGTTGCTTTTGCATAGTCGGGCTGTAGACTATAAACTTAGCGCTGACTGGAAGGCAACCCAATGTTCTTTCCCTTGCTTTTTATTTTATTTTATTTTATTTTATTTTATTTTATTTTATTTTTGATTTTTGTTTTATTTTTTTATTTTTTCTTCTTTTCCATTCCAGTCTGCAGTGCCTGCCGCTATACCCAGTCTGCTATTATTGCTCCAACTTATACTGTCGAAAAGAAAGCGGACGAATCTATAACTAGGGGAGTGTTGTTTTTGTTTTTCTTTGTGTTTATGTTCGTTTTGCAATTTGTTAATTGTTTTTGAAGCATTGAGGGCAATTATTTGGATAAGTAGGGGGGTAGATTAGTTTTGTTTGTTTTGTTGTTTTGCATTCATATGGTTTAGTTTATTGAATATAGTTCGTATTCATGCATCTCATTATGTTATGTGTTTGTGTTGTTTGAATAAGTAGAATGATGAATGCTAGCCGATGATGATAGAGTTGAAAAAAAAATAGAAAATATTGCTTTTGATTGAACATGAGAAGCTGTTGGTTGAATCGTAAATCATCTTAAGCACGCATATTAGACTGGTGTAGTGTAGCGAAGTAATTGATGAAGTTCGTGTTTGCTTGATCATTGCACGACAATAGGTGCTTGTTGATCATGATAGTGTCTTTGGATTCTTGATGATTGTTAGACATTGCATGTGTGATCTTGGGCGTACCTATAAAATTTTTGAAAAAACTTTTGTTGAAAATTAAGTTAACTCCATCTGGGTTACGAGCAGAGATTGAAATCCTAATCTCTTGTTCTTGACTAAGTATGCGGATTCCATGTGGTTAATAATTTTGAAATTTTAAAATAACAATTCCATCCGGGCTTGGAAATTGATTCAAATTATATTCAATTTTCCATAGCTAAGTTTGCGGGTTAAATGGGATTGATGCTCCATCCGGGCTACAAACGAGGGGATTGAAATTCGAATACTATCTTAGTTATAGCTAAGTTTGTGGGTAATTATTGGGGCTCAATAAAATACTGGGTGCAAAATCCGGAGGTACGTAATTAATCTCAAGAAAGTACATGCTTTTGTTTGGGATTGTTGAGATGACGGAGTGCTGGATTGTGACACTTACACTGATTTGTCATAGGTCGCTAAGCATTCTTAGGATGGATTCTTTTGAAGTTGCACGAAACTAGAATAACATGACACACACACACATTTACGTTAAACTGACAGTGTATTGTGAACAATCAGAAATTTGTGATTTTTAATTTTTGAAGTTAGATTTATCGGAGGCTATGTTGTTCATGATTCATTTTGACTTATGTCATTGTTTGCATAGTGTTTTTGCATTTCTTGCTCGAGGGCGAGAAAGGTTTAAGTATGAGGGTGTTGATAAGTGCATTTTGTGTGCATTATTTCGTGATAGGTTTATGTCTATTTTGCGTGCTTTCATATTGTTTTTATGTATTTTTATGTGTTTTAGTGCATGCTTGTGTATTTCACTCCTTGGGTTAATTTTGTAGAAAAATGAATTGTTGAAGAGTGAATTATGGAGCAGCTTTGTTCAAAAAATCTAATTTAATTTTAGATAGATCCAAATCCAATCTTCACCGTTCGGAATGAATTACAAGATGTTTTAAATCTGCTGTCCAAATTTGGGCTCGATCCGACGGCTAGATCTCGAGATATGAATTTTTCAAAATCGTCGCTCGATGCAGAAATTTTATGTTGCGCGCGCACGCACGAGTTGCTGGTTCAGAATTCTGTTTTTTTGTTCTGTGCACGCGCAAGGCTTCTTCCACGCACGCGCGCGTATTCATGTGTCAGATTTATGCAAAAATTCCTTATATTGGAAGGTTGGTAGGCGTTCCGGACCATATATATAGAAGATATAACATATTTTTTAGGGTTCCGAAGTTCCAGAACACAGACAAGGCAAGGGAGGCGGCTACAAGGCTTGGGAGAGAAGATTTCTCTTTCTTTTCTTCTTATTTCTTTATTTTATTTTTTAATTTTAGTTTTAATTATTGAGTAGTTTATTTTCAACCAAGACGACGTGATTGGGCCGAACAAATTCATGTAGAAAACTTGGATGTTTGTTTGGGAATTTTCAGACTTGAATAGCTTGATCAACTGTTTGCTTGCATGTTAATCGATTCCAAGTCAACAAAGGAGGTATTGGTTTCGATCACTCTGATAATTAACACATGGTAAAACCAACTAGAAATAAAATTCGGTTTCAGTGTGCGGTTTGGGTGTAAACTGAATTTTCACAAATATTTAATGCATTCAAATTTGATTAGAATTACGAAAGATTAATCCGTCAATATTTGAATATGTTTGATTGTTATAGAAATAGACCTTTGAACAAGATAGGAGAATTCCCGTAATTTAAGATTAAATCTGAGTCCTGAAGCAACTACATGTTACATGATTTGTTTGGTACCTACGTGTGTCTTGGTTGTCTCGTTTTAATTATTTTTATCTTCAGTTATTTTTATTCTTATTTCTTTAGAAGTTTTTATTTTAGATTCTTATTTTATTTAAATCAAATTGATTTTATGATTTTGTCTAGATTAAGATAAATAATTAATTCTTGAGAATTGACTGCAGTCCCTGTGGGATCGATACTTGGGCTCTTAGTCCACTTTACTATTACTTGACCTGGTACGCTTGCCAGTAGATTCATATCACACCGATTTAACCGGTCAATATGCATTCATATTGAGATAGATGATTCGTTCACTTATCGAATTAGACGTTCTGGGGATTATAGTCGAGTGGCATTGGTCGTGGATTAGCACTCTAATAGCCTGATCAACTCTCTATAGATGCTCCAAAGTCTAGAGGAATCGAGATATACCGCATTCACCTCGATCGGGAGAGTCGGTGAGTTGTGGTGATATATCTTGGCCTCGAGATCCCAATTAAAGAAGAAATTCCCTTTGATTATCTGATTAGATAATCTTGAACCCTGATGACATGCATTTCATTTTATTGCATGTAGTAACCCAGTTTCCATTTTAAGATAATAATATATTAAACATGATTAAGAGTTAGTAATTAACCAATTTCGGGTTTAATCGGACTTCAGAATTAAGAATTGGTCATTCATGGTTTTGGCCAGTTTGGAAGGTCCGAAAAGGACTTCGGACGACCCGAACTCAGCAAGCCGGGGGCTCCAAAGAAGGGCATGTTAACTTCGGAGTTAAGGCAAGTTTGGACGGTCCGAACCAGGATCAGACGGCCGGAACTTCCTCATGCCAAGCAGGCAGGATTACTCAACCATGGATTTTGACAAGTTTCGGATTTAGAACACTTCGGACGATCCAAATTGGCGATCGGACTGTCCAAACTCGACGTGTCTCGCATGCAGGCCGTGAGCTGGATCGGACGATCCGAACCCGTGTTTGGAGGCTCCTAACTTGACCGGAAATTTGCCTATAAATAGGGTTCATTCGGATTAATTTTGAATTATGAATTCTCGAGTTTCCTTCTTCCGTTATATAGTGTGAGATATACACTTGAGGGCCCTATCAGTTATTATAGAGGTTCTGGAATAACCAAGGTGTGGTTATAGTCATCCGGGATTAGCAACTTCAAAGGGCTTACTACGGACGAAGGTATGGTCCGGGAATCTATTTAAGTTTTGGGAGTACTTATTAGCTTAGTTAAGGCTTATAGAACTTGTGTAGTGATGTTGAACTTTTGAATATAGAATTGGAACCTAGGACCCTATTAGACTCGAACTAGCCTAGAGGTACGTACACATTGACTGAGATTTCTAGCGAGTATACATGTTTATATGTTGCATTTATTTGACATTATTATGTGGCATTATGTATGTTTTACCGCTTTCTATATTCATATATCATATGCACATACACGTTAAGCCTATACCTTGTTATACCTGATTATAGAGCCGCTCAGATCTATACTCGATACTCTGTCACTGAGAGTACCGCGATGGTGGGGACATGTATGTCTGACTACTATGGTGTATTAGACGAGTGTGGTTGCACAAGAGGTTGATCCGTGCGGTGGCAGCACTCATGTGGCGTCGATACTGAGCATGACTTTTCAGATAACCCTTTACCAGTCATCATGTTGCATGCATTATATATATATGTTTACTCATGTTTATGTATTGGGCGTTAGCGCTCACGTCCTAGTTATTATCTTGGACACCCTATTCCATGGGGTAGGTCGCAGGATGGACGGATCCGATAGCTCGAGGCAGGACTAGGGAGCCGCTATACAACATGATTTGTTTAGTTGTATAAATGTTTTAAACAATTTTATTTTGAGCTTTTCGATATGGTTGTATCAATACAGTATTAAGCCTGTATATGTTTTAATAAGCTGATATGTAAATTATGGATTATGTTTCCGCACGTTTTACTATGTTAAGCATTCTTGCTTTATTAAGTTTAATGCATGCCTTAGTTTCCAATTAGTAGGCGATTCCTTACAGGGTCACTACATTTTTGGTATCAGAGCATGCTTAGATTTTGAGATTAGTACTTGGAATTTAGTCTAGTCTTCAGTAATTATTGCTCATTTTGAATTTTAAAATGTGCAAATCTTTTCAGACAATGGCTGATTGAGGTAACGAGAGTCATGGTAGTGTTGACCAGGAAGGTGGTCATCAGCATCGTCACCATCGCCATCATCATGAGGATCGACATCGTCCTCATGAGGGTAGACGTCTCTATACTATCAATAAGTTTATGCAAGTAGGACCGAAGCCTTTATTGGGTGGCAAAAATCCTGAACAAGCAAGAGGTTGGATGTCCAAACTTGAGAGTGCTTTTCGAGCTTTCAATTGCACTGAAGAGCAGAAACTGGAAGTTCTAGAATTTTTTCTAGAGGATCGAGCACGCTTATGGTGGGATGCCAAGTCTACTCAGGCACGTACAGAGAGAGGACGGGTGACTTGGGGGGGATTTATGTCAGCAGTTTCAGAAACTATATTTTCCTCCAGTAGTTCGTCAGTCACGATCTATGGAGTTGCTGACTCTGAGGCAAGGATCAATGATTATTGATCAATATTAGCAACGATTTCTTGATATGCTACCTTTGATTCCTCATATCAATGACAGTGATGCGCCAAAGTAAGATATCTTCCTGCAAGGCTTGAATCAAGATATCTATTCACAAGTTATCGTCTGTGATGATTCGAAATCTTATGAGACTTTGGTGAACCGTTGGCGTCAAGTGGAGAATAGCAATAGGCGAGCACTTTTGATGATTCCAGGACAGCCTAGTGGATCTCTTGGGCCTAGGGCTCAATCTGTTGTGAAATCTGGACCTATTTCTTCTTCTATTACTACTTCGTCTAGTTCTCGTGGCTCACAAGGTACGTTCCTTTTTGGGAAGAAGAAGAAGAAGGAGGAGGAGTTTTGCAGTCACTGTTGTGGGAAGCATCCTGCAGCTTCGTGTCGGAAGGCTACTGGTGCTTGTTATATTTGTGGTGAGCAGGGACATCTGCGGAGAGATTGTACTTAGCGTATGAGTTCTGCTAGTGGATCGAGATCACATGTTGGTTCTCAGGCTTCTACTTTTCCAAGTCAGCAGCCAGCACCACAGAGTTCTTCTGGTTACCGTCCACAAACTCAAGGGCAGGTATTTGCTCTGTCTCAGGAACAGGCTACTGAAGGTAGCAATCGCATGTTGGCAGGTACCTTTTTACTATGTGGTATTCCTGCACTTGTTTTAATTGATACTGGAGCATTGATAGTAGTGTTTTGTTTGCATTTTTAGTGTCGCTTTGTTAAGTGTTTTGCATGCATTTAGCGTCATTATTCATGTTTTAATCTAGTTTTACTTTATGTCATGCATTGAGCTTCTTAACTTAGTTTTTATTCATTGTGTAGGAATTACCTTGTTTTGATTAAAGAAATCGAAGTGCGTCCATGCGTCCAAAGAAAGCAGCGAAGCAGATTTTTCATTATGGAAGCATGCGCTCGATCCTGGCATTTTCCCAGATCGAGCGCGGTCAAAGATTTCTGAAGGTAGTAGGATGTTCAAGGTTGCGCGCTCGATCGGGTGGAAGTCCCGGATCGAGCAAGCTCAAGGAATTTTTGAGGCAGAAGGTTGCCCAGTTTTGCGCGCTCGATCCTAGCATTTTCTCGGATCGAGCGCGCGAGTCTATTTCGGGAAAAAGTTGTAATTTTGGAAACTCTTTTAATTAAGGCTCTAGACTTTTATTTGATTTTTTTTAGTCGGTTTTAGGGAGATTATCAGAGGATTCTACACGCTGAGAACGGGGAGAACTCTCTGTGGACGGCTAGGTTTTCATCTATCTTTTCTTATTTTTATTTTTTCTCATGATTTTTTGTAGAAAATTCATGAGTATTGTTGGCTAAACTTTAGTACTTGGTTGAGGAAGACAAAACCCTTGATTTAGTTTATTCATGAGATTTTGATTTTCAATGTTTGATTTTTATCAAGTATCAAGAATTATTCTGAATTGATGGATATGCTTGTGTATGAGATTTTTAGATTGGCCATCTTAGGATTTCATTATACAAACAAAAGCTAAATTAGAATTCAAATCCGTAATTGTTTGAAATCTCTAATTTGCGAAGCAACTATGATTAATATTTTCTGTTGTTGAATTTGTTAAATCATAGGAATAATAATTGACTAGGCTAAATTCATCCGCTTGTGTATGGGTTGTCTAGCTTTATCAGTTTTACTAGTTTGAATGCTGCCGTGGATTTAAATCTGATCGCTGGTATTGGGTTAGTTTATGGGGTAAGGGTTAACTTAGACTGCTGTTGTCTAGTTAACTAAAATTAAGGTAAAACAGGAATTAAATTTCCAATGGTGAATATTTGATAAGATTAATTATTTTTAGATGATCAATGATTGAATGAATAATATCAAGGGTGTAGTCGACCGATACCAAGTCTTATTTCTTATTGATTTCCTCAGTTAATTTTTAATCTTGCATGATAGTGATAATTTGATTTTTTAATTGCTAAGATTTTTAGTAGTTAATCTCAACTCCAAAACCCCCTTTTATTTTAAAGAACACTTTTAAATTTACCTTTCCTCGTGGAAACGATCCCTACTCTCACTACTACATTAAAATTGTTTATCTGATTGAGTCGGGTAATTTGGGCGTACGCGATAAGCGCTACCAAGCATCGCATTCCTTTATTTATAGTCGCTTTGTTAAGAGACATAGATTTCCTTATGTATCATTAGATATGGATTTAGTTGTATCTACTCCGTTGGAGCAGAAGGTAGTAACTAAGAGTCTAGTGATGGGTTGTCTTCTAGAGTTTGAGGGTCATGTGTTATCGGCTAATCTGATGATCTTAGCGATGACAGATTTTGACTGTATTTTGGGAATAGATATACTGACATTGTATCACGCTACTGTGGATTGTTATCAGCGCCTGGTACAGTTTCATCCCGTTGAGAGTGAGAGCTGGTACTTTTATGGTGAGGGTGCGCGACCTCCGATGCCTCTTGTATCGGCTCTGAAGGCATGTCATGTCTTAGAGTCAGGTGGGGAGGGCTACCTCATTTATGCAATTGATATGTCCACGAGTAGTCCTGGTATTGATCAGTTACCGGTTGTCAGCAAGTTTCCTGATGTTTTCCCTGACGAGATTCCTGGTTTTCCTCCGGTTCGAGAGGTTGAATTTGGTATTGATCTATTACCAGGAACTATGCCTATATCCCGAGCACCTTATCGTCTGGCACCATCAGAGATGAGTGAATTAAAACAGCAGTTGCAGGATCTGCTTGATAAGGGATATATTCGTCCGAGTGTTTCTCCGTGGGGAGCACCTGTGTTATTTGTCAAGAAGAAGGATGGATCAATGCGATTATGTATTGATTACAGGCAGCTGAATCGTGTCACCATCAAGAATAAGTATCATTTGCCGCGAATTGATGATCTGTTCCATCAACTACAGGGTACTTCTGTCTACTCCAAGATAGATCTGAGATCGGGATACCACCAGATGCGGGTACGAGACTCAGATATTTATACGACTGATTTTAGGACCAGATACGGGCATTATGAATTTTTGGTGATGCCATTTGGTTTGACGAATGCACCGGAAGTCTTTATAAATCTGATGAATCAGGTATTTCGAGAATATCTGGATAGATTCTTCATCGTCTTCATTGATGATATTCTTGTCTATTCTCATGATAAGAATGAGCATGCACAACATTTGAGGATTTTTTTGCAGACGTTACGAGATAAGCAGTTGTATGCAAAATTGAGCATGTGTGAATTTTGGATTGATCGGGTTGTGTTTCTCGGTCATGTGATTTCTAGTGAAGGAATATCTGTTGATCCAAGTAAGATAGAGGCAGTGCTGAACTGGTCTCGTCCGACGATGGTTGTTGAGATTCGAAGTTTCTTGGGTCTAGCAGGTTATTACCGTCGGTTCATCGAGAATTTTGCATAGTTGGCCAGGCCTTTGACACAACTTACACGAAAAGATGTTGCCTTCATAAGGTCCTCGGATTGTGAGAAGTCATTTCACGAGCTGCGTAGACGTCTTACTATTGCACCTGTTTTAGCTCTACCTTCTGGATCGGGATGTTATATTGTCTACACTGATGCCTCTAGTCAGGGGTTAGGATGTTTTTTGACATAGCATGGACATGTTATTGCCTATGCTTCTCGACAGTTGAAGATGCATGAGAATAATTGTGAGGACCCGGCTCTAATCATCTAATCAAGAATAAAACCAACAAGCTTAAACAAAAAGCTAAGGCGGAACTCAAGTAAAATTTTTTTTAAGGCCACCGCTCGATCGGTTGAACTCAACCGATCGAGCGCGGCGAAAATCCAAGCTCACTGCCTCCAAAGAAACAAGGCTTCCACTCAATCGGGTTAACTCAGCCGATCGAGCGGCAGCAAAATTCCAACACACTGCCTCAAAATCAATTGAGGCTCGCGCTCGATCGGTTGAACTCACCTGATCGAGCGCACCCCTCTGTTCAAAAAATTCCAGAATTTTATCTAAGGCATGCATTCCTCCATTCTTCAATCTCAACATTCATACTCAATCAAAATCGACATTCAAAATACAATACATGGTAGTTCTATTGTTATACAGTTCCTCAAAAGTAAAACATGCATCAGTTCTAGCTATTACAGATCCAAATACAACACAAGTCTGAACTACTCATTCGACTTCTACAACACCAAGGCCTCACTCTATCAACTCGATCACCTAGCCATGCGATCTCTGACTCGATCCTGCCCCACCTGTTGCCAAGCACACATACAAGACTGGACAATAGCCGGATAAACCGGTGAGAATAATATTCCCAGTAAAAGAAACAAACATGCTATATCAAATAGGCATATCAAAGTGAAATACATCAACATTCAGATATTCAGAAAGAGGGTAAATGAATGTATGGCTTCAAAAGGGTTAGATTATCAATCTGGATAATCAAAAGATGAATCATTTCCTCTATTCTTTGGTTTGGGATCCCGAGGATGAAATATCACAACAATCACACCGACTTTCCCTTTCGAGGTGGACAATGTATACTTAAATCCTCCAGACTCCGGGGCGTTCAATGGAGAGTTGATCGACAACTGTAGTAAATCGCCTACCAGTGTCACTCGACTATAACCCCCAGATCGTCTAATTCAAAAGTAACAAAACGTTCGGCTCATTATGAATGCATATGAACATAAAACATTCAATCAAATAATTCAAGTAATTCACATAGACATGCAAGTATGCGATTTCTCCAGGACACTCGAATAAATCCGGATTCGAGTTAATCGTCATATTCCATCCAAAGTCGTCTTATACCTTTCTTTGATCGCAAGTTCCAATCTTGAACAATCAAAAGATGATTCGATTCAAAAGCTATTCGAATACAAATCAAAATTCAAGAAGTACAATACACTACCGTCTTTAATCTCTCGAGATTCAAACTCTGTAAATCCAAGATATCGGCCTTCCAACCAATATGTATGAAGATGCAAATGAATTAATATCATTCAACAACTCAAATCGAGTACCATACAACAACACAATCGATCGATAATTCGAAAACTCAAACCGACGGCATAACGACTATATTCTAATCAAAATCAAAAACGCAGACAGCAATATAATATCGATACCAACTCAAATCAATACCAAATCATCAATAAAGACTCAAACCCATCAAATCTCAAAACTCCAACTTTCGAAAATCACAAGAAAATTCATAACAAATCCGAACGACGTTCTTTTCTAATTCCGACTGAGAATAAACGATAAGAACTAGCTCAAGAACATCATACCCGAAAAGAATCGAATTCAAACTACATCCAAAAAATAAAATGTATCTGATCTAAGAAATACGTACGATAGAATGAAGCTCTTGCAGCCGGGATCACGAATCTGCCCACAGAAATAAATTCTAACGGACGGATCGACCGGAAACCGGAATTACAAAGCTTGAAGAACTTGGGGGAGTCTCTAATGGAGGAGGAGGAGATGGGGAGGAAGGAGAAGGAGTGAAGAGTCTAAGTCAAATTAAGATAATATATAAAACTTCAATTTTGCACTTTAGTCCCTAAAATTTCCTAAATTTTCAAAATGATCCCTGATAAATATCAAAACGGCCCTCGAATAATAAAATCTCCGATTATTTCAAATAAACTCAATTAAGATAATTTCAGGGCGTTACAATAATTATCCAGTGCATGATCTCGAGTTAGCTGTCATTGTATTTGCGCTCAAGATCTAGAGACATTATCTTTACGGTGAGAAATTTGAGATATTTACGGATCACAAGAGTCTGAAATATTTATTGACTCAGGCGGATTTGAATATGCGACAGTGACGCTGGATGGATTTGCTGAAAGACTATGATTGTGAAATTAAGTATCATCCAGGTTATGCTAATCTTACTGCTGATGCCTTGAGTCGGCAGGTTAGACTTTCTGCACTTCAGACTAGTGAAATATCTCATATGATTCAGGAATGCTGTTCACTGAGTTTTACACTCAAGCACAAGAAAGTGTGAAATGAGATTCGTTTGTATACTATTCTATCTGAGCCAGCATTGTATTCTCGGATCAGAGATGCTCAGATATCTGATGTTAAGTGGTAGCGCTAAGTCACGTCACGCCCAAATTACCCAACTCAAATCAGATAACAAAATATGCGGTAGTGTGAGTAGAGATCGTTCCCACGAGGATAGTGAAATTTAAATAGTGTTCTAAATAAACTAAAGGGGGCTTTTTTAGTTTGGAACTTAACTACTGAAATTTCAAACGAATAAAATTAAAAATTATCACTATCATGCAAGATTGAGAATTTAAATTGTGAAATAAATAAGAGACAAGCCTTGGTATCGGTCGATTACACCCTTGATATTCATTCATTCAATCATCGATTCCCTAAAAATAATTAATCCTATCGAATATTCATCATTGAAAATCAAATTCCTGTTTCACCTTAAGCTTAGTTAATTAGACACCAGCGTTCTAAATTAACCCTTACCAATAAATTAATCCAGATTCCAGTGATCTAGATTTAAATTTAAGGTAGCATTCAAATGAGTAAAACTGACGAATCTAGACAACACAAACACCAGCGGTTGTATTTAGCCTAATCAATAGTTGTTCCTACGAATTAATAAATTAAACAGCAGAAAATATCACACGTAGTTGCTTCGCAAATTATTTGATTCAAACAATTACGGATTTGAATTCTAATTTAGCTATAGTTTGCATAGCAAAATCCTAAGATGGACAATCTTAAAATCTTGCATACAAACATGAAATAAAACAGATCAACTATCGATACTCAATAAGAATTAAACACTGAAAATCAAATCTCATAAATAAATTATATCAAGGTTTCGTCTTCCTCAACCAAGTATAAAAGTTTAGATACAACGATATATCAAAAGCTCAAAAAAATTTCAAAAGAAAAGAAGAAAACTTGAGAGAGAGTTGTAAGAACAAAACCTAGCAGCCTTAGAGATTGTAAAAGTCTGATAATTATCTCCCAAAAATGGAATAAAAGCCTAATAAAAACTAGAGTCCAAAATAAAAAAGTTTCCAAAATTACAAAATTTTTCCCGAACAGACTAGCGTGCTCGATCCTATGAGTTGGCCGGATCGAGCACATGAAAAGTTGCGAACCTACTGTTTTGATTTTCTTCGGCCGCGCTCGATCACGTGAGTTCCTTGGTTCGAGCGCATGAAAAATGCATTGTCTACTGCCTTGATTCTTCATAAGTCGCGCTCGATCCTATGAGTACGCAGGATCGAGCGCATGAAACTTTGCCAACATTCTGCTTTACTTCTTCTTGTGTCATGCTCGATCCTCTAAGTACGTCCGATCGAGCACATGCAAACATCCGATTTCTTCTTAAAACTTGATACTTTCTACACATTAAACCCGGGAGTATGTTATGTAGCCAAATGCATGCATAAAACAAAACAAAAATAAAGCATGAACAAAGACAAATAAATGAATGCAAACTACTAACAAAATAACATTAAAATATGCAAACAAAACACGACTATCAAATACCCCCACACTTAATCCTTGCTCGCCGTCGAGCAAGTCATGCTAAAACAGAATGAAACAGGACAAACAAGAATCAAGACACCGGCCTCAGCAATTTTCAAAATTTTCACATCCAACCATATCCAACTCACGAACGTTCTTTTGAAAATTTTAAAACACGGACTAATTTCACCGCACAAACTTATAAACTCCGCAACTCAAATTCAAAACACTCTCTTTCAAATTCAATTCAGACATGCATAGAACATGAGGGATTTTCAAGGTATCATAGGATCAAAATGAATAGATAATTAAATCAACACACTCACAATTGGTCAAATGCAAAAAATTCTAGTGTGTGCGTGTTTCGATCAAAAAAATCAGTGTCAATCGACAATCCATAGGCAAAATTCTTGCAACCCCTCTCCATTAGCATATTGGGCGACTGTGACTCGGTCAATAGGTCTTAATCAGCTTGCAATGTTAGGCTTGGCTTATGGCTACAAATGAAGGAAAAGTATTCAAAGAGGGAGTAAATTATGCTCTTTTTCTCAAGTCCACTCCTTTTTATTCGGATTTCAACCTCTTTGCACTTCATTGATATTCAAACTTTTTATTGCTTTTCACCAACTAAATTTTTTTTTCTTCTCTCTTTTTTCGAAACTACCCATTTTTTTTCTTCAATTCACACCATTCCATATTCACCAAACACCGTCGGAGCATCAAAATAAATTTGACATTCAACTTACTCCCTTAAAGGTAGGAAATAGTGTTTAGGCTATAGGTGGTAATTGTAGGACCTTAAAACAATGCCGAATGGGGGTTTACCACATGTTTACACGCGTGCCACTCGTTTTTCAATTAAGCTCAAACAAGGTACTAGGGATAAATAATTCAGTGGTTGGCTTGAAAAGCTCAAACAATATTCCAAAAAATTGCCTACATCATTCCTAAGTCACAGTTTACCCGTATTGCGCCTCGAGGGTTGTCCGAACTTGTTCTAGACATGTCTCAATCACCGTCAATTCATACAAATTTCAATCAGTGAAGAAAAGAGAAATCATCAACAATAACTGATGATGTTGCACAAAGTTCAGAACTACACACCTCATGTGCTTATGTATACGTGAAAGCTCAACAGGGCATCTAAGGATAATTCACGAAAAAAACTTTAAGCCCAAACATGCAAAGAATGCCTCAATCCTATCTATGTTTGTATATTTCAAAATTCAGATTTAAGCATAATTCATCGAGTGTATAAGAGTTCAACCGTCTATTTGGTTCCATCAGTTCAAAATTTTTGGTTAGATAGGCATGTGATTCAGTTACTGAACAACAAAAAGAATTCTTCATCATTGGCCAGGCTACCATTTGTTTCTCAACTCAATATGAATGCAACACAATGATATAATGCAACAAAACAAAATAAATGCATGAATGCACACAGAATGCATGAAACACCCCCCCACACACTTAAACTACGCATTGTCCTCAATGCTCGAGAACGAAACGAACACAACAAACAACAAACCAACGAACAAAAAGGTAAAAGGAATGCAATGCAAAGAAAAGCAAAACAAGACTCCCATGGTTTAATGGTTGGCGTCGTTCTCCTCTTCATGCTCGGGAGGAAGGACAGGATCGACGAATAGAAACTCGAAAGGTGGTGGGAATGGAATAGCCGGTGGAAGTATGGTAGGGTCGATCCCGAGCCTCTCTAAAATGCCATGACAAATGTAGTCCAAGGCCTGAAGATTCGAAGATGTGGCGGCATTGAATGCGTTTTGGTGCTGAGCGTAGTTGGCCAACTCCCTAACAGTGACAGTGGTAGTTCGGCGGGGGAGCGGCATAGGGCGTACGGGATCGTGGACCGCCACGAATTGATTGTCCACCACGAATTGGCTCCTCCAATAAGCTAGTTTTGCATCAATAACCGCTTTGTCAATGGGGCGTTTTGGTTGCAACCTTTCTTCGTCGGGTCGAGGTTGAACACCGGCGCACAAGCATAGCTGTGTGATGATCATCGGGAAAAAAAGACCCGATGTCCTGGAAGTGATCTAATGCCGCATCTAAGCGTGAATCACTCGTCCCACATTTACCGAAAAATTAAGATCAAGAGCGTAGAGTAGCACGACACTCTCAATGTGAACTTCACTCGTGTGGGAGATGGGAATCATATGATGGGTGACGAAGGAGTACCAAGTGGCCGGACCCATCTGTAGGTATTTCTCCTTAAAGCATTTGAAAGTAACAGGGTCCAGCCAGACAGCCCCGACAAAGCATAATTGCTGAAGAACCTCGTGCAAATCTGGGTCTAGGGCGATGCTTTGGTACAAGCTATCATCAACGTGTGGCGTCTCCAACAGACTATTCAGATATTTGGGCGCATAAGAAACCAAAATGCCTCTAACGAAGGCCTTATTATTCGTTCGCTCCGCAGCGTTAGCATAAAATTCCCTAACAATAGGGACAATGGCCGGAGAAGGTTGTGTACAAAATGTTCCCCACCCACGGTTCAAGACTGGGCGGCCACTTCACTCTCGTGAATATCAAGATCAAAACCCCTCTCAGTAATAGGGGAGCGATGGAGTTTAGCATGATCATACCTATCCCGAGCCTTTTGGTTGACGAATCGGCTGGCGAGGTTGAGTGAAGCGGGTGCAGCCCTTGTGCCCTGGTGAGAAGATTCGCCAATCTCTCTATTGCGTTTAGGAGCCATGATGTCGCGAGAAGTGCAAGAAAACTTGACAGGGGCAATTTGTCGAACACGTGGTGTGCACCAAAATTTCCGGCGTTCTTAGCAAAATATGGTGATTGAGAAGTGGAGATGAGAGAAGGGGTGATGATTTCAAGCCGTAAGATGATGCCTGCAAGAGATGAAGAACAATAGGTGAAATTTGAAAGAATTCAAAATTTGGGGATTTAGGGTTCTAGGGAGTCGAAGGAAATAAGAGGAAGAATGAGGGGAATAAAAAAGAAAAGAAAGAATATAACTTGAACAGGGGAGCGCGCTCGATCATATGAGTACGCAGAATCGAGCGCGCTACTTAAAATTCATGGACAGTAAGTTGCGGGTTTTCTACGCGCTCGATCCCATGAGTACGCAGGATCGAGCGCGCCCAAAAAGAATTCCGGGGCAGAGAGTTGCGGAAAAACGCGTGCTCGATCCTATGAGTACGCAGGATTGAGCGCGGCATTCCTTCAGTGAAACTTTTTTTTTTTGTAATTTTTCAAAATTTTCCGAAAACCAAGTAAAAACAAAGCAAACAAAAAAAGACTAAGATGAAATAAAAACATAAGGAAAAAAAACGCTGGGTTGCCTCCCAGTTAGCGCTTTTGTTTACGGTCGTTGGCTCGACTGAATGCTGCAATTTACTCAACATTTGGCGGAGCATCTAGAGTGGTATCATGCTCGTCCCCTCCTACATGTGCTTGGACTCCTTCATAGTAGTGTTTAAGCCGGTGGCCATTGACCTTGAATATTTTGGATGTGTCCAAGCTTTGAATTTCGACTGCACCATGGGGAAAGACATTAGTAACAATAAACGGACCATTCCAACGTGAACGCAACTTACCTGGAAATAGTTGAAGTCGTGAGTGATAGAGCATAACTTTCTGTCCGACTTCGAATTCTCGTCTAGAGATAATCTTGTCATGGAAGGCCTTTGTCTTGTCCTTGTAAATCTTAGAGCTGGCAGAAGCATCATTGCGTATCTCTTCTAATTCTGGCAACTGCAGCTTTCGGTGCTCGCCGCTCTCATCCATCTGCATGTTAAAGTTTTTGATAGCCCAATAGGCTCTATGCTCCAATTCTACTAGCAAATGGCATGGTTTCCCAAAAATCAACCGATATGGGGACATTCCAATCGGTGTTTTGAACGCGGTTCTGTAGGCCCACAAAGCGTCATCCAGGCGCAAGCTCCAGTCCTTCCTTGTAGGATTCACGGTCTTTTCTAGGATGGATTTGATTTCTCTATTCGAAACTTCATCTTGACCATTGGATTGTGGGTGGTATGCGGTGGAGACCCTGTGCGTCACATGGTACTTCTTTAGCAAACAGGACACAGTGCGATTGTAGAAGTGCGTTCCTCTATCACTGATGATGGCTCGTGGAATCCCAAACCTATAGAAAATATTATACTTGATAAACTCTGCAACAACTTTAGAATCATCAGTACGGGTGGCCTTTGCTTCCACCCATTTCGAGACATAGTCGACAACAAGTAATATATATATGTATCCATATGAACTTGGAAAAGGTCCCATGAAGTCGATGCCCCACACATCAAATATTTCACAAACTAAAATAGGTTGTTGAGGCATCTCCTTATGCTGGGAGATATTACCTGTCTTCTGGCATTGAGTGCACGACTTACAAAAAACGTAAGCATCTCGAAACAAGGATGACAAGAAAAATCCGCAATCCAACACCTTTCTCGCTATCCTTTTTGCTCTAAAATGGCCACCGCATGCATGAGAATGACAAAACATGAGGATAGGAATTACCTCACTCGCAGGTACGCATCAACGTATAACTTGATCAGTGTAGTGCTTCCACAAGTATGGATCATCCCAAACATAATATTTGGCATCGCTTCTCACCTTTTCCTTTTGTTCCTTGGAGAATTCAGAGGGAAACCTTTAGTAACTAAATAATTGACAATATTTGCGTACCAGGGTAATTCGGCGCTTGCTGAAAACAATTGTTCATCAGGAAATTCTTCACGCAAGCTCAGCTCCTCATCGATATGAACTAGGCGGCTCAAGTGGTCAGTGAATCAATTTTCTGTCCCTCTTTTATCCTTGATTTTCACGTCAAATTCTCTTAGGAGTAGTATCCATCTTATTAGCCTTGGTTTCACCTCATTCTTCACCATAAAAAAACGAAGAGCTGCATGATCAGAATAAACAATGACTTTAGCACCAAGTAAATAAGAGCAAAATTTTTCTAATGCAAAAACTACAGCCAATAGCTCCTTTTCAGTGGTAGAGTAGTTCCGTTGGGCATCGTTTAGGATACGCGAAGCGTAGTAGATAGCATGCGATGCTTTCCCAACTTTTAGGCCTAAAACTGCGCCCACAGCATATTCGCTGGAATCACAATTGATCTCGAATGGTTGGCTCCAGTCCGGTGGTTGGATTATTGGTGCAGATGTCAATGAGTCTTTGAGTTTGTCAAAAGATGTTTTTCATGGTTCATCAAACTCAAACGGGACATCCTTTTGCAACAATTTGCACATGGGGGATGCGATCTCGGCGAAGTCCTGAATGTATCTCCTGTAGAAACCTGCATGGCCAAGAAAAGAACGCACTTCCCGCATACATGTGGGATAAGGGAGAGACTGAATAATATCAATTTTAGCCTTGTCTACCTCTATTCCCTTAGATGAAACGACATGACCCAACACAACACCTTGCCCAACCATAAAGTGACATTTTTCAAAATTTAAGACTAAGTTGGTTTCGACACACCTCTTAAGAACAAGAGCAAGGTTAGACAGACAGTTTTTGAATGAATCACCATAGATAGTAAAATCATCCATAAAAACTTCTAAGATATGCTCAATGAAATCTGAAAAGATACTAACCATACACCGTTGGAAAGTGGCCGGTGCATTGCAAAGTCCAAAGGGCATTCGTCGATATGCAAAGGTGCCAAACGGGCAAGTGAATGTCGTCTTTTCCTGATCTTCCGGTGCAATAGCAATCTGAAAATAACCAGAATACCCGTCAAGAAAACAATAATAAGGATGACATGATAAACATTCAATCATTTGATCAATAAATGGTAAAGGGAAGTGATCCTTTCGGGTTCTCGCATTTAACTTCCTATAGTCTATACAAGCCCTCCACCCGTTTTGAATGCGGGTGGGAACCAATTCATCATCCTTGTTCTTCACCACAGTTATCTCGGTTTTCTTGGGAAACACTTGGACTGGACTGAACCACTGACTGTCAGAAATCGGGTAGTTGACTCCAACTTCAAGGAGTTTCAGAATTTCAGCCTTCACCACCTCCATATTCGATGGATTCAATTTTCTTTGCGGCTGACGTGAGGGATGTTGGAGAACGCGGCGATCAGATCAATCAGAATTGATACCCGGTGCAGCGGAAGTTTAAAATTTTATATGGAACGATTCCATAATGGGTATCAAAACTTTACGATTAAATTGTGTGTGTAAAAATTAAATAACAATTATAAATTTTTACCTCCAATCTCGAATCGAGATTATGGACACCAACAGATTGCTCTGCTCTTGTTGTATATCCCTGGAACTGATGGACGAACTGTTCTTCAATCAGGTCCACGAACGGATAATTAATCCCTCTGATAGATTGCACTAGAAAATCTATCAGAAGTTTCTACGAAGAGAATTAACGAATTTGATCCGTTAAACCAAACTGTAATTCAAAATTCACAGGCTGGATTTTCCCGAGTAGAGAGGGAAGGGGGGCGGCCACTGTTAGAGAAAATTACTAGGGTTTTCGAAAAATTGTGACCTGTTCTGTGTAAATTATGTACTGCAATAACTTATTTATAATGTAGGCCGCTAACAGCTTAGGGCCCATTAGTCATAAGTTCAAGCCCGACAAGCAAAGCCCGCATGTTCAGAAATTAATATAAAATTCATCATGACTCCGATTGATAAACCGATTTCACCAATGTGTACAGAAACCATTTCTGCACCTTTTAAAGTCAAGATAAATTTTTCTGAATCCAAATTCAGTAATTTCCAAAAATGCCCATCCCTATGTCATTTTAGGAAATCTTACTCCTCTACTCTTAAATAAGAAGTCCAACTTCTTTGTTCATTAAATTTAACTCTTTAAATTTAACTATCTCAACGGGGATTAAAAATCCATTACTCTGTGTGACCCTCAATGGTTCAGGGATACAGCTAGTCGTGGGCTCACAACTCCTTGTGACTCGGAACAACAATTTCCGACTTGCCCATCGAATCATGGTAAGAGCGCCTAGCAACATCGACCCATGATTCCCTAGGTATCACTGATAGTGCCTGCAAGAACCAATAGATTTTGGTTAGCATACAGTACGGTCCCTTCATCCATATATCTCGATCGAATCAACAATCATTGGTAAATCGAGAGTCGTTCGAGATTCGATAACTATGAAATACATCTTGAAGATCAAATAGTGACATCGCATGTGTTACTAAGAAACCATTTCTTAAAACACATCATGTACTCTGGCCAGAGATTCGTCACACTAATATCTCCTCAGATCGCATAGGATATCCACACTCGCAAGTATGTGGTGAATCCTTGACAACAAAGCATCGACTCCTATATGTGTTGTAACTGTACCCAATCCCGACACCTGATGACCCCAATAGAGTCGGTAAACGAGTCAAAGCACAGTACTAGCATATAGAGTCTCAATGATGTTTCAAGTAGTAAGGACTAATGGTGTACAACCAAAACCGCGAACTTTATCCACTCGATAAGTGATAACCACTTGGAAAGTCCGGATAGGGTAGTTCGATCATTCATCATATGAATATCCATTTGCATGCTTCGAACATCTCTATGTTCCTTACCAATGAAACGTGGTACTCTGCATCGCAAATGCTAGTCTGAAACTCAAGCGATCCTTATCCTTATTATCGGACGGCTCAATCGACTAGGAACAGTTTAGAATATACAGTGACTATAAGATGTGTTTCATGATAGACATCTCCATGTTCTACCACATCTTACATACACTATAGTATATTCAAGGTCTTTAAACAACAATAGTATATCACAATATAACAATATGAAGAAAGATAAAGTCATTGCCATTAATAAAAGTGTAAATTATATTAAACAAAAGATTGTTTATACAAAGAGTCATCAAAGCCCTTAGCCACAAGTTGGCTCACCGGGCACCTACTCTTTCAATCTCCCACTTGCCCTATAGCCAACTAGTCATACTACGTAGACCCATTGCTTCGCGATGTTTGTCAAATAATGGTCCTGGCAAGGGCTTAGTAAGTGGATCAGCGATATTATCTGCAGAGGCCACTCTTTCGACAGTGATGTCTCCTCTTTCCACAATCTCCCGGATGATGTGGTATTTCCTCAGTACGTGTTTGGATCTTTGATGAGACCTTGGTTCCTTTGCCTGAGCAACGGCACCCGTGTTGTCACAGTACACCGGGACTGGACCAACAACTTCTGGAATAACGCCCAACTCTTGGACGAAATTCCTCATCCAAACGGCCTCTTTAGCAGCAGCTGATGCTGCAATGTATTCTGCCTCAGTGGTGGAATCCGCTGTGGTATCCTGCTTGGAACTCTTCCAAGAGACAGCACCGCCATTGAGCATGAACACAAATCCAGAGGTTGACTTCGAGTCATCCACGTCACTTTAGAAGCTAGAGTCGTTATAGCCTTCAAATTTTAGTTCTCTTCCTCCATATACCATGAACATATTCTTAGTCCTTCGTAAGTACTTAAGAATGTCCTTCACGGCTTTCCAATGCATTTGACCGGGATTATCTTGATATCTGCTCGTGACACTCAGAGCAAATGCTACATCCGGTCTGGTAGATATCATCCCATACATGATACTACCTATGGCTGACGCATATGGTACATGTGTCATTTTCTCTATCTCTTCATCAGTCTTGGGACACATAGACTTGGATAGAGAAACTCCATGACACATGGGTAGATGTCCTCTCTTGGACCCATCCATTGAAAACCGTTTCAATATGGTGTCGATGTAGGTTGATTGAGTGAGTCCTATCATTCTCTTAGATCTATCTCTATAGATCTGTATCCCTAGAATATAGGATGCCTCACCCAAATCCTTCATCGAGAATCTACCTGATAACCATATCTTTGTTGACTGCAACATCCCTACGTCATTCCCAATGAGTAGGATGTCATCAACATAAAGCACTAAGAATGTCACAGCATCCTTAACTACTTTCTTGTACACGCATGGTTCCTCCTGGTTCTTGATGAAACCAAAATCCTTTATTGTTTCATCAAATTTCTGGTTCCAACTTCTTGATGCTTGTTTTAGACCATAAATTGATCTCTGAAGCTTGCATACCTTATGCTCGCTTCCCATGGATGTGTACCCCTCAGGCTGCTTCATATAGATTTATTCCTTAATGTCTCCATTAAGAAAAGTAGTCTTCACATCCATTTGCCATATCTCATAGTCATACCAAGAAGCTATGGCAATAAGGATTCTTATGGACTTGAACATTGCAACTGGTGAAAAGGTTTCATCATAGTCAACTCCTTGTCTTTGAGTATAACCTTTCGCCACCAATCGCGCCTTGTAGGTCAATACCTTACCATCAGGCCCAAGCTTTCTCTTGTATATCCATTTGCACCCTATTGGAACAATTCCATCGGGAGGATCTACTAAAGACCAAACTTGGTTTGTATGCATCGAATCTATTTCCGACTGCATAGCTTCAAGCCATAAATTTGAATCCGCATCAGAAATTGCTTCCTTGAAGTTTCTTGGATCACATCCAACATCGGGTTCATCTTGATCCCCTTCAAGAAGAAGACCATATCGAATAGGAGGTCTAGAAGTCCTCTCGGATCTTCTAAGTATAGGCGTGTCTATCAATGGTTCCTGAGGTGTAGGATCGTTATTTTGTATTTCGGGTTCTTCTCGAATTTCTTCGAGTTCCATCATCTCGCCTTTCTTATCCAATAAGAACTCCTTCTCCAAGAAGGTGGCATTCCTTGAAACAAACACCTTTGTTTCAGCAGGATGATAGAAATAATATCCGATTGAATTCTTCGGATACCCTACAAAATAACATAAGGTGGATCGACTATCCAACTTATCTCCCACTGTCTGCTTCACGTAAGCAGGACATCCCCAAATCCTCAAGTACGAATACTTAGGAGCTTTGCCATTCCATAACTCGTATGCTGTTTTGTCCACTGCTTTAGTGTGGACGTTGTTCAACAACAATACCGCCGTTTCAAGCGCGTAGCCCCAAAACGAAGGTGGAAGCTCAGTGAAGCTCATCATGGATCGAACCATGTCCAACAAAGTTCGATTACGACGCTCCTATACACCATTCAGCTGAGGTGTCATAGGAGGAGTCCACTGAGAGAGAATCCCATTCTCTTTCAGATAGTCCAAAAACTCGGTACTCAAGTATTCTCCACCTCGATCCGATCGAAGTGCTTTAATACTTTTACCTAGCTCGTTTTCTACTTCAGCCTTGAATTCTTTGAACTTTTCAAATGCTTCAGACTTATATTTCATTAAATATAAATACCCATACCTAGAATAATCATCAGTAAAGGTAATGAAGTAGGTGTGGCCATATTGAGTACCAACTCTAAATGGTCCACAAACATCTGTATGGATCAAATCCAACAGATTTTGACTACGCTCAGGTTTCCCCTTAAAAGGAGATTTATTCATTTTTCCTTTCAGGCAGGATTCACAAGTAGGTAGAGAGTTAATATCAGACATATCAAACATGCCCTCTCCCACTAGCTTGTTCATCCTCCTTGAGGAAATATGACCTAGCCTAGCGTGCCAAAGGTTTGCCGGGTTTTGACTATCGATTTTCCTTTTGTTTGTTTTTGCCAGTTTATCAACATAATTTATTGGAACGTCTTTTAGTTTTAAGTTATATAGATCGTTTTCAAGTTATCCATTTCCAATCAAACATTCATTCTTGTAAATATTGCAAATTCCATTCACAAAATTGCAAGAATAACCATCTCTATCTAGCATAGAAACAGAAATAATGTTTTTAATCAAATCTGGAACAAATAAAACATCTCTCAAAAGTAACTTAAAACCGTTCTGCAAAATTAAATAAATATCTCCCACAGCTTTAGCTTCAACTCTAGAACCATTTCCGAGCCTCAGCTGGGTCTCACCCATTCTAAGCCTGCGACTTCTTGTCATCACCTGCAAATCATTGCAAATGTGAGATCCACATCCGGTATCCAATACCCAAGAAGTAGTATTAAGTGAAACATTTATTTCAATATAGAACATACCCTTCGCATTTCGCAACTGCTCTAGATATTCCTTGCAGTTACGCTTCCAATGACCGGGCTTCTTGCAGTAATGGCTAACATCCTTGGATTTTTCCATGTTTGAAGCCTTTGTCTTGTACTTTATCTCGGGTTCGATTTTCTTGGGTGGGGCAGAACGTTTCTTACCCTTTGTACTTGGCCCCTTCTTAGCATAAGAAGAGGAGCCCACCAAGAAAGCCGGTTTATCCTTCTTTAATGTGGATTCATATGTTACAAGCATATTGACCATCTCTTCAAGGGATGCCTCTATCTTGTTCATATTGAAATTCACCACAAATCCATCAAACAAAGAAGGAAGAGATAGAAGTAGTAAGTCCACGTTGAGTTCATGCTCCAACACCAAATCAAGCGTTACCAACTTCTGTATGAGCCAAATCACTCGTACCCCATGATCACGGACCGAAGTCCCTTCACGCATGCGACACGTCATTAGCTCCTTTACAGTAGTGAACCTTTCAGCTCTCGATTGAGCCCCAAAAAGTTCCTTGAGTTGTACGTGAATGTCAGCAGCATTCACGGTGTCCTCAAATCGCCTCTAGAGTTCATCAGACATCGAGGCTTGCATATAGCATTTGGCCTTGATATCATGGTCCCACCATGTATCAAGTTTGGCTAACTCTTCCGGACTTATGTCAGCTGGTGCTTCCTTCGGAGGAGATTTTTCTAACACGTAGAGCATCTTCTCCGAAGTCAAGACAATCTTCAACTTACGGAACCATTTCGTATAGTTTGCGCCAGTCAGTTTATTTTGTTCGAGGATCGAGAAAAGTGGATTACGCGAATTCATCTTTATGAAATACTGAAAAGAAACAGACAAATATCAGTGATTGTTTAATTAATTTACTAAGACATAAAATAGGCGAAATTTATTTTATGAATCTCACTCCCACTATTTTAACGATTTCACTACCCTCTAGTGAAAACGGGAAACTGTTTTCCTTAGTGAGAACATGGAGTCCAATTGACAAACTTATGGTCCCGAATAATATCAGCCAACCATAATTTTCAAAAGGTAGAGCCCAATTGCTTCCAAAGCAACCTCCACGTTTTTACCTCATGTCCAATAAGGGCCCAATAATATGACGCCGTTTATTGTGACATGTCAAGATGACCCATCAATATTAAGTTGTGATGGACGGTCGCCATGTGGATCCCCCAATAATATGAGCCGATCTCATGGGAGTTCCACCCAACTTACAACATGTGTCGATCCAATGTACAGCTTTCCGACGAACGGGCCCTCCCAATAATATGAGCCGGACCGTATCCGCGGGTAGCATCTCATACATTGATCGTTGATGAAAGGTAGGAACATTTAAACAATTTTAAATTTTCTTTATTTATCTTGATATCAATTTTAAATCATATTTAAAATGAGGGATTTTATTTTTGAAAATTTGTCTCATCATTTTTAAAATTTTGTATGCTTGTCGGATTCACACAATTTTGTCTAAAAACATGCATACAACAATAATATCATATATTATATAGGATGATCGATTCCATTTCTAATCGACCCGTGGTTGCCAATCACGAGTCTTAGTCCAATCCTAGGTAATATGCAGTATGCAATGCAATCCTATTATATTGAGCTTCCAATTTACATTTCTTCTGTCTTTATTGTCTGTTGGGACCACCTCCATCTTCAAATCTTCATCTCCCACTAAATCTAATGTATTTACAATAAATAACAATGACAAGTAGGGGATACATTTTTAAGGGGTGGGAACGGGCCATAAACCAGGCCCACTTTTATTACATATGACAATTCATATTGGGCCATAAACCAGGCCCATTAATAAATCCAACAACAATAAAAACAAATGTAAATTCCTAACATACACCTACAAAATTGGTCATGGCAATCGATCATCCTTATCCAATAACATTTAATTCAAAATTAATTTATTGGATAACATGCATTGACAATTTAAATTTAAAAGGATAAAATCATATTTCATATATAAAATCTTATTTTATATACAAAATCATATTTTATCTTTTTATCAAATAAAATCATATTTTATCTATAAAATCCAATTTTATACATAAAATCATATTTTACTCAATATATCCATAAGATCATATCTTATCATCAATTGTACCAAAAATAATTAATTTCAAAATTCAATTTAACGGATAAAATATTTAAATTTTCAAAAAATTCAAATTTATCCAAAAATCAATTTTAAAATTTTCGGACTCGAACAATTCGATCCGACGCCTCGTGGACCAATCAAAAACAATTTTCGATCGGACCAAAAATAGAATTTTAACATATTAAAATTTAATTTTAAAATTAAAAAATTAATTTTTCCGCGAGCCGCCCGGGACACTCCCGGGCTGCCCGCGCCCCAAAGGGCTCGGGCCGGGCAGCGACGATCGCTGCCCTGGGCAGCGATAACATCGCTGCCCTGCGCAGCGCCGTGCGCTGCCCGGGGCAGCGACCATCGCTGCCCCCCCCGGGCAGCGATCCAATCGCTGCCCGGGTTTTGCCCGAATAGTTTTTTTTTATTTTTAAAATATTTATTTTATTTCAAAAACCGAGGCTTAAAAATTTTTGTACAATCGATTAATTTAAACGCTTGATCTGAGCAACCTGGCTCTGATACCACTGTTGGAGAACGCGGCGATCAGATCAATCAGAATTGATACCCGGTGCAGCGGAAGTTTAAAATTTTATATGGAACGATTCCATAATGGGTATCAAAACTTTACGATTAAATTGTGTGTGTAAAAATTAAATAACAATTATAAATTTTTACCTCCAATCTCGAATCGAGATTATGGACACCAACAGATTGCTCTGCTCTTGTTGTATATCCCTGGAACTAATGGACAAACTGTTCTTCAATCAAGTCCACGAACGGATAATTAATCCCTCTGATAGATTGCACTAGAAAATCTATCAGAAGTTTCTACGAAGAGAATTAACGAATTTGATCCGTTAAACCAGACTGTAATTCAAAATTCACAGGCTGGATTTTCCCGAGTAGAGAGGGAAGGGGGGCGGCCACTGTTAGAGAAAATTACTAGGGTTTTCGAAAAATTGTGACCTGTTCTGTGTAATTTCTGTACTGCAATAACTTATTTATAATGTAGGCCGCTAACAGCTTAGGGCCCATTAGTCATAAGTTCAAGTCCGACAAGCAAAGTCCGCATGTTCAGAAATTAATATAAAATTCATCATGACTCCGATTGATAAACCGATTTCACCAATGTGTACAGAAACCATTTCTGCACCTTTTAAAGTAAAGATAATTTTTTTTGAATCCGAATTCAGTGATTTCCAAAAATGCCCATCCCTATGTCATTTTAGGAAATCTTACTCCTCTACTCTTAAATAAGAAGTCCAACTTCTTTGTTCATTAAATTTAACTCTTTAAATTTAACTATCTCAACGGGGATTAAAAATCCATTACTCTGTGTGACCCTCAATGGTTCAGGGATACAGCTAGTCGTGGGCTTACAACTCCTTGTGACTCGGAACAACAATTTCCGACTTGCCCATCGAATCATGGTAAGAGCGCCTAGCAACATCGCCCCATGATTCCCTAGGTATCACTGATAGTGCCTGCAAGAACCAATAGATTTTGGTTAGCGTACAGTACGGTCCCTTCATCCATATATCCCGATCGAATCAACAACCATTGGTAAATCGAGAGTCATTCGAGATTTGATAACTATGCAATACATCTTGAAGATCAAATAGTGACATCGCATGTGTTACTAAGAAACCATTTCTTAAAACACATCATGTACTCTGGCCAGAGATTCGTCACACTAATATCTTCTCAGATCGCATAGGATATCCACACTCGCAAGTATGTGGTGAATCCTTGACAACAAAGCATCGACTCCTATATGTGTTGTAATTGTACCCAATCCCAACACCTGATGACCCCAATAGAGTCGGTAAACGAGTCAAAGCACAGTACTAGCATATAGAGTCTCAATGATGTTTCAAGTAGTAAGGACTAATGGTGTACAACCAAAACCGCGGACTTTATCCACTCGATAAGTGATATCCACTTGGAAAGTCCGGATAGGGTAGTTCGATCATTCATCATATGAATATCCATTTGCGTGCTTGGAACATCTCTATGTTCCTTACCAATGAAACGTGGTACTCTGCATCGCAAATGCTAGTCTCAAACTCGAGCGATCCTTATCCTTATTATCGGACGGCTCAATCGACTAGGAACGGTTTAGAATATACAGTGACTATAAAATGTGTTTCATGATAGACATCTCCATGTTCTACCACATCTTACATACACTATAGTATATTCAAGGTCTTTATCAAAACAACAATAGTATATCACAATATAACAATATGAAGAAAGATAAAGTCATTGCCATTAATAAAAGTGTAAATTATATTAAACAAAAGATTGTTTATACAAAGAGTCATCAAAGCCCTTAGCCACAAGTTGGCTCACCGGGCACCTACTCTTTCAAGGGATTCGCTCCTTTCTCCATCAAAATTCTGTGCATGCATGTAGAAGGGCTAATTCCCTTGATGTCTGCTATGGTCCATCCGATAGCAGTCTTGTGCTCTTGTAGTACTTTGACTAATTGTTCCTCTTGGTCGGCTTCCAAACTATTGGAGATGATGACTGGTAATGTTTCTCTTTCTCCAAGGAAAACATACTTGAGATGTTTTGGAAGTATCTTTAGTTCGACCATTGTTGCCTGCAAAACAGATGGAAGGCGCCGAGTATTAGAGATTGGCAATGATATATGAGAGATATTACCTGATTGAGGTAGCTCAGGCGAACTGTTCAGAATTCCCTCAATCTCCTTCATGTCTTCACTGAATCCAATTCCATCATCCTGCTGAATGGGTGCAACAATAGCCACCTCGAGCTCATCTTTTCCTGCATGCTCACAATAATCTTGTGCCAAGTAATCCACAATATCAACAAAAAATACACAATCATCATTGTCAGGAAATTTCATGGCATCATAAATATTAAATTTCACAACCTCGCCATCAAATTCCAAAGTGGGTGTGCCACTGTGAACATCAATTTTAGTCATGGAGGTTTTCAAGAATGGTCTGCCTAACAAAATAGGACTATTATGATCACCGTTTCCCATGTATAGCGCATAAAAATCTGCAGGAAATACCAAGTCATTTACTTACACTAACACATCTTCCACTATTCCCCTAGGGTATGCATTAGACCTATCAGGTAACTAAATAACAATTCTAGTTTTATTCAATGGACCAAGTTTCAAGGATGCATAGATAGAATATGGCATAACATTGATTGATGCTCCTAGATCTAACATGGCCTTCTCAAGTCTAACATTCCCTATAGTGCATGGGATAGAAAACATACCTGGATCCTTGCATTTTGCGGGCAATTTTCGTTGGATCACAGCAGATACGTTCTCACCAAGCTCTACTTTTTGACAACCCTTCAGTGTTTGTTTCCTCTTTGCTGTGCATAATTCTTTCAAAAATTTCGCGTGTCGAGGTACCTGCTTAATAGCATCTAACAACGGAATATTCACCTCACATCTACGAAAAATCTCATAAAGATCCTTTATCCCTTCATCTTTTCTAGAATCCTTAAGTGCTAAGGGAAAAGGGGCAACAGGCTTATACTCAGAAAGTGGAGGAAACTTACCTCTTGGTGCTTCTTCCTTGGATGCTTCTCCATCAGTCAATTTCGGCTCTTCTTGCAGCTCCTCTTTGGCTGAAGTATCCACTTCTTTCTCCTTGATCTTCAACTCCTTCCCATTCCTTAGAGTGATTGAACTTGCGTTTTCTCTTGGGTTCGGAATTGTTTGAGATGGTAGAGCATTGGAATGTTGTGCTTCTAACTTATTGATGGCGGTGGCGAGCTGTCCCATCTGGTTATTTAAGTTTTGGATACTTGCTCTTGTTTTCTATTGGAAAGTTACAGTATTAGTAGCAAGATCCTTGACAATATTTTCAAGAAACTTACCCGGATTGGGAATCTGAGGACGCTGCTGCTGTTGAGGATATGGTGGCTTATAAGCTTGATTGTGCGGTGGTGCTTGAGGTCCAGATTGGTTCGCAAGGGTTCCCATATCTCAGATTTGGATGATCCTTCCAACCTGGATTGTATGTGTTGGAATAGGGATCATATTTCCGCTGTGGTGGTCCAGGAAATCCTCCAGTAGCATTGACCTGTTCAATCGATTCTTCTTGAAGTGTGGGACACATATCAGTAGCATGTCACACTGCAGCACAAATCCCACATGCCTTTGCAGTCTGTCCATTCCCTACAACCATTTGACGCACAAGAGACGTCAATTCAGTTAGTTGTTGCTCAAGGGAAGAGACATTTACCTCGTTGTTCTTCTTCAGTACATGCTCATTCCTGATGGTGCCAAATTGTTGAGAATTGGCAGCTATATTTTCAATTAAATTCCTTGCTTGTACCGGCGTTTTATCTATAAAAACGCCTCCACTTGCTGCATCTAGCATACTCTTGTCATGGGGCAACAACCTTCATAGAATAATTGAATTAATTGATTTTCACTTATCTGGTGTTGTGGACAGCTAGCACAAAGCTTCTTGAATTGCTCCCAGTATTCGTGCAGTGATTCCCCTGAGTATTGCTTGATTCCATAGATTTCCTTCCGGATGTTCGCAGCTCTAGAGGCTGGGAAATATTTTTCCAAAAAGATTCTTTTCATCTCCGTCCAAGTTGTGATAGAACCAGAGAGCAAGTAATATAGCCAATCCTTAGCAGCACTCTTCAAAGAGAAAGGAAAAGCTCTCAGTTGAATCTGCTCCTCTGTCACTCCATGGGGTTTCATACTCGTGCAAACCACGTGGAATTCCATCAAGTGTTTATTCGGGTCCTCACCTGCCATGAAAAGTAGGTAATAAGTGAATCAATCCAGATTTAAGCTGAAAAGTAGCATTATTTTCTATTGTAAGAAAAGTAATGCATAAAGGTTGTTGATTGGGATCAGGAGTGCCCAATTGTCTAAGACTCAGATTCGCATTAGTAGCCATCTCTTCTTCTGGGAATGCAGCTCGAGCAGCTTCCTCTTGTTGTTGCCTACGAAGTTCTCTCCTTCGCCTGTGTAAAGTCCTTTCGATCTCCTGGTCGTAGAAAAAGTCTTCTTCAGCAAAATCACCTGAAAGCATGAACGAGAGAGAACTAGAAACCAAGAAAAGAGAGGAGAGTGAGATTAAACAAAACAAAAACAAAAGAAATAAAACACAATAAATTAAACACCGTTCCCCGGCAACGGCGCCAAAATTTGGTAGCGCTAAGTCGCATCACACCCAAATTACCCAACTCAAATCAGATAACAAAATATGCAGTAGTGTGAGTAGGATCGTTCCCACGAGGAAAGTAAAATTTAAATAGTGTTCTAAATACACTAAAGGGGGTTTTTGAGTTTGGAACTTTAACTACTGAAATTTCAAACGAATAAAATTAAAAATTATCACTATCATGCAAGATTGAGAATTAAACTGAAGAAATCAATAAGAAACAAGCCTTGGTATCGGTCGACTAAACACTTGATATTCATTCATTCAATCATCGATTCCCTAAAAATAATTAATCCTATCGAATATTCATCATTGAAAATTAAATTCCCGTTTCACCTTAAGCTTAGTTAATTAGACACCAGCGTTCTAAATTAACCCTTACCAATAAATTAAACCGAATTCCAGCGATCTAGATTTAAATTTAAGGTAGCATTCAAATGAGTAAAACTAACGAATCTAGACAACACAAACACCAGCGGTTGTATTTAGCCTAGTCAATAGTTGTTCCTACGAATTAATAAATTCAACATCAGAAAATATCACATGTAGTTGCTTCGCAAATTAGTTGATTCAAACAATTACGGATTTGAATTCTAATTTAGCTATAGTTTGCATAGCAAAATCCTAAGATGGCCAATCCTAAAATCTCGCATACAAACATGAAATAAAACAGATCAACTATCGATACTCAATAAGAATTAAATACTGAAAATCGAATCTCATGAATAAATTATATCAAGGTTTCGTCTTCCTCAACCAAGTATAAAAGTTTAGCTACAACGATTCATCAAAAGTTCAAAAAAAATTCAAAAGAAAAGAAGGAAACTTGAGAGAGAGTTGTAAGAACAAAACATAGCCGCCTTAGAGATTGTAAAAGTCTGATAATTATCTCCAAAAAACGGAATAAAATCCTAATAAAAACTAGTGTCCAAAATAAAAGAGTTTCCAAAATTACAAAATTTTTCCCGAACAGACTAGCGCGCTCGATCCTATGAGTTGGCCAGATCGAGCGCATGAAAACTTTCAAACCTACTATTTTGATTTTATTTGGCCGCGCTCGATCGTATGAGTTCCTTGGATCGAGCACATGAAAAATGCATTGTCTACTGCCTTGATTCTTCATAAGTCGCGCTCGATCCTATGAGTACGCAGGATCGAGCGCATGAAACTTTGCCAACATTCTGCTTTACTTCTTCTTGTGCCGCGCTCGATCCTTTAAGTACGTCCGATCGAGCGCATGCAAACATCCGATTTCTTCTTAAAACTTGATACTTCCTACACATTAAACCCGGGAGTATGTTATGTAGCTAAATGCATGCATAAAAAAAACTAAGATAGAACATGAACAAAGAAAAATAAATGAATGCAAACTACTAACAAAATAACATTAAAATATGCAAACAAAACACGACTATCATTAAGACTCAGCGATTGGCACGTCTAGCCAATGGAGTTAATACATCTGGATTTATTTTCAAGCAGATGGTTTATTATTCTTATCGAATCAGGTGGTTGTACCTGATGTAGCGGAGATCAGGAATGATATTTTATCACAAGCTCACAGGAGTCGATTGTCAGTTCACCCTGGAAGAATGAAAATGTATAAAGACTTGCGAACCAAATTCTGCCTATGACTTCACGTCAGTGTGATGCTATCTGGGTCTTTGTTGACCGTTTGACAAAATCAGCACACTTTATTCCTTACAACCGGGAGTATTCTTATGATCGCATGGCACACTTATATATCCAGGAGTTAGTGCGATTGCATGGGATTCCAGTAAGCATAGTCAGTGATAGAGACTCGCGATTTACCTCACGTTTCGGGGGTAGTTTTCAGCAGCCGTTGGGTACAACTCTGAGTTTAAGTCTGCATATCATCCGGAGACTGATGGGCAGTCAGATCGGACAATTAGTACTGTAGTGACCCTTACCCGGATCACCTACTAAACAGAACTTAGGAATGCAATTAACTTAATTAAACAGAAATCAGAATTCAATTGCGGAAACCATAACATTTATACAATCCCAAGAAAATGAATCTGTAAATATCCAAAATAATATACAACCAAATCGAATAGCTTTATAAACCCAAAACAACAGAATAAAAACCTAAACGAAGCTCCAGCTGATCAACCACTGCCTAGCCCCTCTTGGATCCACCCGCCTCGTCCAATCGCAAATCTGCCCCATGGAATAGGGTGTCCAAAAACACAAAGTACGAAAGATGAGCATAAAACGCTCAGCACGAGAGTATGAGTATACATGGATGCAAAGTGAACTCCCTATAAACTCGAGGTCAAGGATCAGAGAACAAAGATAGACCGGGCCCTGGTATGTAGCACGTTGTGCCATCGCTTCAGGAGGTGGCTCCCATACCAAAATACCAGTGGATATGCCGGACCCAAATCGATGGAAGTACAACCACTAACAGGATAGGGTAAAACCCTACTATAGACATCTCGAACGAGATAGCTCAATATGCAAATGTATGCAGCATAAATCAATGACATATAAATCATGCAGTCACATAATACATGCATACTCAGTCAAGATATCTCGAACAGTACTTTCGTACCTCAAATACTAGGCAAGTGCTATCAGCCCTAGGTCCACGCCTATAATCCGCGCTACACTGCCAAATGATACTTCTATCATTAAAGCGCTCTAAAAGCCTTAACTAAGCTAAAGCATACTCCTAAATATTTTTAGAAAGCAAAAGCTATACCTTTGTCCGTCGTTAGCCCTTTGCTGTCGATTGCCTCAAAACTAGGCTACAGCTCCGCTACGACGCCTGGATCGCTATGCCACTTTTGGATTCTCGATGGGACACCTAGAATTCCCTAGATCTGAGTTAGAAGGCTAAGGAATCGAGAGAGAAGAGGTGATTGGTGCGTCTTAAAATGAGGCTCGGCACCCCCTATTTACGAATTTCGGGCCCTCCGAACACGTTCGGATTGTTCAAACTGGACTTCGGATCGTCCGAACCCAATAATACGTCATTGTTTATGTCAGCAAAATGATGTCATCCACGACGACTGTCGGCAGCAAGTTCGGAGCGTCCGAACCACTCTTCGGATCGTCTGAACCCTGACTTCGGACCTTTCGAACCTTGACTTCGAAGCCTCCAAACTCGACGACCCTCGAACAATTTTTGAGCGTTATGAATCCATTTCCGAACTCTGTTAATCCATCTGGGACTCCCTTAATCATGTTTTATTACATCTAAACATGATCGTATTATTAATTACTCATAAATCATTAATTCTGGATATGGGTCACTACATTCTCCCCCACTTAAGATATTTCATCCTCGAAATCCGATCTTAAGTACCGAATGTAAAACAAAAATCCAAAAAATTTTTATTCAAATCAAACGTTTACATCTGAATACAAATCGAAAATGAAATCAAAATAACTCAGGATGTTCTGTACGCATCCTGTCCTCAAGTTCCCAAGTAGCTTCCTCAGCGCCTCGGCGCTGCCACTGAACTAAAACCAAAGGAATGACTTTGTTCCGCAAGACCTTATCCTTGTGATCCAGGATACGAATAGGTCTTTCAACATAAGTCAAATCCTTATCCACTTGAACTTCAGACCGCTGCAGAATATGAGACGGATCTGCCACATATCGTCGCAACAGAGATACGTGGAACACGTTGTGAATACTGGACAGATATGGTGGCAAAGTCAAACGATAAGACAAATCGCCAAGGCTCTCCAAGATCTCAAACGGACCGATAAATCTGGGAGACAACTTGCCCTTAAGTCCAAATCTGAGAATCTTGCGGAAAGGTGACACCCTCAAAAGCACTTTCTCCCCAACATCAAACTGCAAAGGCCTACGCTTAGTGTTAGCATAGCAGGCCTGACGATCCTGTGCAGTCTTAATCCGTTTCTTGAGCTGATCAATAATATCTACTGCCTGCTGGATAATCTCCGATCCCTCAGCCTGTCTCTTCCCCACTTCTTCCCAGAAGAGTGGAGTACGACAACGTCGCCCATACAACGCCTCAAAAGGTTCCATCCCAATGCTAGTATGATAGCTGTTGTTGTACGCGAACTCAATTAATGGAAAATGATCCTGCCAGGCTATACCAAAGTCCATAGTGCAAGCTCGAAGCATATCTCCAAAGTACGGATAGTGCGCTCTGACTGACCATCTGTCTCCGGATTATAGGCAGTACTCAAACTGAGAGTAGTACCCATCGCACGCTGAACACTCCCCCAGAACCTAGAAGTGAACCTGGGGTCTCGATCGTTGACAATGCTCACAGACACTTCATGAAGTCGAACGATCTCGTGAACATACAACTGTGCCATGCGATCCACAGAGTACTCTCGACTATAAGCAATGAAATGCGCTGACTTGGTGAGTCGGTCCACCACAACCCAGATAGCATCACAATTCCTCGAGGACATCGACAAATGAGTCACAAAATCCATCGTGATAAACTCCCATTTCCACTCAGGAATAGGCAGACTGTGAAGCAAACCTCCAGGTCGTCGGTGTTCTGCCTTGACTTGTTGACACACCAAACATCTCGAAACATACTGATACACGCTGTGTTTCATCCCCTTCCACCAAAACTGAGTACGTAGATCCTTGTACATCTTGTTGCTTCCCGGATGAATACTCAACTTGGTGCGATGTGCCTGAGACAAGATCTCATCTCGCAATTCTTCATCCTGCGGAACCACAAGTCTACCAGACAAACACAGAAAACCATCTGATTGATAGTGAAATCCAGACGAGCTACCCTCGTTAGCTAGATGAGCCAAACTTTGGGTCTTTGAGTCAGACATCTGAGCATCTCGAATCCGCGAATACAAAGCTGGCTCAGATAATATCGCAAACATCTGGATACTCTGCATACCTTTCTTATGCTTGAAGGTATACCCCGAAGTACAACAGTCACTGATCGTACTAGACATCGAACAAGTCTGCAGTGCGGATAGTTGCACCTTGCGACTCAAAGCATCAGCGGTGAGATTAGCAGCTCTCGGATGGTACTTAATCTTGCAATCATAGTCCTTAAGCAAATCCATCCAACGTCTCGGCCTCATGTTCAATTCCGCCTGAGTGAACAAATATTTGAGACTCTTGTGGTCGGTGAAGATCTTAAATTTCTCGCCATACAGATAATGACGCCAGATCTTCAAAGCGAACACAATGGCTGCCAATTCCAAATCATGAACTGGATAGTTGTCCTCGTGAAGCTTCAGCTGTCTAGAAGCGTATGCAATCACATGCCCATTCTGAGTCAGGACACAACCTAACCCCTGAAGAGAAGCATCAGTGTATACCACATACCCTCCAGATCCTGATGGTAATGCCAACACCGGCGCAGAAGTCAACCGCCGTCGAAGCTCACAGAAATTCTCCTCACACTCGGAGGACCACTCGAAATCAACACCCTTGAGGGTAAGCTGCGTCAACGGTCGAGCTAGCTGAGAGAAGTGATGAAACTTAAAATTTGTAATTATTTATATGTTAAAAAGTGTGTTTTAAAATTTAAGTTTAATTAAAATTATGAAGTTGTATTATTTTAGTGTTATGTGTTTATATTTAAATGTTTTACTAAAATGTTGTATTTTACGGTTTACGCAGGTTTGGTAAAAATAAAATTACTCAAGCTACAGAGGTCATAATGGAGTAATCTCAAAACCTGTAGAATCACAAAAGAGGCATCTTCAACTTTGTAGAAGACAAGAAATTCCAAAAACTTCATTAAGATGATCAAAATAATCAAACATCAAAATGGAGATAGATTTACTTTTACTATGACCAGCTTGGAGTAAAAATATCATAAGTATTTCATATGTTATCCAAAAGGGGTGAATGAGTTGTCCAAACACATCTACACAAAATATCCTACGTGTTCTATGTTGAAAAGAAAGGCTGAATCGGTGGTCTAAGGCATCAAACATGCCAATTAAAGTTGGGTCATGGTATTGACATTCAAGGAGACAAGCACCCACCAACTTTACTATTTCACATTTAATGAGCCTTGGACTCTTGCTCTCATTTGGCCTATAAATAGATGTGTTGTATAAGCTTTGTAGTGTGTAAGAGTGTAGAGAATTCTTCATTTGTAAAATAAATATTGTGTGTGTGAGAATAAAAGTTTGAGTGTGCAAGTTTCTCAAGTTCAAGTATGAAATTTCTTTTATCTTTATTCTTGAGTTTCATGTTCATGGAAAGCTAAATCTTTTTATGTCAAGGTGAAAAGGTTTCATTGTTGGTCAAGTAAGATTGTCTATATTTTGTATATTCTTTTCTTTTCTATTTTTATTTTTACTAATTGATCTTTATTTGTAGGTATAATTTTGGATGATTTGTTGTTATCTATTTACATCAAATGCTTGGTACCTTGAATGTGGTTACCTTGATTTGTTGTCAAATATGATACAATAAATACTACAATAATTATATACTAAAATATATGTATCTATTTATAATAAAGTCAATATATTATTTAGACGATAGCGCGACACTGTCGGTTGTTCTAAATAATATATTGTGATTTGAACTAACATTTACTTTCTCGCATCTAACTTTTACTTTATCGCAACTAACATTTACTTTTCCGCAACTAACATTTACTTTCTCGCATCTAACTTTTACTTTTCCGCAACTAACATTTACTTTATCGCATCTAACATAAAGTCATATATTTTATTTAGACGATAGCGTGGCTCTGCCGGATGTTCTAAATAAAATATTGTGATTTGATCTAACATTTACTTTTATGTCAATTTATATTTATGCATTTATATATATATTATGGGTACCATGTATTAAATATCGGTTGATATTAATATAGTGGGAACTATATTATATGATATACTTGTTTTAAATATTTCATTGTTCTTTTATGTTTATTTTTATTTTAGTTTCTTTTATTTATTTTTATTAAGCAATCTTAAATAAACCAACAATGAACCTTTGAAACCTTGACAATTTTATAATTTGTGTATTTGAAGTTTTATAATAATATTTTCATCTATAATATATTATTGCTAAAATTAAACTTACAACATCCTCTCCGTGGATCGATCTCGTACTCACGAGTATATTACTTGCAGACAACCTACACTTGGGTGAATTACAATTTAAGTTGTAGCAAGTTTTTGGCGCCGTTGCCGGGGAGGTATAAATTAAGTTTAATTTTGTTATTATGTAAATAGTATGTTGTTTTTTATTGTATGATTGTTTGGAGTCGTAAACAAAGTGGTAGACTTGTTCGAGTAACTGAAAATATTTTAAACATGGACGATAATTCTAATAATCAAGATGATAATAATAATAATCATCATCAAGAACATGAACAACCAAGAACACTTAGGCACCATATGAATCCAATAAGAACTAGTACACCATCTTGTTTAGTTTTCCTCCTGATGCATCTAATTTCAATTTTAAGCCACAAGTCATTCAACTTTTACCAAATTTTCATGGCTTAGATTCTGAAAATCCATATTTGCATTTAAGAGAATTTGAGGAGGTTTGCAACACTTATAATGATCAAAATTGTAGCATGGATACTGTTCGATTAAAGCTTTTCCCTTTTTCCTTAAAAGATAAAGCTAAAACATGGTTGCAAAATTTGAGATCAAGTTCAATAAGATCATGGGAAGAAATGCAACAACAATTTCTAAAAAAGTTTTTCCTTCCCATAGAACAAACTCTTTTAAAAGACAAATTACAACTTTTTCTCAAAAACAAGGGGAAACATTTTATCAATGTTGGGATAGATATAAAGAGTTACTTAATACATGCCCACATCATGGTTTTGAAATATGGAGAATAGTTTCTCACTTTTATGAAGGTTTAATACCTAAAGATAGGCAAATGATAGAATTCATGTGTAATGGAACTTTTGAAGATAAAAACCCAAATGAAGCTATGGAATATTTGGAGTCATTAGCAGAAAATGCTCAAAATTGGGATAATATAGGCTCAATTGAACCACCAAGTAAAACCAATAATTCAACAAATGGAGGTGGTATTTATCATCTTAAAGATGATGTAGATGTTCAAGCTAAACTTGCATCTTTAGCAAGAAAAATCGATTCATTAGAAATGAAAAAGAGTGATCAATTAAAAAGTGTTCAAGAAATTGTTTGTCATATATGTGACACACATGATCATCTTACAAAAAATTGTCCTACTTTGCCTTCATTTAAAGAATGTCTCCATGAACAAGCCAATTATGTTAACAATTTTAAAAAACCAACATTAGATCCTTTTTCACAAACATACAATCCTGGTTGGAGAAATCATCCCAATTTTAGTTGGAGGAACGATAATAATGTACAACCTTCACAACAACCTTTTCAAAATAACCAAAATCATCAAGGTTATGCTCCTTATATCCCACCTCCAAGAAAAATTTTGAAGATGAAATTCATGCATACATTCAAAAGCAAGAGTCTATCAATATTCAAAACATTCAATCTATGAATGATTTGAAAGAAACTCTTGCAAAATTTGCATCTGCACTTAATATTCATGAAAAAGGAAAATTTCCATCTCAACCACAACCTAATCCTAAAAATCAAAATCAAGAAAAATTTGATCAAGTAAAATCTGTTATTACTCTTAGAAGTGGTAAAATAGTTAATGATCCATATAGTGATGAAAACAAAGATCAATTAAACTCAAAGAGTAAGGATTCAAATCCTGATACTTTTGAGAAAGATGATGCTTTGAGTCCTAAAAATAAGAAAATTGATGATAAAATAAATAAACATGTTCCTTTTCCTCATGCATTAGTAAATAATAAAAAACAAAAAAATGATTCTGATATTTATGAAGTTTTTAAACAAGTAAAAATAAATATTCCATTATTAGATGCTATTAAACAAGTGCCTTCTTATGCAAAGTTTTTAAAAGATTTATGTACTGTGAAAAGACAATTGCATGTAAAGAAGAAAGCATTCTTAACGGAGCAAGTAAGCTCTATTATTCAAAATAATTCTACCTTGAAATATAAAGATCCCGGTTGTCCAACAATTTCATGTATTATTGGAAAAAATAAAATTAAAAAAGCTTTGTTAGATTTGGGAGCAAGTGTGAATTTAATTCCTTATTCAGTTTATGAAAAGCTTAAGTTGGGAGATTTAAAACCTACATCTGTCACTCTTTTACTAGCCGATATGTCAATCAAAATACCTAGAGGTATCGTAGAAGATGTGTTAGTTCAAGTCGATAAATTCATATATCCTGTGGATTTTATTGTCTTGGATACACAACCAATAGAAGTACATAACGAAATTCCAGTAATATTGGGACGTCCATTTCTAGCAACTTCAAATGCTTTAATTAATTGTCGAAATGGAATAATGAAATTGTCTTTTGGAAATATGACTTTAGAACTTAATGTGTTCAATTTATGTAAACAACCAAGTATTAATGAAGATGAAGATGATAATGCAATAGAAACAATTGTGGAAGAAAATATACACCAAGAAAACTTAAATCAACAATCTGAAGTTTGTTTAGTGGAAAGTTTTGATTCAAAAAATGTTTTTAAATCAAAGTTATTTGAAGAAATTAATGAACTTGAAGAAGTAAAAGAAAATGATCATCCAAAACTTGAATTAAAACCCTTGCCAATAGAACTAAAATATGCTTTTCTTGGTGAAAATCAAACATATCCTATTGTAATATCTTCTACCCTCTTACCAAAACAAGAAGAAGATGTAATAACACTACTTAAAAAACACAAAAATGCAATTGGATGGACTTTGCAAGATATAAAAGGTATAAATCCTTTAATCTGCACACATAGAATTCACTTGGAAGAAAATGCTAAAACATATCAACAACCACAAAGAAGATTAAATCCACACATGAAAGAAGTTGTTAAAAATGAAGTTTTAAAACTATTAGATGCCGAAATTATTTATCCAATCTCGGATAGTAAATGGGTAAGTCCAACACAAGTAGTACCAAAAAAATCAGGCATCACTGTTATAAAAAATGAAAAGGGAGAATTATTACAAGCTAGGATTCCATCTAGTTGGCGTATGTGCATTGATTATAGAAAATTAAATGATGCAACTAGAAAAGATCACTTTCCGTTACCATTTTTAGATCAAATTTTAGAGAAAGTGGCAGGTAATCCTTATTATTGTTTTCTTGATGGGTATTCGGGGTATTATCAAATACCAATATCATTAGAAGATCAAGAAAAAACTACTTTCACTTGTCCGTTCGGAACTTTTGCTTTTAAAAGAATGCCATTTGGTTTATGTAATGCCCCGGCTAATTTTCAAAGATGCATGCTAAGTATTTTTAGTGACATGATTGAAGAATTTGTGGAAGTTTTTATGGATGATATAACTGTTTTTGGAAACTCATTTGAAAACTGTCTTAAAAATTTGGAAGAAGTTTTAAAAAGATGTGAAGAAAAAAATCTTGTTTTAAATTGGGAAAAATGTCACTACATGGTTAAATCCGGAATTGTGTTAGGGCATGTCATATCTGAAAAAGGAATTGAAGTTGATAAAGCTAAGGTTGATGTTATTGCTAATCTACCATCACCAAACACGATCAAAGAAATTCGATCATTTTTGGGTCATGCGGGATTTTATAGAAGATTTATAAAAAATTTTAGCATAATATCGAAACCAATTTCAAATCTTTTAACAAAAGATGCACAATTTGAATGGACTCAAGAATGTGAAACTGCTTTTAAAAAGATAATTAATCTTTTAACTACATCACCTATTTTACAACCTCCTGATTGGTCTTTACCATTTGAATTAATGTGTGATGCAAGTGATTATGCTGTAGGAGCCGTGTTAGGACAAAGAAAAGAAGGTAAACCTTATGTGATCTATTATGCAAGTAGAACCTTAAATAGTGCTCAAATCAATTATTCAACAACTGAAAAAGAATTACTTTCAGTAGTGTTTGCATTAGATAAATTTCGATCCTATTTAATTGGTTCTACTACTATTGTTTACACTGATCATTCTACCATAAAATATTTATCAAATAAACAAGATGCTAAGCCGAGATTAATAAGATGGATTTTGTTGTTACAAGAATTTGATCTTGTAATAAAAGATAAAAAAGGAAAAGAAAATGTAGTAGCCGATCATTTATCAAGAATAATTTCTGAATCATCTCAAAATGAAATACCAATAAATGAAAATTTTCCGGATGATCAACTATTTTATGCTACTACTATGCCTTGGTTTGCTAATATTGTAAATTTTCTTGTGACAAATAAAATGCCTTCTCATTGGAGTTCACAAGATAAAAATAAATTCTTGAAAGAGGTCAAAAAATTTTATTGGGATGATCCTTATTTGTTTAAGTATTGTCCTGATCAAATTTTTCGACGATGTATACCCGACAATGAGGTAAGTAGTGTCATTAAATTTTGTCATTCTGAGGCATGTGGAGGTCATTTTTCGTCAAAGAAAACAGCTGCAAAAATCTTTCAATGTGGATTTTATTGGCCTTCTTTATTCAAAGATACACATTCATTTTGCAAATCTTGTGAAAATTGTCAGAAAATGGGTTCAATTTCAAAACGAAACATGATGCCTTTAAATCCAATCATGATTATTGAAATATTTGACAGTTGGGGAATAGATTTTATGGGTCCATTTCCATTATCTTTTGGATTCACTTATATTTTAGTAGCTGTCGATTATGTTTCAAAATGGATTGAAGCAATTGCATGTAGAACTAATGATCATAAAGTTGTGATAAAATTTTTGAAAGAAAATATTTTTAGTCGATTTGGAATACCTAGAGCTATAATAAGTGATGGGGGAAGTCATTTTATAAATAAATCATTTTCTTCGTTGTTAAGAAAATATGGTATTACACATAAAGTTTCTACTCCATATCACCCTCAAACGAATGGTCAGGTTGAACTTGCAAATAAAGAAATAAAACAAATTTTGGAAAAAACAGTCAATCCAAATCGAAAAGATTGGTCTTTAAGATTAAGTGATGCATTATGGGCATATAGAACTGCATTTAAAACATCATTGGGGATGTCACCATATAGATTAGTTTTTGGAAAGCATTGTCATTTACCTGTTGAAATTGAACATAAAGCTTATTGGGCAATTAAAGCGTTTAATACTAATTTAGATGATGCATCTAAATCAAGAAAATTGCAATTAAATGAACTAGAAGAATTAAGAAATGATGCATATGAAAATGCAAAGATTTATAAAGATAAAACAAAAGCATTTCATGATAAAAATATTATGAGAAAATCTTTTGAAATCGGACAAAAAGTTTTACTTTATAATTCTCGCTTGCATTTGTTTCCAGGAAAACTTAGATCGCGATGGTCTGGACCATTTATTGTTAAATTTGTCTATCCTCATGGTGCTGTTGATGTTGTAAATCCTAAAAATAATAATGTATTTAAAGTTAATGGGCAAAGACTTAAACCGTTTATAGAAAATGAAGTTCTTAATGAAGAGTTTATGCCTTTATATGATCCAACTTAATTGTTACTTATATTTTTATTTTATTTTTGCAGAATTGAGTTCACTTCCCGGTTAAGTGGTGGATAACGGTACTCCGTGACTACTTTCAGTCGGTTTTATTTCAATTTCCCAAAATAATTGAATATATATATATAAATATATATGGATGAAGCTATCAAAAAACTTGGTAAATATTTTCCATCTATTTCTAAAAAAGTTCTGAGAATGATTTATGAAGGCAGATGTGAAAGATTGAGAATGCTTATGCAAAAAGGAATCCCGGAGGATATTCGTCTTATAATTGAAGCCAAGGTTCGATTAGGTGGTGAAGTTCCAAAATTCTTACTTGTTCGAAATATGTCTGGACTAGGAAAAAGTACCTATGCGAAGAAAAGAAGGGCTAAAAGGTTAGATGTTTGTCATAATTGTGCCAGATGGACTTGTAATAGACAATGCAGATCTTTGGGATATGTTTCCACAAATAGAGAAGATAAAATTGATTTCATTAAGAATGGGCTGAGTAAAGAGTCATTGGATGATATCTCATTGACTCTTGAGACGCATTCTAGTGGAGATGTACAAGGTCAACTTCTCCATTTATGGAAACTATTCCAAGCGCAGCGTCATGGTGATGGTCTTGGGAATCTGACTAAAAAAGACCCTATTTGCCAATTTATAAGAAAATTGGATGGTAAGCCAACCCTCGACTCATAAATATTGAAGGAACACTGTGAGCCACAATCACATCACTGTTTATACGCATGCATGTTATTATTATATATTATTTTTTTACTATTTTCATCATTTTGTTCACATCTGTATTCCTATTTCTGTCTTATTCCTTGTTTTCCTTATAAAATCACTCAACTCTCTTTATATTTTTTTTTTTAAAAAAAAAGAAAAAAACATGACAGGATCTTCTTCACAAAAATTGAAAAATATTTGTGTCTTTTGTGGTTCTAATACTGGAAAGAATGAAATATTTGTTGATGCAGCAATTAATCTTGGAAAAAAGTTAGCAGAGAGAAAAATTCACTTGGTTTACGGAGGAGGCAATATTGGGTTAATGGGATCTATTTCAACAGCAGCTCATCTTGGAGGTAGTCAGGTTTTGGGTATTATTCCTACAGCTTTAGCTGAAGGAAATATTACAGGTGTTACGGTTGGGGAAGAGTTGAAAGTTTCATCAATGTACGAGAGAATAACTAAAATGATAGAAAATTCTGATGCTTTTATTGCCTTACCTGGTGGTTTTGGTACTTTAGAAGAAATTTTTCATGTTGTTTCTTGGGCACAACTTAATATCCATAATAAACCTGTTGGCTTGTTGAATATTAATAACTATTATGATGGTTTGTTGACTTTTCTCGATGTAGCCGTGGAACAAAATTTTATTTCAGAAAATTCACGAAGGATGCTCATCTCTGCTTCGAATGAAGACCAATTAATTGATGATCTCCAAGCTTTTGTTCATCAACCTGATTCAGCTATAACAAAGATCAATTGGTCTCAACCAACTAGTAAGAAAAGAAAACTGGATCATTGATTCAACATGTCATGAAATGGTTTGTGTTTGTTCCTCATCTTCAATAATTCCAGGTGATATCTCTTTCATCATGTACTCTTTATTAAAAAAAAAAAAAAATTTAAAAACAATGTCATATTCAGGTTTGGGGGAGGGTTTATCTCTAAAAAAAAAAAAAAAAAAAATTAAAATTTAAAAAAAAAAATATATTTCTATAATAATATTTATTTTTCTTTTTCAATGGCAGAGTAAGGAGTCAAAAACTCCTGACACGCATTAGTTTTTATTTATCATCTTATCACAATAGATTAGATTTTAATATTTCGTATATATTTAAATTGCAAACTACTAAGAAAATGAAGTTTTTTTGTATAGATGTTTATTTATTCTTCTTTTTATCAATTTAATAGAAAATATATAATTGATGGGATATAAGTTATAAATAATATATAATTGTGTGTTTTCAAATACATATTTTCTAAAACTTTTATGAGTATATAATTAAAGTGATATTGATTGAATAAATAATAACATGTATAATTGAGGGAATTAATTTGTAAAAGTGCAATAGTTACTCACATAAATTTTGTGAGTGAGGGGTAAGAATTGAGAAAACAACTTATAAGCTTTTATTGATTATTAAGAAATGGTTGATTACTAGATTAAACCCATTTTGAAAAAAAAAAAAAAAAAAAAAAGAAAAATGAAAATTGGCTGCAAAGTTGTTTGAAGTTTGATTGTAAAGATGTAGAGTATTAATATCTCTACTATAATTATTAATGTAATAGATTTACCTCATAAAAAATAAAAAAATAAATAAACTTTGAAAAAAAAAAATGTTACATTTTCAAAGTTTATTGGAGGTATTTGATTATGTAAAAACAATTTTGCAGCCAAGAAAAAAAAAAAAAAACAAACAAAAAAAACAAAAAAAAAATGGGTTTATTCTTTGTAAATCATCCTATCTTATTTTCAATATTAGGTTATTTGATTGTCTGCTTTACTAGCCATTTTCAAAGAGTGTATAATTTCTTCCAACTCCATGAGTGAAAAACAGCTATATATGAAATACTTTAACCCGAGAGAATATGGAGTTGAGACTTTTTACATTAATATTCTTGATGATATACATGTTATGAAAATGATTTCTATTATCCTTTTAATTATATTATTCTCAAAGTTTTTAGAAAATATTTATGTAAAAAAAAGAAATTATATATATTTAATATTTTGATATTGTGTGAAATATATATGTATAGCCCATCCAATTACATATTGATATATTGGTTGATAATGAGATTTATAAATAAACATATGATCTCCTCACAAGTGTGATTTTAAAATTTCAAAGTTTGCAAATTTAAATATATATTAAGGAATAAAAATTTAACTTGTGATTTTATGATATTTTATGATATTTTATTACTAAGGGACTAGTAATTAGCCGGTTTGGGGGTGTGATGAAACTTAAAATTTGTAATTATTTATATGTTAAAAAGTGTGTTTTAAAATTTAAGTTTAATTAAAATTATGAAGTTGTATTATTTTAGTGTTATGTGTTTATATTTAAATGTTTTACTAAAATGTTGTATTTTACGGTTTACGCAGGTTTGGTAAAAATAAAATTACTCAAGCTACAGAGGTCATAATGGAGTAATCTCAAAACCTGTAGAATCACAAAAGAGGCATCTTCAACTTTGTAGAAGACAAGAAATTCCAAAAACTTCATTAAGATGATCAAAATAATCAAACATCAAAATGGAGATAGATTTACTTTTACTATGACCAGCTTGGAGTAAAAATATCATAAGTATTTCATATGTTATCCAAAAGGGGTGAATGAGTTGTCTAAACACATCTACACAAAATATCCTACGTGTTCTATGTTGAAAAGAAAGGCTGAATCGGTGGTCTAAGGCATCAAACATGCCAATTAAAGTTGGGTCATGGTATTGACATTCAAGGAGACAAGCACCCACCAACTTTACTATTTCACATTTAATGAGCCTTGGACTCTTGCTCTCATTTGGCCTATAAATAGATGTGTTGTATAAGCTTTGTAGTGTGTAAGAGTGTAGAGAATTCTTCATTTGTAAAATAAATATTGTGTGTGTGAGAATAAAAGTTTGAGTGTGCAAGTTTCTCAAGTTCAAGTATGAAATTTCTTTTATCTTTATTCTTGAGTTTCATGTTCATGGAAAGCTAAATCTTTTTATGTCAAGGTGAAAAGGTTTCATTGTTGGTCAAGTAAGATTGTCTATATTTTGTATATTCTTTTCTTTTCTATTTTTATTTTTACTAATTGATCTTTATTTGTAGGTATAATTTTGGATGATTTGTTGTTATCTATTTACATTAAATGCTTGGTACCTTAAATGTGGTTACCTTGATTTGTTGTCAAATATGATACAATAAATACTACAATAATTATTATACTATAAATATATGTATCTATTTATAATAAAGTCATATATATTATTTAGACGATAGCGCGACACTGTCGGTTGTTCTAAATAATATATTGTGATTTGAACTAACATTTACTTTCTCGCATCTAACTTTTACTTTATCGCAACTAACATTTACTTTTCCGCAACTAACATTTACTTTCTCGCATCTAACTTTTACTTTTCCGCAACTAACATTTACTTTATCGCATCTAACATAAAGTCATATATTTTATTTAGACGATAGCGTGGCTCTGCCGGATGTTCTAAATAAAATATTGTGATTTGATCTAACATTTACTTTTATGTCAATTTATATTTATGCATTTATATATATATTATGGGTACCATGTATTAAATATCGGTTGATATTAATATAGTGGGAACTATATTATATGATATACTTGTTTAAATATTTCATTGTTCTTTTATGTTTATTTTTATTTTAGTTTCTTTTATTTATTTTTATTAAGCAATCTTAAATAAACCAACAATGAACCTTTGAAACCTTGACAATTTTATAATTTGTGTATTTGAAGTTTTATAATAATATTTTCATCTATAATATATTATTGCTAAAATTAAACTTACAACATCCTCTTCGTGGATCGATCTCGTACTCACGAGTATATTACTTGCAGACAACCTACACTTGGGTGAATTACAATTTAAGTTGTAGCAAGAAGTTCAGAATGAAGCGTCGATAATATCCTGCTAGACCCAAAAAACTACGGATCTCAGCAACCATCGTTGGACGCGACCAATTCAGCACAACCTCAATCTTGCTCGGATAAACTGAAATCCCCTCCTTGGATATTATATGGCCAAGAAAGACCACTCGATCCATCTAGAACTCACACTTGCTCTGTTTTGCGTACAACTGCTCGTCCCGAAGAGTCTGCAGTACCACTCGCAAGTGAGAAACATGCTCTTCCACATTACGCGAATACACCAAGATGTCGTCAATGAAGACCACGACAAACTTGTCTAAATACTCCATAAAGACACGGTTCATCATATCCATAAATATAGCCGGCGCATTAGTCAATCCAAATGGCATCACTAGAAACTCATAATGCCCATAGCGAGTACGGAATGCAGTCTTGGCTACGTCCTGATCTCGGACTCTCAACTGATGATACCCAGATCTCAAGTCAATCTTGGAGTAAACCGAAGTAACTTGCAGCTGATCAAACAAGTCATCAATGCGAGGCAACAGATACTTGTTCTTCACAGTAACTCGATTCAGCTGCCGATAGTCAATGCACAACCGCATAGACCCATCCTTCTTCTTTACAAAAAGAACAGGATCTCCCCAAGGAGATAGACTAGGACGAATGTATCCCTTGTCCAAAATATCCTGTAACTGATTCTTCAACTCACGCATCTCTGATGGAGCCAGACGATACGGTGCTCCAGAAATAGGCGAAGTACCCGGCATCAACTCTATGCCAAACTCGACTTCCCTAGCAGGAGGAAAACCCGGAATCTCGTCTTGAAATACATCTGGGAATTCATCCACAACAGGAATACTCTCTATCCCAATACTCTCAGCGGACAATCAACTGCATAGATAAGGTAGCCTTCCCCGCCAGACTCTAGAGCTCGACAGGTTCTCAAAGCTGATACCAAAGGCATCGGGGGTCGTGCTCCCTCACCATAGAAAAACCAGCTATCACTCCCATCCGGATGAAAGCGTACTAATCTCTGATAGCAGTCCACTGAAGCTCGATAGGTAGTCAGCATGTCTATTCCCAGAATACAATCAAATTCATCCATTGCAAGGACCATGAGATTCGCCAGCATAATGTTACCTTCGAACTCTAAAGGGCAACCCATCACTAGACGATTGGCCAAAGAAGATTGACCCGTCGGAGTAGAAACATAAACTACTACGTCTAGTGCAATGCATGGTAACTTATCCCTCTTAACAAAACGTGCAGAAATGAAGGAATGAGATGCATCAGTATCAATAAGTACGATAACAGGTATACCATAAAGTAGAAATGTACCTGCGATGACCTTCTCATTCTCCTCCACAGCCTGATCATGCCTCAAGGCAAACACCTGGCCAGAAGCCCGCGGCCTCAAATGAGAACTCCCAGCAGGCTGTCCCTGCGACCTCTGCTGAACGGTGGCCTGAGAACCTGATCCTGAACCAGAACCGCCTCTCCCAGATAGTGGACAATCCCTCCGGATATGACCAACCTCTCCACATCGGAAACAAGCTCCAGAAGCTCTACGGCACTTTTCTGACGGATGGTTCTTCCCACAATGGTCGCACTTGTCCTTCTTCCCAAAGCGAACAACACCTCCAGAACAAGAGGAAGAAGTAGATCCGGACTTCTTGAAAGATTGGGCACGGGGACCCAAAGAACTAGCAGGCCTCAACTAAGAGAAAGACCTGTTCCGCCGAATGCTGTCCTCTGCCTGGTGACAACGGCTCACCAAACCCTCGTAGGTCATGTCATCACCGACCGCCACACGGTCATGGATCTCAGGGTTAAGGCCCTGGAGGAACAGATTATACTTCATCTCAGAGCTGTCAGCAATCTCGGGGCAATAGGATAGAAGATCAAAGAACTTCTGCTGATACTCGTCAATAGACATGGCTCCGTGTCGCAGACTCAGTAGCTCGCCCGCCTTTGACTGATGGAGTGCAGAAGGAAAATACAGCTTCTGAAAAGCTGTGCGAAACTCGGCCCAGGTGGCCACTCCTCTTGCCGTAACAAAGGGTGCAGAAGTAAACCTCCACCACCTACGAGCTCGCCCATCCAGAAGATAGCCAAGGGTCTCCATCTTCTGCTCCTCGGTGCAGTGGAAAGTCTGAAAAGTCATCTCCATGCGGTCTAACCAGTTCTCCGCATCCTCCGGAGACTCACCTCCAACCAAGGGCTTAAGACCCAACTGTAAGAATCGGCGCACGCTAAAACGTTCCTCATCACGACGACGATGATGACGGTCCCGACGATGCTCACGATCTTCATCTCCCCTGCGTCCACCTCCACTACCATGGCTACTCTGGTCATCGTAGTTCGCCATCTACAAAAGTACCTCACGTTTACCTTATGCAGAATCTAAATCCCAAGAATACTATGCATGCTCTGATACCATAAATGTAGTGATCCTTACCCGGATCACCTACTAAACAGAACTTAGGCATGCAATTAACTTAATTAAATAGAAATCAGAATTCAACTGCGGAAACCATAACATTTATACAATCCCAAGAAAAGGAATCTGTAAATAATCAAAATAATATACAACCAAATCGAATAGCTGTATAAACCCAAAACAATAGAATAAAAACCTAAACGAAGCTCCAGCTGATCAACCACTGCCTAGCCCCTCTTGGATCCACCCGCCTCGTCCAATCGCAAACCTGCCCCATGGAATAGGGTGTCCAGAAACACAAAGTACGAAACGTGAGCATAAAACACTTAGCACGAGAGTATGAGTATACATGCATGCAAAGTGAACTCCCTATAAACTCGAGGTCAAGGATCAGAGAACAAAGACAGACTGGGCCATGGTATGTAGCACGCTGTGCCGTCGCTTCAGGAGGTGACTCCCATACCAAAATACCAGTGGATATGCCGGACCCAAATAGATGGAAGTCCAAACACTAACAGGATAGGGTAAAACCCTACTATAGACATCTCGAATGAGATAGCTCAATATGCAAATGTATGCAGCATAAATCAATGACATATAAATCATGCAGTCTCATAATACATGCATAATTAGTCAGGATATCTCGAACAGTACTTTCGTACCTAAAATACTATGCAAGTGCTATCTATAACGCCCCGTTCTTATCTTAATTAATGTTATTTGAGATAATCAAAGACCTTAGAAGTCGAGGGCCGATTCAATTTGGATCAGGGACTAGAATGAAATTTTCAGAATTTTCAGGGACTAAAACGCAAATATGGGAATTGTTAGATATTTAAGAGGCTATTTGTAAGGCCCAAAAATATTAAGTTCTGAATTACGGGATTTAAGATTTAAATTCCGAATAAAAGTGAAAAGATGAATTTAAGAATTTATGAAAATTAGAGATTTCAATTTCGGGTCAAAAATATTTAATTTGAGGATTTTCGGAATTTAAGATTTTAATATCCGGAATTCTTAAATTAAAAGATTAAAAATATTTGAATTGATATTTATGGAATTTAAGATGTGAATTTCAAGATGATAAATATCAAAGATTGAATTTGAGGATGAAATCCGAGCAAGGACCCATTTGCAAATATTGAGAAGTTCAAGGACTAAAATGCGATAAGTTCCGAAATGATTTAATTTGAATCCGAGAATATTTAATTTGAGAATATTTAGAGTTTAGAATTAAATTCTAATATTCTTAAATTATTTAGGATTAAAATTGAATTAAATCGCTTGTTCGGGGACTTAATTGCAATTAGGCCAAAGTTCAGGGACCAAACTGTAAATTCCTTGCAACTTGGCCATAAAAACGTGACAAAGGGATCAGAATGTTCAGAATTGAACGAGAGAGAAGAAACAAACGAAGGGTTAATCCATTTTTGTCCCTTCAAGTCCCGATTAAATTCAATTCGCCCAGGAGAATTTCCGATTGAACATATATTTGCGATCAAAGCTCCGAGTGCTTCGTTTTGAAGTAAGTTTTATGAAGTTCTACCATGTTTGAATTTTAAGTTGTTGTTAGAATTAAGATTTGATTGTATAAATATGTTCTAGCATATACGACGATAGCACATCTAAGACGGATTGAGAAAAGATCGTCGTTTGAACATGTTTATGAATTTTGAAAGATTTATCAAAAACCTGAAATTTAGGGACTGATATGCACGTGTGTAAGCTACTGAATTTGTAATTCTATTGAGTTGAAAATGCTTGTTATGAAGATGTTAAAGCCTTTGGGATTTTCGAAATCGATCCGTTACGCCGCCGGTTCGAGATTTTGACTTGTTACAAAGTCTAAATGTGTAGAGTTGTTCTTCACATTTATGATTGATGAATTAAATATGAGATTATGTTGAGAATAAAGATATAATGATAGTTGAAATAGAAAGATTTATCGGACTTGAATAGTTGCGACGTCGGTTTGAATTCCGATTGTATTAGCAAGAATTGAATTGTATAAGCTTTAAAGAACCATCGATTCAGATTGGAAATTGATGTTTAGAGATATTATAATCTATTTTAGATTTGAATTGAAGATTATCGAAGTTAAATCGACAAGTTCGAGTTCGAATGGCTTGAAGTGTTTGAAGTTGAATCAAAAACACCTTCAAGTAGCACCGATTGTATGACGATTTGGCTAGCTTTAAGAGGATCAGCATTGGAAACAGATTCAAGATAATTGAATCGCGATGAAAGGTATGATTTGACATTATTCTCGCCAGGTAGAACAACTCGAGAACGTGGTGGTTTTCGAGTTTTCCTAAAATCACATACTTACTTGTTTAAGTGTGTTTATGTGATGTATTTCTTATTATTGCCCTGCATGATGTTTGAATGGTATGTTCAAGATGTGTTAGCTTATTTAATGCATTCAGATTACGTTGCATTCATCTTGAACCCTACCTTGAATAGCACAGAGGGCAGAATGGCCTAGAGTGCATATGACGTTTGGAGAACTGTAGTGAGTGGCATGGAATGTAGATTTACTTCCAGAGTCAAATGACTCATGGCACGGAATATAGATTTATATCCAGAGCTAGATGACTCACTATAGTTGCACCAAAGTCAGGGGAATTAAGATATTTAACACCACCTCGATTGGGAGAGTCGGTGGTTAGTTAAAGATTTTATTCCCCGGGATCCCAAGAACTAAGCTTATTGGTATCAGATTTGATAGCCTATTCCTTAGCACATGCATTGTATTTATGCATTAACCTAGAGATTTCTATGGTTTAGAATATGCAATTATAAATGCTAGTATGTTGTCATTCAAGATATGAATGTTTTGATATGCTTTATATGTTATTGCTTGAGATTAATAGTTATGCTTCAAGAATTTAAGAATTGATGATGATTCTATGATTTACATGTTATTACATGTTTTACGATTTCAGATTATTATGGCATATAGATTTCATATGCTTTAATGATGTATATGCATGTCTTTCATACAGAGATTTATTCTCACCGGAGTTATCCGGCTGTTGCTTTGTTTGTATGTGTGCATTGCATCAGGTTGGGGCAAGATCAAGCTAGAGTTGGCTTGGATAGCTTAAGAAGAGACATAACATGTGGTGACTCGGGTTTTAATCAGATGACATGTATTTATGATTTGGTAAATATGTTAGAAAGCAAGAACCTTTGTATATGTTGTTTTTGCCAAGTATTGATTTATACTTTAGAATTCATGTATTCTAGATCATTTGATATTAGTTTGAATGCATGTAAATTATCTAGAATCATGTTGAGAAGTTTATATGAAGTTGGTATGAGATTTGGAATCATATTGTACATCAAAGATACATTTTTTTATTTTCTGGACAGGGTGCCCGCTCGATCGGGTGAACTTCACCGATCGAGCGAAGCAGAGAAATCCATTTTTCTTGGCCGCTCGATCGGAAGAAGTTCACTGATAGAGCGAGGCCAATATGGATTCAGACCCGAGAATTACAATTTTATGCCCGCTCGATCGGTAACATTTAACCGATCGAGCGAGGGTCCTTCTTTAAAATTTTTTTTTTAGCTCTTGGTTTATTATTCATGTATTGTTTGATTAATTGTTAATTAATCATTTATTGCCCTAAGATGAGATTAGCAACCCGAGTTTCCCACAATATGTGGTATCAAAGCGTAAAGTCTTGGACTAAGATAGAAGTTGAGCGGGGTAGATTGAGTCGCATGCATTTATAGTATTGCATGAGTATGCTTTACTTGCTTTACAGCATTGTATGCGATGATGAGTATTGATTACCACTGCTTGCTTTAATAATAAAGTACATGCTTATATGCTGATATGTATGTCTGAGTTAGTGAATTCATTAGAATAAGTGAATTCGTTTTAAGCATGTAATATGTGAAAACGCATGAGAATTTGCAAGCATGTGTTCTATTCAGAAGCATGAGATTATATGTATGTTATACTGACATTGTATGTTATAATCTCTGCCATATATATTGCTTCTGTTATTGAATAAGACAGATTATGCAGAGAGCATGAGAACATCAGACAGAACAGAACCGCAGATAGAACAGAACAATGTTAAGGTATGTTTTTGAGCCGATTACACTGAGGAGTATGTTAGTTGAACTCCAAAGCTATTAATCATCAACTCAGAAAGATACAGAATATGTTATGTCTAGAAATGGGTTGATTTGCAGAGCTGGATCAGTTGTTCAAGAGAAGAATATTTAGATGAACATAGAATCAGCTTGATTTTAGATCAACTCCAGGACATAGCAAGAAGTTGGTGAAGTTGCCAGAAGAAGTACTGAAATTGTTTGGCAGGTAAGTAAACAAAATTGTTTATTTCCGTATATGCTAAAGAAGATAGAACAGAAGACTTTGCAGAATAGAAGCATAAGGTGATTTCAAGCCAGTAATAGAAGAACGAAATCATGAACCAATAGTATGAGGCAGAGTTGAAATTTTATTCACGCCTCTATAATTGTGAAAACCTATGATCATCACCTCCACTACAACTTTCATAGCAGTATAGCTATGAAGCAAGAGATAGTGACAACAACAGCAAAGATTGATTCAGCCTAAACGCCAGCAGATGAAGACATATAAGCATAATTCCCCCAGCTGAAACTTTAGGCAATAAGCATGTAGTAGCCCGTACCCTAATTGAGTAATTAAAGGATTAATGCTAATTAATTGAATTGGGTATCGGATGGATCGGAAGCTCCGAAGGCACGATCGGAAGCTCCGAACAGGATCGAAAGCTCTGATGAGCGATCGGAGGCACCAATGTTATTACGTCAGGCATGACGTGTGGTTGGATCGGAAGCTCCGATCAGGACCGGAAGCTCCGATCACCCCTATCCGGAGTCAACAAGTGATATTTTGACACGTGGCAGATCAAGATCTTCGGAAGCTCCGATGGCAGGATCGGACGTTCCGATCGAGGTTCGGACGTTCCGATCAAGGATCAGAAGTTCCGATCGTTGTCTATAAATAGAAGGCCGAGGCTTCACTTTCATTTGCTAATTCCGAGTTCTCCTTTCCTTTCTAGTCCTTTTGGAGCTGTTCTAGTCTTCTTAGGCTTGGTCCGGAGGTCGGCGAGGCGTTCGGTAGTCGTAGCGGAGTTGTGCCCAAGTTCTGGAGGCATCGACATCAAAGGGCTAACGACGGACGAAGGTATAGCTTTTGCTTCCTATAAATATTTAGGAGTATGCAATAGCTTAGTTAAGGCTTTTAGAGCACTTTGATGATAGTAGTATCATTTGGCAGTGTAGAGCAGACTATAGGCGTGGACCTAGAGTTGGTAGAGCTTGCATTGTTTTGAGGTACGAAAGTACTGTTCGAGATATCCTGACTGAGTATGCATGTATTATGTGACTGCATGATTTATATGCCATGATATTATGCTGCATTCATTTGCATCTTGCTGTATCTCTTTCGAGATGTCTGTTAGTAGGGTTGTACCCTATCCTATTAGTGGATGGACTTCCATCGATTTGGGTCCGGCGTATCCACGGTTATCTTGGTATGGGAGCCACCTCCTGAAGCAACGGCACAGCGTGCTACATACCAGGGCCCGGTCTGTCTCTGTTATCTGATCCTTGACCTCGAGTCTTTAGGGAGTTCACTTTGCATGCATGTATACTCATACTCTCGCACTGAGCGTTTTATGCTCACGTCTCGTACTCTGTATTTTCTGGACACCCTATTCCATGGGGCAGGTTTGCGATTGGACGAGGAGGGTGGATCCAGGAGGGGCTAGTCAGTGGTTGGCCAGCTGGAGCTTCGTCTAGGTTTTATTACTGTTGTTTTGGGTTTATACAGATATTCTGAATTATGGGATTTAATATTTAAATTTCGAATAAAAGTGAAAAGATGAATTTAAGAATTTATGAAAATTAGAGATTTCAATTTCGGGTCAGAAATATTTAATTTGAGGATTTTCGGATTTTAAGATTTTAATATCCGGAATTCTTAAATTAAAAGATTAAAAATATTTGAATTGATATTTATGGAATTTAAGATGTGAATTCCAAGATGATAAATATCAAATATTGAATTTGAGGATAAAATCCGAGCAAGGACCCATTTGCAAATATTGAGAAGTTCAAGGACTAAAATGCGATAAGTTCCGAAATGATTTAATTTGAATCCGAGAATATTTAATTTGAGAATATTTAGAGTTTAGAATTAAATTCTAATATTCTTAAATTATTTAGGATTGAAATTGAATTAAATCGCTTGTTCGGGGACTGAATTCCAATTAGGCCAAAGTTCAGGGACCAAACTGCAAATTCCTTGCAACTTGGCCATAAAAACGTGACAAAGGGATCAGAATGTTCAGAATTGAACGAGAGAGAAGAAAAAAACGAAGGGTTAAACCATTTTTGTCCCTTCAAGTCCCGATTAAATTCAATTCGCCCGGTAGAATTTCCGATTGAACATATATTTGCGATCACAGCTCCGAGTGCTTCGTTTTGAAGTAAGTTTTAAGAAGTTCTACCATGTTTAAATTTTAAATTGTTGTTAGAATTAAGATTTGATTATATAAATATGTTCTAGCATATACGACGATAGCACATCTAAGACGGATTGAGAAAAGATCGTCGTTTGAACATGTTTATGAATTTTGAAAGATTTATCAAAAATCTGAAATTTAGGGATTGATATGCACGTGTGTAAGCTACTGAATTTGTAATGCTATTGAGTTGAAATGCTTGTAATGAAGATGTTAAAGCCTTTGGGATTTTCGAAACCGATCCGTTATGCCGTCGGTTCGAGATTTTGACTTCTTACAAAGTCTAAATGTGTAGAGTTGTTCTTCACATTTATGATTGATGAATTAAATATGAGATTATGTTGAGAATAAAGATATAATGATAGTTGAAATCGAAAGATTTATCGGACTCGAATAATTGCGACGTCGGTTTGAATTCCGATTGTATTAGCAAGAATTGAACTGTATAAGCTTTAAAGAACCATCGATTCAGATTGGAAATTGATGTTTAGAGATATTATAATCTATTTCAGATTTGAATTGAAGATTATCGAAGTTAAATCGACAAGTTCGAGTTCGAATGACTTGAAGTGTTTGAAGTTGAATCAAAAACACCTTCAAGTAGCACCGATTGAAATAAGAAGAATTGTATGATGATTTGGCTAGCTTTAAGAGGATCAACATTGGCAACAGATTCAAGATAATTGAATCGCGATGAAAGGTATGATTTGACATTATTCTCGCCAGGTAGAACAACTCGAGAACGTGGTGGTTTTCGAGTTTTTCTAAAATCACATACTTACTTGTTTAAGTGTGTTTATGTGAAGTATTTCTTATTATTGCCCTGCATGATGTTTGAATGGTACGTTCAAGATGTGTTAGCTTATTTAATTCATTCAGATTACGTTGCATTCATCTTGAACCCTACCTGGAATAGCACAGAGGGCAAAATGGCCTAGAGTGCATATGACGTTTGGAGAACTGTAGTGAGTTTAATGGAATGTAGATTTACTTCCAGAGTCAAATGACTCATGGCACGGAATATAGATTTATATCCAGAGCTAGATGACTCACTATAGTTGCACCAAAGTCAGGGGAATTAATATATTTAACACCACCTCGATTGGGAGAGTCGGTGGTTAGTTAAAGATTTTATTCTCCGGGATCCCAAGAACTAAGCTTATTGGTATCAGATTTGATAGCCTATTCCTTGGCACATGCATTGAATTTATGCATTAACCTAGAGATTTCTATGGTTTAGAATATGCAATTATAAATGGTAGTATGTTGTCATTCAAGATATGAATGTTTTGATATGCTTTATATGTTATTGCTTGAGATTAATAGTTATGCTTTAAGAATTTAAGAATTGATGATGATTCTATGATTTACATGTTATTACATGTTTTACGATTTCAGATTATTATGGCATATAGATTTCATATGCTTTAATGATATATATGCCTGTCTTTCATACTGAGATTTATTCTCACCAGAGTTATCCGGCTGTTGCTTTGTTTGTATGTGTGCATTGCATCAGGTTGGGGCAAGATCAAGCTAGATTTGGCTTGGATAGCTTAAGAAAAGACATAGCATGTGGTGACTCGGGTTTTAAGCAGACGACATGTATTTATTGTTGGATCTCGGATCCCTATCGTGCCCAAGACGCAGCGAAAGTTTAAAAATTATTTTGACGTTCAAAGTTTTCTTGGACACTCGTATGGTTTAAATTAATGTTCACGTAGGGTGTTTCAAGAATTTATACCTATCAATCTTAAAATATTGACGATGGCTCCAACTATTTCGAAAAAACGAAAATAACTCTGGTCATATATCCCTACGAACAATCAACTGAATTTTTCCTTCTTTCTTCAAATTAGGTCCACGACCGGATTTCCCGTTCCTCTTCTAAATTGCACTTAAAAGAAGAAGAAATTTATCGAGGAGAAAACAAAAGAAAAACGACTGGAAAAGAGAGCTTGCAGAGAGCTTCGAGCAGAGAGAACAAAAACTTTTTTGTGCATCTAATGCACTGCTTCTCTCCATTTTCAATCCCTTCAATCAATTGATTGAAGGGAATAAATGAGTTGTCATTTAAACTTTTTTTTTTAATATTATAATAATATAATATATATATATATATAATATATAAATATATTATTATAAACATAAGGTCCCACAATCATAAATATAAATATTATATATATCCATATATATATATATATATATCGTATATATATATATATATATATATCTATATATATATGCATTTATATATATATTGAGTGAGTCCTTAAATCCGAGTCCAACTCGAAAAAAATTAATTAAACCCTTTTAATTAATTTTTCTCTCAAAATTTCTATAAGCTTTTATAAACCATTTATAAAGCTTATCTATCGATTCAATCAAATTTGTTCATCATAAATTCAACTCTTTGAATTTATTATCTCAACGGGAACAGGAAAACCAGTACTTGTGTAACCCTCAATGATTCAGGGATACATCTAGCTGTGGGTCCAGGCTTACCCTTATTAGCCTCATTCTATGCATCAACTCCTTGATCATAAAATGTCAGAACTCATTTCTGATTTAACCCATCGAATCATGGTAAGAGCGTTAAGTAGCACCGCCCCATGATTCCATAGGTATCACTGATAGTGCTTGCAAGAACCAGTCGATTATGGTTAACGTACAGTACAGTCCCTTCATCTCATATATCCCGATCCAAACTGCAACCATTGGTTCATCGAGGGTTGCACGTGAATTTCGATAACGATGTGATGTCTTTGAGAATACATAGTGGCATCGCATGTGTAATTTGGTAAATACTTTACTCTACTACACATCTTACACTCTGGCCAGAGATTCCATGCACTATTATCTCATTTTATCACATAGGATATCCACACCCATAGGTGAGCGGTGAATCCCCGACTACAATGCACTGGCTCCTACATGTGTCGCAACTGTACCCAACCTCGCCACCTGATGACCCTCATGGAGTCGGTAAACGAGTCAAAGTAAAGTCCTAGAATGTAGAGCCTCAGTGTTGTCCCGGGTCGTAAGGACTAATGGTGTACAACCATAACCACGGACTTATCCACTCGATGAATGATAACCACTTGGGAAGTCCGAGGGAGGGTAGTTCAGTGAACTCATCGTATGAGCACCAATCTGTATGATTGAACATCTCTATGTCCATACAAATGAAACGTGGTATACATCATCACAGATTCTAGTCTCGAGCTCGAGCGATCCTTATCCTTATTTTGGGCGGCTCAATCGACTAGGAACTTGATTTAGAATATACAGTAATTAATAATATGTGTTTCATGATTGCCATCACATGTACAACCTCATATCTTACTATATTATATTCAAGGTCTTTATCTATGCAACTTGCATGGGTATACAGATAAAGAAAATGCCAGATAAAAGATTAATTATATTAAAATAAAGATTATTATTACACTTGGGTCAATAAAATCCCTGACCAACATTTGGCTTGCAGGGCATCTACTCTAACAATCCCCCACTTGCCCTAAAGCTAACTACTCATTAGTTTTAATCCCATTGTTTCGCGATGCTTCTCAAACAATGGTCCTGGAAATGGCTTTGTTAGTGGATCAGCAACATTATCTGTAGAGGCAACTCTCTCGATTGATATGTCTCCTCTTCCCACAATCTCCCGAATGATGTGAAATTTCCTCAGTATGTGTTTGGATCGCTGATGAGACCTTGGTTTCTTTGCTTGAGCAATGGCACCAGTGTTGTCACAGTATACCGGGACTAGATCAACTCCATTTGGAATAACGCCCAACTCTTGGACAAAATTCCTCATCCAAACTGCCTCTTTGGCTGCAGCAGATGCTGCTATGTATTCGGCTTCAGTGGTGGAATCCGCAACTGTGTCTTGCTTGGAACTCTTCCAAGAGACAGCAGCACCATTAAGCATGAATACAAAACTAGCCCTTCTACATGCATGCACCGAATTTTGATGGAGGAAGGAGCGAATCCCTCACGTCAGCCGCAAAGAAAGTTGAATCCACCAATGATGGAGGTGGTCAAGGCTGAAATTTTGAAACTACTTGAAGTTGGGGTCATCTACCCAATTTCTGACAGTCAGTGGGTCAGTCCGGTTCAAGTGGTACCCAAGAAAACTGGAATTACTGTGGTGAAGAATAAGGATGACGAGATGGTTCCCACCCGTATTCAAAATGGGTGGAGGGTTTGTATTGATTATAGAAAGCTTAATGCAGGAACCCGAAAGGATCACTTTCCTTTACCATTTATTGATCAAATGATTGAACGTTTAGCATGTCATCCTTATTATTGTTTTCTTGATGGCTATTCTGGTTATTTCCAGATTGCTATTGCGCCAGAGGATCAGGAGAAGACGACATTCACTTGCCCGTTTGGCACCTTTGCGTATCGATGGATGCCCTTTGGACTTTGCCATGCACCGGCCACTTTTCAGCGGTGTATGGTTAGTATTTTTTTCTGACTTTATTGAGCATATATTAGAATTTTTCAAGGATGATTTTACTGTCTATGGTGATTCATTCGAAAATTGTCTATCTAACCTTGCACTTGTCCTTAAAAGGTGTGTCAAAACCAACTTGGTTTTAAATTCTGAAAAATGTCATTTTATGGTTGGGCAAGGTGTTGTGTTAGGTCATGTTGTTTCATCCAAGGGAATAGAGGTAGACAAGGCGAAAATTAATATTATCCAGTCTCTCCCTTATCCCACATGTGTGCGGGAAGTGCGTTCTTTTCTTGGCCATGCAGGTTTCTACAGGAGATACATTCAGGACTTCGCCAAGATCGCATCCCCCATGTGCAAGCTGTTGCAAAAAGATGTCCCATTCGAGTTTGATGAACCTTGCAAAACATCTTTTGAGAAACTCAAGGAATCATTGACATCTGCACAAATAATCCAGCCACCGGATTGGAGCAAGCCATTTGAGATTATGTGTGATGCCAGCAACTATGCAATTGGCGCTGTTTTAGGCCAAAAAGTTGGGAAAGCATCGCATGCTATTTATTACGCTTTGCTTATCCTGAACGATGCCCAACGGAACTACTCCACTACTGAAAAGGAGCTTTTAGCTGTTGTTTTTGCATTGGAAAAATTTCGCTCCTATTTACTTGGTGCTAAAGTTATTGTTTACTCTGATCATGCAGCTCTTCGTTTTCTGATGGCGAAGAAGGAGGCAAAGCCAAGGCTGATACGATGGATATTACTTTTGAGGGAATTTCATGTGGAAATCAAGGACAAAAGAGGGACCAAGAATCAAGTCGCTGACCACTTGAGTTGCCTAGTTCACGTTAATGAGGAGCTGAATTTGTGAGAAGAATTTCCTGATGAGCAATTATTTTCAGCAAGCGCCGAATTACCCTGGTACGCAAATATTGTGAATTTTTTAGTTACTAATGGGTTTCCCTCTGAATTTTCAAGGGCGCAAAAGGACAAGGTGAGGAGCGATGCGGAGTATTATGTGTGGGATGATCCATACTTGTGGAAACACTGCGCTGATCAAGTGATACATCAATGTGTACCCGCGAGCAAGGTAATCCCTATCCTCACGTTTTGTCATTCTTATGCATGTGGTGGCCATTTTGGAGTGAAAAGGACAGCAAGGAAGGTGTTGGACAGCGGATTTTTCTGGCCCTCCCTATTTCGAGATGCTTACGTGTTCTGTAAGTTGTGTACTCAATGCCAAAAGACAGGTAATATCTCCCAACGAAAGGAGATGCCCCAGCAACCTATTCTAGTTTGTGAAATCTTTGATGTTTGGGGCATCGACTTCATGGGACCTTTTCCTAGTTCTTATGGATATATATTTATATATTTCTTGCTGTGGATTATGTCTCGAAGTGGGTGAAAGCAAAGCCCATCCGTACTGACGATTCGAAAGTTGTTGCAGAGTTTATCAAGCATAACCTTTTCTCTAGGTTTGGCATTCCGAGAGCTCTCATCAGTGATAGAGGTACACATTTATGCAACCGAACTGTGGTGAGTTTGCTTAAAAAGTACCATGTGACGCACAGGATCTCTACTGCATATCATCCACAATCCAACGGGCAAGCTGAGGTATCGAACAAAGAGATCAAATCTATTCTAGAAAAGACCGTGAATCCTACTAGAAAGGATTGGAGCTTGCGTTTGGATGATGCCTTATGGGCGTACAGAACTGCCTTCAAGACACCGATTGGAATGTCTCCATATCGGCTGATTTTTGGGAAACATGTCATTTGCCGGTGGAATTGGAGCATAGAGCCTATTGGGCAATCAAACACTTCAACATGCAAATGGATGAGAGTGGCGAGCACCGGAAGCTACAGTTGCAAGAATTAGAAGAAATCCGCAATGATGCTTATGCCAGCTCTAAGATCTACAAGGACAAGACAAAGGCCTTCCACGACAAGATGATCTCTAGAAGGAACTTTGAAGTCGGTCAGAAAGTGTTGCTCTATCATTCACGACTTCGGTTGTTTCCAGGTATGTTACGTTCACGTTGGAATGGGCCATTTGTTATTACTAATGTCTTCCCTCATGGTGCAGTTGAAATTCAAAGTTTGGACACATCCAAAACATTCAAGGTGAATGGCCACCGGCTGAAGCACTACTATGAAGGCGTCCAAGTGAACGTCAGAGAGGATGAGCATGATATCACTCTTGATTCTCCGCCAAATGTCGACTAGATCGCGACATGCAGTCGAGCTATAGACTGACTGTAAATTTAGCGCTGACTGGGAGGCAACCCAGTGTTTCTTTTGCTTTTGTTTTTACTTGTTTTTATTGCTTTGATTTATTTTTTCTTTATTTTTGTTTTTCGGTAAAATTTGGAAAATTTCAAAAAAAAAATAATAAATAAATAATTTTTTTAGCCTTGTGCGCTCGATCTTGCGTACTCACGCGATAGAGCGCACGTTTTACCCCCTGTTCTCTGTCCGAAATTTTTTTTAGGGCGCGCTCGATCGTGCGTACTCACTCGATTGAGCGCACGGTTTGAACCCCGTTCTCTGCCCCTGAATTTGAAAGCGCGCTCAATCGTGCGTACTCAATGCGATCGAGCGCGCTCCCCTGTGCCCGTTTATATATTTGATTCTTTTCTTCCCTTTTTTCTCTTCACTTTTTCTTTCCCCTCATTGGTTAACATAGAACCCTAGCCCCCAAAAATTCGAATTTTACAAATCTTCACCAATTTCTCTTCATCCATTGCAGGCATCATTCCAGGAGTGCACTAATCATCCTCCCTCTCTTCTCCACTTCTCAAGCACCAGATTTTGTTCAGAAACGCCGGAATTCTTAGTGCCCACCAAGTGTTCGATATATTGCTCCGGTCAAAATTTTTGCTTTCCTCACACCAACATGGGCCCGAAACGCACTCGAGAGCATGGCGAATCTTCTCGCCAAGGAACTAGAGATACCCATGATTTGCCCAACCTTTCTGGCCGATTCGTCAACCAAGCGGCTCGATAACGGTACGATCATGCGAAGACCCATCGCTCCCCTATTACTGAAAGGGGTTTTGATATACAGCCCTACGACAGCACTGTGGCTACCCAACTCTTGAATCATGGATGGGGACCATTTTCTCAACAACCGGCCCCAGCTATTGTCCCTATTGTGAGGGAATTCTACGCTAATGCCGCAGAGCATACTGACAATAAGGCATTCATTCGAGGCATCTTGGTCTCCTATGCACCCAAGGATTTAAATAGCCTTTTGGAGATGCCCGACGTCGATGATAGTCTATACCAGAGCATAGCATTTGCTCCAGATTTTCACGAGGTCATTCAGCAACTTTGCATGGCAGGGGCCGCTTGGCACGATCCATTTACTTTCAAGTGCTTCAAGGAGAAATATCTGTTGATGGATCCGGCAACCTGGTACATTTTTGCAGCCCGCCGCCTCATGCCCATTTCACACACAAGCGAGGTCCATGTTGAAAGGGCCGTCCTACTTTATGCTCTTGATCTTCAGATGCCGGTGAATGCGGGGTACATGATTCACGCACAGATGCGGCACTCCATCACTACACGGACATCGGGTCTCTTCTTTCCGATGATCATTATGCAGCTATGCATGCGTGCCGGTGTGCCTCATCACCCCGATGAGGAATGGCTGCCACCCATGCGCCCTATTGATGGTGCGACTATCAATGCCAAGCGTGCATATCGGATGAGCCAATTCACGGTGGATGCTCAATTCGTGCCGGTCCCCGATCCCTTACGCCCACCGCCGCTTCCTCGTCGAACCACTACTGTCAAGGTTCGAGCGTTGGCCAATCAAGCCCAATATCAGAATGCTTTCAATGCGGCGGTGGCCTCGAATTTTCATACCTTGGACTTTATTTGTCGAGGCATTTCAGAGCGCCTAGGGATTGACTCCACCACACTGCCACCGACTATCCCATTTCCACAGCCTTCCGACTTTCTAGGCGCCGAACCTGTCCTTCCTCCCGAGCATGCAGAGGAGGACGATGCCGACCATTGAACCAGGGGAGTTTCATTTTTCCTTTCTCGCATAGCATTTTGTTTATGTTGTTTAGTTGTGTTTTGTGTTGGGATGCATTGGGGACAATGCTTAGTTTAAGTGTGGGGGGATGCATTACATGCATTTTGTTTATTTTGTTTGTCTTGCATTTTCTTGTTTTGTTTTTGCATGTTTTTGTTGTCATTGTCGTTTTGTTGTCCAAATGCATGAGTTGAGGATGAAATTGTTAGCCTATGACGAGATAGTTGAAAATTGATGGTTTTTGAAAAAAATTAACTCTTGATTGGATTTGAGAAACTGGATGTTGTTTGTTGAATATTTTTTTAAGCACGCATATTAACCGATGAATTGTAGCGATGTATTAGATATCGTGGATGTCTGTTGGACCATTGCACAACAATAGGTGTTTGTTGAACTTGATGGTTTTTGAGTCTCGATGATCTTATTGATTTAACATTTACTCTCTTGGGCACTTTTAGAGTAAAAAAAAAAAAGGGAAATAAATTTTTTTAAATTGACTCCATTCGGGTTGCGAGCAAGATGTTTGAAATCCTACTCATCTTGTTTGTGGCTAAGTCTGTGGGAAAAAAATAATAAAATGGGGTTAAGCCTTAAAAAAAAAAATTTAGTAAGGCATCAGTTCCATCCGGGCTATAGACGAGGGGATTGAAATTCGAATCCTATCTTGTTATAGTTAAGTATGCGGATAATTATTGGGACTGTCAAAAGATCTAGATAATTGGTGTGTCTTTTGCTTGAGAGAGTTTATGTTTTGTTGAGGGATTGTTGGGAGGAGAGTTCTTGATTGTGAGACTTACACTGAATTGTTTTAGGTCGGCGAACAGTCTTCAAGCTTTGTTCTTTTGAAGTTGCATGTAACTGGGGTAACATGACACACATACACGTTCGCATTCTACTGCAGGTGTATCATTGATGGTTGAGAGTAGCTTTGATCTTGTTTTACATGAAAGTGGTTTACTCTGAGGCTATTCTAAGCATGATCGTCCTTACTTATGTATTTGTTTGTTTGTTTCATTCTGTTTTTGCATGACTTGCTCGAGGGCGAGCAAGGATTGTGGGGGTATTTGATAGTCGTGTTTTGTTTGCATATTTTGTTTGTATTTTGTTATTAGTTTGCATGCATTTAATTGTGTTTGTTCATGTTTTATTTTAGTTTTGTCTTTTGCATGCATTTACATTCATAACATACTCTCGGGTTTAATGTGTAGGAGATTTCAAGATGAAGAAAACGAAGGCAGGATGTTGGCTATTTTCCATGCGCTCGATCGCCCGAACTCAATAGGATCGAGCGCAGCATCTGGATTTTGAAGGCAGTGGGAGCCTCGTTTTTACCGCGCTCGAGCGGACGAACTCAACGCGATCGAGCGCGGTCCGAGAAGATTCAAAACAAAGAACATGCATATTTTTATGCGCTCGATCGGACGTACTCAATGCGATTGAGCGCGCTAGCCTGTTCGGCAATAATTTTATAATTTTGGAAATTTTGTTATTTTGGACTCTAGGCTTTATTAGACTCTTAATTCCGTTTTTGAGGATTATTATCAGATTTTGGAGAATTTCTGTTGGAGGCTAGTTTTTTTTCTTCAATTTTCTCTCTAGTTTTCTTCTCCTCTTTGAATTTTTATTGATTTGGTGATGAATCGTTGTAGCTAAACCTTTTTTACTTGGTTAAGGGAGATGAAACCTTGATATATTTTATTCATGAGATTCGATTCGTAGTGTTTAATTCTTGTTAAGTATCAATATTTGATCTGGTTTATTTCATGTTTGTATGCGACATTTTAGGATTGGCCATCTTAGGATTTTGTTTTGCAAGCTATAGCTATATTAGAATTCAAATCCGTAATTGTTTGAATGAACTAATTTGCGAAGCAACTACGTTTGATATTTTCTGCTGTTGAATTTATTAAATTGTAGGATCAATTATTGACTAGGCTAAATACAACCGCTGGTTTTTGTGTTGTCTAGATTCGTCAGTTTTACTAGTTTGAATGTTACCGTGGATTTAAATCTAGATTGCTATTATCTGGGTTAATTTATTGGTAAGGGTTAATTTAGAATGTTGTTTTCTAATTTACTAAAATTAAGGTGAAACAGAAATTTGATTTTCAATGACGAATATTTAATAGGATTAATTATTTTTAGGGAATCGATGATTGAATGAATTAATATCAAGGGTGTAGTCAACCGATACCAAGTCTCGTCTCTTATTGATTTCTTCAGTTTAATTTTCAATCTTACATGATAGCGATAATTTGAATATTTAATTGCTTAAATTTTTAGTAGGTATTCCAAACTTCAAAACCCCTTTTTATTTATTTAGAACGCATTAAATTTACCTTTCCTCGTGGGAATGATCCTTACTCAAACTACTACATTTTTAGTGATTATCTGATTGAGTTGGGTAATTTGGGTGTGATACGATTAAGCGCTACCAGACGGTCAGAATAGGACTTCGGACGATCCAAACTCAGCAAGCCGGGGGCTCCAAAGAAGGGCATGTTAACTTCAGAGTTAAGGCACGTTCGAACGGTCTGAACCAGGATCGGATGTCCTGAACTTCCTCATGCCAAGCAGGGAGGATTACTTAGCCATGAATTTTGAAAAGTGTCGGATTTAGAACACTTTGGATGATCCGAAGTGGTGATCGGATGGTCCAAACTCGATGTGTCTTGCATGCAGGCAGTGAACTAGATCGGACGATCCGAACTCGAGTTTGGAGGCTCCGAACTTGACCGGAAATTTGCCTATAAATAGGGTTCATTCGGATTAATCTATTTAAGTTTTGGTAGTACTTATTATCTTAGTTAAGGCTTATAGAACTTCTGTAGTGATACGGTGAACTTTTGAATATAGGCTTGGAACCTAGGATCCTATTAGACTCGAACTAGCCTAGAGGTACATACACATTGACTGAGATTTCCAGCGAGTATACATGTTTATATGTTGCATTTATTTGGCATTATTATGTGGCATGATGTATGTTTTACCGCTTTCTATATTCATATATCATGTACACATACACGTTGAGCATATACCTTGTTATACATGATTATAGAGCCGCTCAGCTCTATACTCGATAGTCTATCACTGAGTGTACCGCGACGGCGGGGACATGTATGTCTGACTACTTTGGTGTACTAGACGAGTGTGGTTGCACCCAGAGGTTGATCCGTGCGGTGGCAGCACTCATGTGGCGTCGGTACTGAGCATGACTTTTCAGATGACCCTTTACCAGTCATCATGTTTCATGCATTATATATATATATGTTTACTCATGTTTATATACTAGGCGTTAGCGATCACGTCCTAGTTATTTTCTTGGACAC